>NC_081412.1:81752573-82078646 GCF_030272615.1 Cryptomeria japonica
AATTAATAAATTTCGATTTTTTACAAAGGCAAAAATAATTAATAAATACATACCATGCGCTATTTAAATGCTTTTAATTAAATATCGATTTTTTCCAAGCATTTAAATAAATTCAAAAAATGTGTTTGAGCGCCAAATTTTGAAGATGAAGGATACGTACCTCATCGCCCTGGTCCCTGACTGAGGGACAGGAGCGATCCATCAATTTGGTCATGATTCTTGCAATTTTTACGTCCAAGGTCCTTATCTCCACGTTGATTTTGCGATGTTTGTTGGGTCCTTCAAGCTTGAATGTCTTTCTTGTGCGAACAAGTGCATCTCATGACCATTATCGCCCTGGTCCCTTGGAGAGGGACAGGAGCGATCTCCATTCTTTTACGTGAGATTCTTCGTTCTTGATGTCAATTCCTCGTCCATTATCCTTTAAACAACGTTTTGAACCTTTTGCAAGTTTGTTTTGCCATGATCTTCGAAGGAAAATGAGTGCTTTGGCAAATATCGCCCTGGTCCCTTCCTGAGGGACAGGAGCGATCCTAGTGTCCTGGCTCAAATTTGCAAACTTTTGATCTTCGTTCTTCGTTCATTGCCTTCCAAAGGACGCCCTTGATCTTGCGTGAACTTGCCTTGACATGCATTTAAAGGAACATGAGTGTTTTAATGAAATCGCCTTGGTCCTTGTCCAAAGGACAGGAGCGATATGAGTTCCTTAGCTTAATTGATAGCATTTGGACGTTCCAAACTTTGATATATCACTTTCAAAAGACGCCTTGGACCTCTTGCGACCTTGGAAAACCTTGACCTCACATGATTTTTGCATGAATTAGCAAATATATTCAACATCGCTCTGGTCCCTTCCTGAGGGACAGGAGCGAATTTCAAGATTTTGAGCTTGTCTTTGCCTTTTTCAACTTGCCATTGCCTTCATTGGGTAAAACGTGGTCCCTTGATCCTCCTCAATCACTTGATGCGTGATAAACTTTCAAAATTTAGAGCCTTTATACAAATTTCGCTCTGGTCCCTTCCTGAGGGACAGGAGCGAACTGGGAGTCTTAGTGCAAATCTTTCAATGTGACGACCTTTGTAACTTGTTGCTTGATGGAAATGCCTTGAGACGTCCTTGCCACCTTGTTCTTCGCCTTGGAGTGGTTTTGAACTTGAAGAAAAGGCAACATACTTATTGTATCGCCCTGGTCCCTTGGAGAGGGACAGGAGCGATTTTGCTCTTGTGGGCCTCATTTCACTTCATCACCTTCGAAAATTATATTCAACGGATTCGCAATGCCTCCTTTCATTCAATCATACCTTGAGATCGGTTGAAATTTGGTGAGAAAATCATGTACAACAAAAATCGCTCTGGTCCCTTCCTGAGGGACAGGAGCGAACTTAAGCATTTTGGTCCTTTGTTGACGTTTGATAATCTTCAATTTGTCTTCAACGGGTTCGATTGACCTCCTTTCTTGCCTTCGAACATAAAATTTGCTTGGTCTTTGTTCAGGACGTACCTTATGAAGAACTTCGCTCTGGTCCTTCAGTGAGGGACAGGAGCGAAATTGACCCTCTAGGCAAAACTTCATCATTTCATTGTTTTTGATCAAGTCTGGATGTTCTATCATGCTCATTTCGTCCTTCACCATGCCTTTGATGTCTCGATTCGTCCAAACAAGGTCAGGAATGGCTCAACTAAGCATTTTCGCTCTGGACCCTTGGTGAGGGACACGAGCGAATCGCCTTGGTCCCTTGGAGAGGGACAGGAGCGCATTTCGCTCTGGACCCTTGGAGAAGGACACGAGCGAAATTTGACTTTTCGCACTCTCGATCAGGACAATTTTAATGGAATATAACATTTAACAAGTATAAGTGACATTTCCTTCTATGTTTCTTCTTTCTTATACTTTAAGTTATATTCCATATATACTTTCAGGATGTTTGAGAGTGGTTTCAGACCTCCAGGAGTTATATTGCAAAATCTAGTTTTTGGAGGTTTTTTCAGTTTCCAGACTTAGTCAAATTCAGGATCAGGGCATTCCAGACTTAGCCAAATTTCAGGATCAGGACCTCACTCAAGCCGGACCTGCTACCCTGTTGATCTCCCCGACAGCACTTCAAGTTATATTCATTTGATAAAATGCACCTCTTTGGACCTTTTCACATCGTCAAGACGTTAAAATCCTGCAAGGACAAAGCAAAATTGGATTTGTAGCTCCGGTCCTTCACTGAGGGACAGGAGCGATTTTTCCCCTGGAGGCATTTCTGTGCTCATGAAAATCTTCAATTTATATTCAATGGAAAGATCTCGCCTTTCTCCATCACTTCCAATTCGTAATTCATCTTGACCCTGCAAGAATAGTAAGATATTTGAAAACGAGCTCCCGTCCTTCACTGAGGGACAGGAGCGATTTTGCTCCTACAGGCCAAAATATCATGATTTTACACATTTTATCACTTCACAAGGCGAAAACAAATCATTTGAAATGCCTAGGATCAAAATTCAAAAAAGTCAAAATTTGGTCAAAAATATTCAATTGGACAAAAAATCACATTTCATCTTCAACACTTAGACAAATTTAAGCTCTGCATCAACATTCCAATTGACAATTAGACCATTCTGGCGAATTCATTGCATTCAAAATTTGCATTCTAGAAAAGGAAATTCAAAAAGCTCCCAAAACTGACTGGATTTTGGTCCGAAAAGACGATAATTAAAACCCTAAGGCCTGACCCTAAATCCAGACAACTAACAAACTAACAAAACCCTAAAAAAGAAAAGCGAAAACGAGCAAAACGAGCAAAAAAAACATGGGTCCCCATTTGCAATGGGGCGATGTGTGAAAACGTCACAACAGCTCCTAGTCTATTAACCTTTATAAATGAGAAGGGAAAGCCTTTATATAGGTTTCTCAATTACAAATGAAGGGCCCAGATTGATTCTAAATCAATGGCCAACATAATTCCATGAAACCCCAATTGGGGTAGTTACAACAACCACCAACTTACATTTAATGCTATCCAATGGGAAAATTGCAAGCTTTGAATACATATCCTTTTGAGGAAAAGGACCGATGATAATATAACGTAGCCCTAATGGCACAATTTACAAGGAGTAGATGATGATACTTCATTCAATGTATCCACATGTCCAGTTGTTGATGAATCAGGTTCAATGAACTTGGACATTTTGACTTGGAATAACTTGATTGGAGGAAGATGTGTAGATGCCAACTCAGCTTGCATGGTTCTCGAAATGTTTTCCATTATCACAAAGAGTCATTGCATTTCTAGCAATATCTCTTGATACTCAACATATATTTAGTCTTTTGACTAATTGTGATGGTTCATATTCCTAAATTGCATCATCCTTGATCGGATGAGTTTCTAACTTTGATTAATTCTTCTGAAACTGTCTTGTCCTTATCCTTAGGTTTCATCTCCTTTGCACCTCATCTTTGAAATCCCTCATGATGTCTTGGATACATTTGAACTTGATCTCCTTTGTAGTTCTTGGATCCTCCATATTGTAACTATCTTCATGTTGTAAGGCCTTGTGCTTGTGCATCTTGATGTTGTTTTGCATTGATTATCGTGTAGAGTCCTTCACCTTAATCAGTGACTTTTATTAGGATCATCTTGTTGTAGCATATTCCATATTGTTCTTCTCTTTCACATTGTCGAGTCCCTTCCTTTGATCTTGGATTTCCAAGGTCGTTGTAGAATCTTCCTTGTAGAGAATTGTCTTGTAACACCTCCTTGCTTGAATTGATCTTCTTGAATGTCTTGATGAAGTGTAAATCTTGATGTTGTAAGTCCTTCTTTGTTCCATTCATCTTGGATTCCACCTTGAAGTGTGAATGTTGTCCATCTTCGCATTGTTGTCTTCTTTGTATCTGCTATCTGCTTCCTTGAACTTGAACACCTTGAACTAGTCCTCTTTAATGTTGTGATGTCCTTCTTTTCCCTGTTTCATGCTCCTCATTCCTTGCATCAAACCTGCAAAGACAAAAGGAAAACCTTGGGTTATGATGATGAATAAAACCCTAAGTAGCTGACATTCCTGAACACACAAATGAAATGCAAGAGAATTGTGATAAGAGAATGAGAATTGAACTTCTTGCATTCTTGATTTACATTGAAGAACCCCAAAAGATATTCGTGATAATCTTTGTTCAACAACTGTTCCACAAATTTCATCTCATGATTCCTTCTAAAACCCCTGGTTTTCACCTCTTTCAGTCTGAAATAACACCTAGGAATTCTGGAAATGATAATCTAGGTCTGGAAAATGCACTTTCAGGCCTGGCAATGGTCAATTTGGTGAAGGAAATTGCTTAAATCAGAGTGTACATCTCCTTCCTCACAAACTCACCTTCCTCTTCACAAATTCACCTCAAATCTGCTGGTAATTTGCCTCCTTAGGTTTGATAAATTTGCACTTGCTCTAGGTCTTTGAACCTGATTCTTTTGGTATTGAATTTTCACTTATCTTTTGGAGAAATTCGTCCTTATTCTGCTCTGATTTGCCTTTAATTCGATAGGAAATGGTTTAGAATTGCATTGAAACTAATTCTCCTTGGATCTTGCTTATGTATGCACTTCATTTCCTCATCTTGCATGGAGATCATCCTAGGGAGATTTAAAAACTTTCAATTTATGTTCAATTTCCTCAAGTTGGCCAGCCCTAATCATGGTTTCTTCAAATTAAAATTTCAAATTTCCCCATTTCCAGGTCAGCCAGCTTCATTCATGAATGTTGCCATGTCTTGAATAGATATAAAGGTGAAGTTGAGCACACAAATTCAAAAGACACCACTCAAACAACTATTAGCAAATTTTGCCTTGCTTTTTGAAATTCGCTTGAACTTGATTAGTTAATTCATTTGATTTTGATATGAAAATGAGGTTCCTTGATCCAACATACTTAGGTGCCACTCTAATTCATCAACAAAGCTGACTTTAACAAGGGTTTTGGATTTCAAATTTAAATTTTTCTCATGTCAACCATCCTAACACCTTAACTCTACCATAGTGGGTTTTGTTATGTTGCAAACATACACACCCCATTGCAAATGGGGACGACCCTCACTTTTTGGCTTCCTTGCTTAGGTGTTTTAGTTAGTCGTCTTTAGCTTGGCAATAGTCGTAGTTGTTAACCTTTGCTCGAGGGAGGAGGTAAGTTTTGTCAGTTCAGGATTGAGGGTTAGGAGCGAGGTTGTAAAAGTTGCAAAATTTTGCTAAATTTGGTAAAGTTGTTGATGTTGTCAGGTTGGTGAATGTTGTCAGAGTGCGAGGTGTTGTGAGGAGTGGGTTTCGAGTGAAGAAGTGGTAAGTTTGCTTTTAGTTCCGTCAGGAATTGCAAACATAATGCTTAAGGTCAGGAATTATAAGTTTGCCCAATACAAGAAATAGAGAGGGAAAAATAGGGAAATTTGTGTAAGTATGGAAGCCAACCCCCTCCTCACATGTATAAATTTGTGCAAGGTCAAGGGGGGTAAATTGTGTATGAAGTGCTACATACCCAACCTCATGATCATGAAAATTTGTCTAAGTGAAGGAGTAACCCCCTAGTAGCACAATCAACTTGTGCATTGCAACCCATAGAGTGCACTCATGTTTCTGCATTTGGATGCCTTAAATCCGCCCTTGTACTTTGAGTTGTGCAAACCAACCCTCAAAATGCACTTTTGCCTAGCTTTGTGCATACTCATACCTTGAATGTGCTCACGATTGTTGTGCAAGCCTCTATCTCATTTGCACCCAAGTCCAAGGGGGTAGATCCATGCTAGTTAGTGCAAGCCATAGTTTGCATACTCAGTGAGTACTCGCCTAGTATGTGGGTACTTGCTAAAATTTTGATGTGGTGGGTCACTTGTGACTGCAACTCGCCCCAAACTATCTATTTATAGTAAGTCACAAAATGATTAGTGGGCATCATGAATATGTCTGGAAAGTTGGCAGGATTAGTCTCATGAATTGTTATTGGCATTTACTGGAGTTTAATGATTTAATTTAGTTTATTAAAGTCTTATCAAGCATTGATTTAAATATTATTAATTATATTAAAAGACTTTATGAGAAGGGGTTATAAGGGGTTAAAAGAGTTAAATATATTAATCTCATAAAGTGCCATAAAGGGGGTGCCAATGCAGGGAGATATAAGGTGAATACAAAATTTAATTCATAAAGTGACTTTATGCTAATTGAAAATTCTATAATGGTTCACTTTATTATTATTCCTGATTGCAAGTAAATATTAAAATTAAAAGAGGGAAAAGTAAATGGGTTACCCGGAAGCTTCCTTGGAGAATTATAAAAAGGTTTCTCTCTGAGAAGCTTGAGAGATTTGACTTTCATTTATAGAAAATATGAGGATGGAAACCCTTGGAGTTTCTCGGTGCTTTTGACGGAAACCCAAATCCATCTTTGGTGTGGATTCATCCAGAATTCACCATAGTGCTTCATTATCAGATTGTTGGAGGTCTCAACTGGAAATCTATCTAGAGGGTTTGATAGGTGGAAGACGTATTGCTTCAGATTTGGAAGCTTATCTGCCATATTCTCATAACAGCTTGCATAGCTAGGGTTTGGAGGTAAACACCATGTTTTGGAAGAGTTTTATGTGATTGTTGTGTTAGACATTTTGTCATTGATGTCGAGTGTTTTTGTCAAGCTTGTGCTATTCAAGCTAGAGGATTACTTAAAATAACATTGGACTGAGTTTGAAGTGCTTTTCGAGCTACTGTTTATTCATTAGACTCTCTCAATTTTGGTTGAGGTGCTTGGCATGCTTGATGTGCTTGAGGTGCTTGACCTTCTTCAGCTCCTTGCCTGCTTGCTCCCGCTGCTTGCATGGTTGGTTGAGGTGCCTAGTTGGCTGCTTGAGGTGTTTGGTTGTCAGCTTGAGCTGTGTGTGTGTTTGCATCAGCAGGGTGAATGCCTACTTGTCACTGTGTCAGCAACTATGCCAGATTTATGTGCCATATAAGCTTTGTTTATTCAAAAGGAACACGTTTCTTTTCATTTTGTCATGCTGGCAAAGCTTTTAATATGTATCATATATTTTAAGTTAAGTGACTTTTATGGTGGCGGCTCATTTTTGAGACAAATCAGACTCATCCTTTTTTTGGAAGCAACTTCTGTACCTTATTTAAAGAAGGGCATTATAGTCGTATTTTTGGAACACAAAAGGAGGAAGACGTTTTTCTTTGACTAGCATGCAGGTGTCTTTACTCCAGTCAATTATGTTTGTGCTCAATATTCTTCAGATAGGGGAGTTGTGGCAATGCACAGCAAGGGCTATAAATCTTTAAAACTTTACGTGGTGCCTGGGTGGTTAATAAAATTGAAGTGTCTTGTTTTATTTGCTGAAGAACACAATTAGGGAGACACCTTTAAATGATATAATTTCTGTACGTATTTATTAGAAGTGTAGTGGAAGCGATATTTGATTTAAAAATTAATGGGGTGCGTTTTTGGTGTGGCAGGTTGCGCAGAAGCTACATGAATATCTTTAAATGGGATCGTTCTTTTTGATTCTATGATATATACTTATAGATATCTTCTTATCTGAAGTAAAAAAATGATTAGTGGATATATGGTTAAGGACGAATAAGGCTTTTGCGAAAAGATATAGAAGATGTTGAGCCCACGTTGAAGAATTTTTTTTTTCTTGAGCCGTTGTAAATGCTTTTGAAGTCATGGCTGCAGGGAATTAATAAGCTTTGTGTAGAGCATATGGTGTACATTTTTTTTAAAAGGGAGCTGTGTATGCCATTTTTTGATATACTCGTTTTGAAAGGTAGTATTGTTGCCAACATGTATTAAGTGTGCTCTAGTGGTTGTAAGAAAGAAGGCGATAATATTAGCTGGGAATTTGAAACCATAGTATATAGTTCTTTTGAAGTATGGTGCAGCGTAATATGAAGATTTCTGGTTCATAATGGAAGATATTTTATATTTTGTGTGTGTGCACTTTGTTCAAGGAGGTAGTGCGATTGGTAGAGGACTCTATATTTTATAGTATGGAGTTTTCGGCATATATGTGGTTAGTGAGAAATATGTGTTAAGATTTCTGTGCACATACACTCCACAAAAGGGTTAAGATGATTGCAGAGCTGAGAAAAACATTTTTCTGGCGTATAAGTTATTAAAGGAACAGTGTCAAAGTTTTGGTCAGAGCTGGATGGTAGTGTTGAATCTCTTTCAATGTTCATGAGCTCATATTTTCTGAAGTACAACAATATCTTTATGTTGGTTGAGCTGTTTGAAGGTTAGAGAAAAATCTGGTTTTGTGTTGTGGCCTTCAATTTCAATAATCATTTGTAATAGAGGTTGGTGCCTCATCTTGCTGGAGTTGGTGCTTCAGTTGTTTAGGAATAGTTGTTCTTTGAGAATTGGAGCTCTCTTTTGTAATCAGGGTTAGTGCACATTGGGTTGTGTTGTGCGTTGCACACGCTCCCTGTCGCCGACAGGGTCCCCCTCTTTTTTCTGGGTCTTTTTGCCATCGCCCTGTTGAGTTCTGCGCAGGGTGTCTGGCGTCCTTTGAGCGTGCCCATAATCAGTCTATGAGATGATGATGTCATGAGCGAAAGCCTGTGAATTCGCAAGATCAGTTTAACCTTCGGGCATTTAAAAGTTCCAAGAGATCGTTTAAACTTGTAAAATCGCCTGAGATAGGCTTGGAATGGTAGAAGCTTGCAAAATTCCCCAAGTAAAAGATAAAGCGTCTGAAGGTCGCATAAGGACCCAAATTGCCGATTTTTGCCAAAGGATATAGAGGAGATAAAAAGATGCAAGTGTCAAAAGTCGACAAAACCTCTCAAAATCTTGAAATTCACACTGAGGGGGAAAATTACATGAGTTTCTAAAAATTTGCAAAATGGGTGAAATCCCCGAAATTCGCCAGTATTGGATAAAATACAAGAAGTAAAACTTGACAAACTCCTCTCATTCACTGAAAATCGCGATCCAAGGGATAAGTCATAGAAGTAAAAGTTTTCAAAAGCATATAAAATCCCGAAGTTCACATTAAGGGAGGAATGTGAAAGTTTAAAAAGTTTGCAAAGTGCCTCCAAAACCCGAAGTTGAGGTAAATCGCGATTTTTTTTTTAGTTTGCAAAACCCCCCAAAACCCCCAAAATCGCGTTATAAGGTAAAGTGCGAAAAGTTGAAAAGTTTGCAAAACCCCCAAAATAATTGAAAATCGCGTAAAGAAGGAAATGTAAAAAGTTTGAAAAGTAAACCCAAAACCCGAAGTTTGAATGCCAAGGTAAAATCGTGATTTTCATAAAACTTGCTGAATCAACCAAAATCCCGAAAAACGCGATTTAGAGAGTAAATGTGAAAGAAAGTTGAAGGTTTTAAAAGCTTGCAAAGCGTCCCAAATCACCGAAATTCGGAAGGACTCCCCAAACCGCGATTTTTGGTGAAAGTTACAAACTTGCAAAACATTCCAAATAGCCGAAATTTGCCATCCAAGGTAATATTGCGATTTCTTTGGCAAGTGTTAGATGTCGTAAGGTTAAAATACCCATCTTTGACGCAACTAGAGGAAGAATCACGGAGTTTGAAAACCCTTCCCCACATTCTTCGAAATTTGCCCAAAGCGGCGTGAATGTTGAAGCGTGAAGTTTGAAAGCTCTTCAAAACTCAAATATCACGATTTCTTAACGTTACAAACCCTTTTCAAAATCACGCCTAGGGCAAAAATCGCCAAGGTAAATCGCGCAGCAAATTATTTTCAAAACCGCCCCATTTGCCGAAATTTGCATAGGGTTAAAATCGCGAAGCTCCTAGTTATCAGAAAACGCCTAAGGCAAAAATCATGCAGGAAGTAAATCGCCCAATCACCAAGGTAAAAATCGCTAAATCTAAGTTTTTAAATTGCTGCATTTTTCTCTCCAAACTTAGGCGCATATTTGGAATAGGGAGTTAACCGTTAAAATTTGAAATTGCAGAGCTCTCCCATTCTAAAATTGCAAATTGTGGATTTATCTTTTCAAACGTAGGGCATAAGAAAGACATTTTTCAAAATCCAAAGGAAATCATTCTTGCAAGACAGATTGTGCGGATTCACGCCATTCATTTCGCCAGGTAAGTTTGCTTTGTCTCTCTTAAAATCGTTTGAAATATTTGCAAAATTGGATAAATGTGTTTGTGTAAAATTGATGAAATGATTAAATCTGTAAACCGCATTTTTTCTCGTTTATAAGGCGTCAGGCAAAACAATTGAAATTAGAGTCTTTCCCAGGAGTCAACCAGGAAATGCATTTTTAGATTGAGGGAAAATCTTAAACTTCGTCCATTTTGAAAATTGGTCTTAAGGGTGTTTAAGTGTAAATTTAGCAATCGAGTCGCCTAGGTCATCGAGCCACAGCCGAATAAGTAAATTT
Organism: Cryptomeria japonica; assembly: GCF_030272615.1. Classification (NCBI taxonomy): domain Eukaryota; kingdom Viridiplantae; phylum Streptophyta; class Pinopsida; order Cupressales; family Cupressaceae; genus Cryptomeria; species Cryptomeria japonica. The sequence goes on from NC_081412.1 coordinate 81,762,956, forward strand.
GTAATCGGAAAGCTTCATAATGTTCATGTCTAAATCACTCAAGCTTTTTAGCTAAAATATTATGCTTTCTTTAAGATTCGGTTTTCAAATTAATCCTGGTATGCTAGCGTATCCCTTTTATTTATCCCAGATTAAACACTATTAAACACTATCAGCTATTTAAGCACAATGTTTGTAAGAATCTAGTACAATCTTTAAGGAAAATTAAGTTTTCATGCTATTAAACATAACTTCAGAACTTTAACATTCATTCACTAAGTGTTTAATAACCGAACTAAGCATACGAGAAGGTTCAGATTAACCATGCAAAGGGAATGACAATCAGTCAGTCTTTAATGGTATGAACAGCGAGTATTCTATCAGATGTTTATCTAGAAAATGGTATAGAAAAATGAAAGACATAACAGAATAATTTAAATGGTGAAGAAGGAGACCATGCACTCACAATGAAAAGAAAACAACCTTAACTTTGCATTAATCCTGTGTAAATTTCGCCAGAGCTTTAGCAACAATTCATGAACTTCTTACCAAATAAGGGAAAACCAGTCCCTTTAAATAGGCTTCCAAAAATAGATAAATGGCCAAGATCTAAATTAAACAAGTGGCCTAGATTCATCTTTACAAATGGTACCCATACCCATAAATGGAGGGTAATATCAGCAACCACCCAAAAGGGAGCAATAACTACCCAAAAAGGTAATTAAAAAACTATCCATAATAATACAAAAAGTGACATGCACAAAGTTTAAAGTTTACAGCTGACTTGGCAGTCAAATATGAACTTTTGCCAAAAAGTGCTTTTTAATTTTAAAAGAAAAATGCATTTTTAAGAAAGCACTTTTTCTTTTCCAGCTTCACATCCATTTACTAAAAATAGATCCTCGCCATGCAAATACTCCTTCCAAATATCCCGACCTGCTGCACGTTCTTCGCGAACATACTCTTGGAACCTGATGCACAATTGGAACAACAAACTGAACTGAGCCATAGGGGGATGATGTATTTTATATTGCATGCCTCCTATATAACGGTCTATGTGCTACATACCATCCTGCCAGCTGGACCGATTATGCTCGAAATACAACATGTCTGAATGTAGTTTACTGGCAAAATCCAGGTCCTCAGTGGAGTAGGCGATCCTATCCGCTCTCAATCTTTTCTCCCAGTCTGGTTGCATTACGTCATCAGACAGATCATTTTTCCACCCCAAAACCATTGATTGGAGGATTGTCTTGCCAAGTTCCTGCATGTTCTTCAGAATTCCCTCGCATGCATCCTGGTCTTTGTCAATGATTTCTCTTGTCTCATTCTTCATAGTGATAGTCCAGTACCATTCTTTAAAAACGTTGATATCATGGGGGTCCAGGATGGCGGACAATGTGGGAATCTGTGCTTGGGTCCAGGAAAGAGCTCTTACAAGAGGAAGAGTTGTAGCAACTAGCTCATGGATTTTGAGGCATTCTCGTTTTACCTCGAGCAGCTTGACCGAAATGTTCTCTCGAGGGTGAGCCATTTCCTTTACCTCTTCAATGATTTGCTCTCCTCTTTCTTTAAGGCCTTGTATCCATTCCTTGTTGGCCTTGGCAGTATCTCGTACTCCTTCAAATTCTGTGGTGGTCCTTTGCGCCAATGCTGTCGGGGGAATGTGGGATTCGGAAGCATTATGCAATGGTCTCAGGAGTTGTTCAATATACCCCTCGGCCTGTTCAACACGAACTCGATACATGTCCTTTTCAGCAGTTATCTCTTCGAGTTGTCTGAGCATGTTTTGCACGGAGTCTTTGAATTCCTCCCTTTCCTGTTCCTTGGTGGCTCGCCCGATTGGGATGGTTGTGATGCTATAATCAGCCAGCGTAATTTGATCTGCTGGCTTATCGACAGGGGGGCTGGCGATATGAAGGGTACGGTTCCTTTGCTCATCTTTGGATATCCGGGAATATGCCTCAGGCTTTTTCTTCCCCTTGGACTTGACTTCATCTATGCGCGAGAAAATGCCCTCCAAGTCAATGGGTGGCTTGGTGGCTGCCTTGCGTTGAGCACGAGCAACTAACCAATCTTGAGGTATGGTCTGGGCTGATGCTATGGTTAAATTTGCACTCTGCTCTTTAAGGTTTTCAGCTATCTCATTACATATTTGCAGCTGCTCTGTTATAGGAGTGGAGGAAGTGTCAAGCCCTTTGCTTGTAGCTGAGTTCTCTCCTACTTCACTGAACAACTGTCTGGTATCTTCATGTGATGGTTGTTTTTCAGTCCTTTCAGGCTCGTGGGTCTCATCTGTCCTTTGCTCTCCTTCAACAGTGGAGTCATCCTTGGCAGTACTATGCAGTTGTAATTTATGGCGACTCTGCTGGCTAGGTTCATGCATCTCCAACCCTTGAATGGATGGAATCTCTCCTTCCTCCACTTGATTCTCAGGTTTGGCAGATTCAATGGCTCTTACCTCTGTATCTAGCCTGTCTTGTTCAGGAGGATCATCAGCTCCGAATGCTTCAAAATCGCTCTGGGAAGGCGGAGCAGGTATATAATCTAGTTCAACTACATCATTAGATGAACTGGGGTCTTTTGATGATGAAGTGACCTCTGGTCTCCTAATAGGGATCTTCTCCCTTCTTGTTCTTTTAGATGTCCGAGTCCCTCTGCTGGCTTTAGCCTTCTTCCCTTTCTCGGGCTTTTCACCCTCTTCCTTAGGTGCATTGGAGGTTCCCTCATCTTTAGAGGACTAAGAATCAAGGCTTCCCATCATGTGGTAGGTGAATTGGACTCCCTCATGAATTAAATGCTCAATGTGCTGGTGTAACTACTGATCAGTGTATCTTCCTGGGGCTATCATAACCGCCTCAAAATCAGTGATTGGATCCTGTGACCAATCGATGCCTGGCAAAAGATGCCTTACCGTCTCAAATTCTCGGACTTGTAGGCAATTTCCTGAATCCGTTAGCTGATCCGGGACCTAACGGTATTCATAGAGTCGCATTTGCTGCACACTCAGCCTTGAATATTCGCACCGTCAGACTTCATAGTCATCAGAGCAGTTCTTCCAATTATCTTCAACTAACTCCTTTGCTCTGTATCGCCTGCCGTAGGCTCTCTTTGCCAGATTGTCGTGATCAAAGAATTTCCTTGGGAAATGCTCTTGTAGGCCGTAGGAGGCTAGCTCTTCAAGGGAGTCTTTTGCATGAGCTGGATTCTTCAGATGGACATCAAGGTTACCTATAATCATAGGGAAGGCAAATCCGGACTGCCTTGCGACTTCCAGAAGAACTATTTTGTCGGTTGGGTATCGCAGAAGTCGGAAAGGAGCGCCTTCAAAGCCAGCTATTCGGACGTAGGAGAACCTTGGGAACTAGATGAACCAGGCGCCATACCTCTGTACCAAAATAGTAGCTTGCTCTGAGAGCTTTATGTGTAGTCCTCCTTGCATCAGCCTGACCAGGCGCATTGTGAAGGCGTCATTGACGCGCTCATACTGACCAACTACATAGGTAGGGCTGCTCTTTTCCCTCTGAGTTATGTCCTGATAGTGTAACTATGGATAACAATCATACACCTTCACTTGATTGGGCCCATTCCCAATTTCACCCTTCATGACTAAACTTGGCAGTGGCTGGTTTCTGGTGAACATGTAGACTAGATAGGATGTCATAGTAAAGTACTTTTTCGCCTCAAATTCGATCAACTGGGTATGGATGTTGTCACTTATGATCTGGGCCCAATCGAACTTGGATTTCCTAGCGAAGACCTCTTCTGTAAAGTAGAACATCCACTCTTCAAAGTAATTAGATTGGGGGAGTCCCATAACCCTACTGAGCAATGTGACCATATCTCCATGCTCATTGTGAAAGTCGCTTCTGGGGGTCTTTTTCTCAATTCTGATGCCTGGGGGCCTTCTCTCCTTGTACCACTCCTCATTTATCAATGTTCTACATTTGGCAGGGTTCATATCATACGCCACCTGCGCTTCATCTATAGTTGTTGCTATGGGGTTGTTCGAGAAGGGGATGTCAAATGCGTCGCCAATGGCTTCAGGAGTGAAGTCAGTGAGGACCATATTTTCGAGGAGCACCAATCTGGTGTTTGGTTGGTAGTGTCGGGCAGCCTCTACTACCAGCTCATAATTTTGCACTGACGGGGGAAATCCTGCTGCCTGGGCAATCCCACTTTCCATCATCCGCTTAGGCCTGCCATAGGCATTAGGGGAGAATATTCGGTCTCTAAAATCTTGAATATCAATGTGGCCCACGTCAGTATCACCTATATTTTCCCACACACTCTGAACTTTTGATTCCCTTAGTCCTCCTCTCTGATATTGATATTTCATCTTTTCGACTCTGCGAGGGATGTCTGACTTGGATGCTCGGGACGTTTCGGCTGCGCTAGGTGTCTTTGAGGACTCGACTGCAGATTTTATCTTGCACTGCTGGACGCGGATTACGAGACAACATAAAGGAAACAAAGCGGGATAAATAAAAGGGATACGCTAGCATACCAGGATTAATTTGAAAACTGAATCTTAAAGAAAGCATGATAATTCAACTAAAGAGCTTGATTGATTTAGACATGAACATTATGAAGCTCTTCGATTACGAATTTACTTTTTCGGCTGCAGTTCAAGGACTTAGGCGACTCGATTGCAAAATTTACACTTCAACACCCTTAAGACCAATTTTCGAAATGGACGAAGTTTAAGATTTTCCCTAAAGCCTGAAAATGCATTTCTTGGCTGACTCCTAGGAAAGACTCTAATTTCAATTGCTTTGCCCGACGCCTTATAAACGGGAAAAAATGCGGTTTACAGATTTAATCATTTGATCAATTTTACACAAACACATCCAATTTTGCAAATATTTCAAATGATTTTAAGAGAGACAAAGCAAACTTACCTAGCGAAATGAATGGTTTCAATCCGTACAATCTAGCCTGCACGAATGATTTCCTTTGGATTTTGAAAAATGTCTCTCTTATGCCCTACGTTTGAAAAGACAAACTCACAATTCGCAAATTTGGAATGGGAGAGTTCTGCAATGTCAAATTTTAACGGTTAACTCCCTATTCCTAATTTTTGTGCCTAAATTTGGAGAGAAAAATGCAGCAATTTAAAAACTTAGATTTAGCGATTTTTACCTTGGTGATTGGGCGATTTACTTCCCGCGTGATTTTGCTTTAGGCATTTTCTGCAAACTAGGAGCTTCACGATTTTAACCCTATGCGAATTTCGGCAAATGGGGCGGTTTTGAAAATAATTTGCTGTGCGATTTCGTCTTATGGCGTGAAACTCGAGCAAAGACCTGCTCCACTTTCAAATTCTAACCTTGCGATTTACCTTATGGCGTGAAACTTAGAGGTTTGAAGAGCTTTCGTAGACTTTTAACTCTAACATTCACGCCATTTTTGGCGATTTTCGGAGAATGGGAGAGGGTTTTCAAACTTTTATCAAAAAATCACGATTTAGGGAGCTTTTGCGGACTTTAAACCTTCTTTACTTATCCTTCATGCGATTTTTGGGGTTTCATGCTGCTTTTGCAAGTTTTCACTTGTGGCATTTCCCTTAGATCGCGATTTTTCCCTATATTGCGGTTTTCGACACTTTGTATGCTTTTTGCAAACTTTAAAAAAAAATCGCGATCTACCTCATTATGCGAACTTCGGGTTTATAGAATGTTTTGCAAATTTTTATAAACTTAAAACTTTCACCATTTCTCTTAGAATGCGATTTTTGGAGTTTTGAGGGTTTTTGCAAACTTCCTAAAAAAAATCAAGATTTACCTTAACTTCGGGTTTTGGAGGCACTTTGCAAACTTTTTACATTTCCTTATGCGATTTTCGGTGATTTGAAGAGTTTTGAAAATTTCAACTTTTCGCACTATTCCCTTATAATGTGAATTTTGGGTTTTCGAGGGGGTTTGCAAACTTTAAACTTTTTCGCACTTTTACTTCATAGTGCGATTTCGGCATTTTGTGGCACTCTGCAAACTTAACTTTTAACATTCCTCCCTTATAGTGCGAATTTCGGGGTTCTCAAGCACTTTGCAAACCTTTTTAACTTTCACGTGATTTCTCTTATAATGCGAACTTCGGGATTTTATATGCTTTTGAAAACTTTTACTTCTATCACTTATCCCTTGGATCGCGATTTTCAGTGAATGGGAGGAGTTTGTCAAGTTTTACTTCTTGTATTTTATCCAATACTGGCGAATTTCGGGGATTTCACCCATTTTGCAAATTTTTAGAACCTCATACAATTTTCCCCCTTGGTGCGAATTTTTGGATTTGAAGGACTTTTGTCAACTTTTGACACTTTGCACTTTTATCTCCTCTATATCCTTTGCCGAAAATCGGCACTCTTTGGGTCCTTATGCGATTTTCGGACGCTTTATCTTTTAGTTGGGGAATTTTGCAAGCTTCTACCATTCCAAGCCTATCTCAGGTGATTTTACAAGTTTAAACGATCTCTTGGAACTTTTTAATGCCTGAAGGTTAAACTGATCTTACGGATTCACAGGCTTCCGCTCATGACATCATCATCTCATGGACTGATTACGGGCACGCTCAAAAGGATGCGAGACACCCTGCGTAGAACTCAACAGGGTGAAGGCGAAAAGACCAAAAAAAGAGGAATGGGCACCCTATCAACGACAGGGAGCGTGTGCAACGCACAACACTGACCTGGGCCACATTGATATTCAAGATTTCAGAGAGAGTATTCTCCCCTAACGCCTATGGTAGGCCTAGGCGAATGATGGAAAGTGGCATTGCCCAGGCAGTAGGATTTCCCCCGTCAGTGCAAAATTATGAGCTGGTAGTAGAGGCAGGATGACACTACCAACCAAACACCAGATTGGTGCTCCTCGAGAATATGGTCCTCGCTGACTTCACTCCTGAAGCCATTGGCGACGCATTTGACATCCCCTTCCTGAACAACCCCATAGCAACAACTATAGATGAAGTGCAGGTGGCGTATGATATGAACCCTGCGCGTTGATAAATGAGGAGTGGTACAAGGAGAGAAGGCCCCCAAGCATTAGAATTGGGAAAAAGACCCCCAGAAGTGACTTTCACAATAAGCATGGAGATATGGTCAGATTGCTTAGTAGGGTTATGGGACTCCCCCAATCTAATTACTTTTTAGAGTGGATGTTCTACTTTACAGAACAGTTCTTCTCTGGGAAATCCAAGTTCGACTGGGCCCAGATCATAAGTGACAACATCCATACCTAGTTGATCAAACTTGAGGCGAAAAAGTACTTTACTATGACATCCTATCTAGTCTACATGTTCGCCAGAAACCAGCCACTGCCAGGTTTAGTCATGAAGGGTGAAATTGGGAATGGGCCCAATCAGGTGAAGGTGTATGATTGTTATCCATAGTTACACTATCAGGACATAGCTCAGAGGGAAAAGAGCAGCTCTGCCTATGCAGTTGGTCAGTATGAGCGTGTCAATGACGCTTTCACAATGCTCCTGGTCAGACTGATGCAAGGAGGACTACAGATAAGGCTCCCAGAGCAAGCTACTATTCTAGTATAGAGGTATGGCGCCTGGTTCATCTAGTTCCCAAGGTTCTCCTACATCCAAATAGCTGGCTTTGAAGGCGCTCCTTTTCGACTTCTGCAATACCTAATCGACAAAATAGTTCTTCTGGAAGTCGCAAGGCAGTCACGTTCGGTGAACAATTTACTTAGGGACAAGAGGCAGTCCGGATTTGCCTTCCCTATGATTATAGGTAACCTTGATGTCCATCTGAAGAATCTAGCTCATGCAGAAGAATCCCTTGCAGAGCTAGCCTCCTACGGCCTACAAGAACATTTCCCAAGGAAATGCTTTGATCACGACAATCTGGCAAAGAGAGCCTACGACAGGTGATACAGAGCAAAGGAGTCAGTTGAAGATTATTGGAAGAGAGGCTAGATACATAGGTAAGAGCCATTGAATCTGCCGAACCTGAGAATCAAGTGGAGGAAGGAGAGATTCCATCCATTCAAGGGCTGGAGATGCATTAACCCACCCAACAGAGCCGCCATGAATTGCAACTGCATAGTACTTCCAAGGATGACTCCACTGTTGATGGAGAGCAAAGGACAGATGAGACCCGCAAGCCTGAAAGGACTGAAGAACAACCACCACATGAAGATACCAGACAGTTGTTCAGTGAAGTGGGAGAGAATTCAGCTGCGAGTAAAGGACTTGACACTTCCTCCACTCCTCCCGTCACAGAGTAGCTACAAATATGTAATGAGCTAGCTGAAAACCGTAAAGAGCAGAGTGCAAATTTAACTATAGCATCAGCCCAAACCATACCTCAAGATTGGTTAGTTGCTCGAGCTCAGTGCAAGGCAGCCACCAAGCCACCCATCGACTTGGAAGACATTTTCTCGCGCAGAGACGAAGCCAAGTCCAAGGGGAAGAAAAAGCCTAAGGCATATTCCCGGATAACCAAAGATGAGCAAAGGAACCGTCCCCTTCATATTGCCACCCTGCCTGTCGATAAGCCAGCGGATTAAATTACACTGGCTGATTATAGCATCACAACCGTCCCAATCGGGCGAGGCACCAAGGAAAAGACTCCGTGCAAAACATGCTCAGACAACTCGAAGAGATAACTGCTGAAAAGGATATGTATCGAGTTCGTGCTGAGCAGGGCGAGGGGTACATGGATCAATTTCCGAGACCATTGCATAATGCTTCCGAATCCCACATTCCCCCGACAGCATTGGCGCAAAGGACCACCACAGAATTTGAAGGAGTACGAGATACTGCCAAGGCCGTCAAGGAATGGATGCAAGGTCTTAAAGAAAGAGGAGAGAAAATCATTGAAGAGTTAAAGGAAATGGCTCACCATCGAGAAACCATTTTGGTCAAGCTGCTCGAGGTAAAACGGGAATGCCTCAAAATCCATGAGGTAGCTGCTACAACTCTCCCTCTTGTAAGAGCTATTTTCTGAACCCAAGCACAGATTCCTACATTGTCTGCCATCTTGGACCCCCATGATATCAATGTTTTTAAAGATCGGTACTGGACTATCACTATGAAGAATGAGACAAGAGAAATCATTTTCAAAGAGCAGGATGCATGCAAGTGAATTCTGAAGAACATGCAGGAACTTGGCAAGACAATCCTCCGATCAATGGTTTTCGGGTGGAAAAATGATCTGTCCGATGACGTAATGCAACCAGACTCGGAGAAAAGATTGAGAGCGGATAGGATCGCCTACTCCACTGAGGACCTGGATTTTGCCAGTAAACTACATTCAAACATGTTGTGTTTCGAGCGTAATCGGTCCAGCTGGAAGGATGGTTTGAAGCATGTAGACCGTTATATAGGAGGCATGCAGTATAAAATACGTCATCCCCTTATGCCTCAGTTCAGTTTGCTGTTCCAATTGTGCATCAGGTTCCAAGAGTATGTTCGCGAAGAACGTGCAGCAGGTCGGGACATTTGGAAGGAGTATTTGCATGGCGAGGATCAATTTTTAGTAAATGTATGTGAAGCTGGAAAAGAAAAAGTGCTTTCTTAAAAATGCATTTTGCTTTTAAAATTAAAAGGCAGTTTTTGGGAAAAGTTCATATTTGATTGCCAAGTCAGCTGTAAACTTTAAACTTTGTGCATGTGCACTTTTTGAATTATTATGGATAGTTTTTTAATTACTTTTTTAGGTAGTTATTGCTCCCTTTTGGGTGGTTGCTGATATTTACCCTCCATTTATGGGTATGGGTACTGTTGTGAAGTTTTCACACATCGCCCCATTGCAAATGGGGACCCCCTTCTTTTTAGGCCCTGCCAGTCTTTTGGCTTTGTTTTTTGGGTCTTTTCGCAACAGTCTCTGCAGTCTCTCTGCTTTGCAAGTGTTCGGGGGTCAGATTGATCAAGTCTGCTTTTTGTTTGAGCGAGTTTGGTGAAGTCTAGGGCATGTTTTGTCCCTTTTTAGGGTTTCTGCCTTCTATCCTAGATTTTAGGGGGTTTCTGTTAGGGTTTTGAAAAAACTGAACATACGACTGGAATTAGGACCCTTCAAGGAACCTCCCAGTAAAATTTGAGCCAAAACGGAGCAACTTTCTATTTTTAGAAAGTTCCTATTTTTTAGGGATTTTATTGAGTCTCGGATTGGTCTAATTTTGCCAAAAATCAAACTTACTATTTTTAGTATGTTCTATTTTTAGTAAGTGCTTCTCTGACCTATTTTGCCCAAACCTTGACATTTTGAAACACTTGCTATTTGGGAAAATCTATTTTTGGCAGGATCTTCACAGGAAAACACTGAAAGTTGAATATCTTTGAAGATGCTGAAGACTGAACGTTCCTAAAGACCATTTCTAAATCTAGAAAAGTCAGAAGGCAGACAAGTTGGATCAAAAATGGTTAAGTTTGGAACTCCTATTCCAGAAGAGGAAAGCATGCAAAATCATCAAAGTCGAGAAATTCACATCAATCCACCAATGTCATCCTGATCCAAAAATGGCCTGAAATTTGGAAATTTGGAAGATCTTCCAAAATCCAGAATTTGCATTATGATTCCTATGGACCTGAAACCACTCTCAAACATCCTGACAATATATATGAAATATAACTTAAAGTATAAGAAAGGAAAAAGAGGAAAAAGACATATTGAAGATGCCACTTATACTTAAATGTTATATTTCATATATATATCTTGACAAAGAGCTTGAAATGATGGAAAAATCCATGAATCCATGAACATGGCCAAAATGCGCCCAGGTCTGGGCTGGGGTGCTGAATTGATGAAGGCATTCACAAGTGCAAAAATCCACCTCTCCATGGACATGGCCAAAATGCACCGAGGTCTGGGCTGGGGTGCTGAATTGATGAAGGCATTCACAAGTGCAAAATTCCACCTCTCCATGGACATCTCCAAAATGCGCCCAGGTATGGGCTGGGGCACTAAAACCAAGAATGAATTCACAAGTGGAAAAATCCACCTCTCCATGGACATGTTGAAAATGCGCCCAGGTCAGGGCTGGGGCACTGAATTGAGAAAGCCATTCATAGAAGGAAAATTCATGAATCCTTGGCGTGGTGAAAATTTCACCCAAGCTAAAAATTGAAGTTTTGCCTAAGGCATGGAATCCAAGGAGTCAAGGAGGAATAAAAAGCAGAATTTCCCTCGGGCGAATTTTCGATTATCCTATTTTTAGACACCAAATGTGGAAAATTTTATAGATTCAGAATCGGGGTGAAATTCTTCATCCAATGATCTTGGCTCCTAAATTTTAGGAGGATCCCTAAAAAATAGGGATGTTGAAAAAGAGACATGGACAATTCACAAAGTAATGGAAATTCCTTCCTTTAGGACATAATTCCAGGAAAGGTGAAAAATTGACTAAGTGTTGGAAATTCCTTCCTTCATGACAGAGTTCCTGAAAAACGTGAAAATTTGGCGAAGTGTTGGAAATTCCTTCACGACGGAATTCTTGGAAATGTGAAAATTTGTTTAAGTGTTGGAAATTCCTTCCTTCAGGACAGATGTTTGCCCTCTCGGGTAAACGGTTAAATGCAGAAAGTAAATGCACAGAACATAATGGAAATACATGAAATAACCAATCTCTATATTAATTCAACAGTCCACGTACATCAAGTGCTTATAACATTACATTTGACACGACTCTCCTGATCCTACTTCGAAGAAAAGGTACACAATATATAATACTCGAAGGGGTGCGACACAACTGTCGCGACTCCAACTACCTACCCGTCGGCTAACTAACTGACCGCCGTAACTCATTATTACCGACGACAACATAAACATAATATAACAACATAACATAATGATTATTCCTGGCAACATCATCCCCCCCAAGAAAAGAAGTCGACTCCGACGACTTAATACAAAATAGAGATGAACGACAGGAACTACTGACGCCAGTCGGGCCCGGATCTTATACACTTGTTGCGTCCTCGCCTGAAAACCCTTTTCTGCTACCATCCGATGCTCAAGTGCGGATTTCACCAATATTGCTTCCTTTGCCATCACAATCCTCCTGTGCATAACCCAAACTTGTCTGCAAAACATGTTTTTCAATCTCAAGTTCCGCCAACTGCTACTCAAATGATACTATCTCCCTAGCCAATTTGTCCTCGATAGCCACCCGTGCTGCTCTCCCGGCATCCAACTCCTGGGTACGCTGAACTAAGCCTCACGTGACTATTGCCTCCAACCTGGTGGTCAGCTCCTCCCGAGCCCTCTGTGCATCCACCACGGCAACCTCACGTCCAGCCGAGACATACTTCGAGTTTCTCAAAGCGTACCAGTCATGCCTGGAAGTGGCCACAATTTGCTGGCACAAATGCTAGGAGACACCTCAAATCCTCCATCACACTCCCCAAAGGCTAAAAACTGAACTGAATAACTCCCTGGTGTCATACAACTGCGCGGACCTGCAATGTCTTCCCTCAAACTCTGTTTGTTCCCAACCTCCAAATCCGTCTCCCTCTACGGCTTATGGCTTCCCCACCAATGCTTAGCTGCAGGCTTCTTTCTCACAGTACGGACAACCACAACACTTCCCGTGGTCTTCTGTAACTCAAAATAAACTGGGGGTCTGGGGGCAATGCCCCCAGCGGGGTCGAGGGGCAGCGCCCCCAGCCGGGTTTGGGGCAGCGCCCCAGCGGGGTCGAGGGGCAGCGCCCCTCGCCGGGTTTGGGGCAGCGCCCCAGCGGGGTCGAGGGGCAGCGCCCCTTGCGGGGCAACACCAATTTACAACCTTTAGAACCCCACGAAAGTCCATGGCGCGCATCATTTCTGTGATATTTTATGATGTCAAAACCTTTCTTCTACACTCCAATATTTTCAGTGTCTAGGCTCCAGATGTCATCGAATCATTTTTCAATCCGTCGTCGTCGCTTTTTTTTTTTTTTAGGCACTGTAATGTCCCTAATGGCACCCCGGCCATACAACCTACCTGTACGGTCAACAACAGCACTGGCACCTCCAATCGTGCGGCCACCTTCCCGTGCGGTCGACACCCTTCTTATCGTATGGACACACCTCCGGTCAACAACAGCACTGGCACCTCCAATCGTGCGGCTACTTGGTCTACCTGTGGCGGTCGTTTTGCCCTCACGTGGCTGTGTGGATTGTGCGGGCTTGGTCTCTTTTTTTCTTTTTCCTTTTGCGGCTGCTGCGCGTTGGTGTGCGTAACCCTTGCTGTGCATGTTGATCAGGCCGTGCGGTGCGTGGTCGGGCCGTGCGGTGCGTCTTCCTCCTCCTTTATCCCTTGCTGTGCGGCGGTGTTCGGTGTTGTGTGGTGGTCGGGCTGTGCGGTGTGCGGTGGTGGGTTCATGTCTTGGCAACAACCTTCGGTGGCTCCCACCGCACGGTGTGACCGCCGCACGATGGTGTCACCGTCGGTGGTTCCACCGCACAGTGGTGTCACCGTCGGTGATTCCACCGCACGGTGGTGTCACCTTCGTGGTTTCACTGCACGGTGGTGTCACCTTGGTCCCACCGTACGCTGGCCATTCTCCTTTTTTTTTTGACCGTACGGTCGCTGTCGTACGACCGTGTGATTTTTTACATTTTTTTTTTTTAAAATAATTTTTTGATTGTACGGTCGCCTGTCTTACAACCGTACCTTTCTTTCGTTCTTTCTTTCTTCCAACCATACAGTCATCTGTCGTACGGCCCCGTACGGTGGTGTTTTTTTTCACAATTTTTTTTTTCCTGCCGTGCAGTTAACTGTCTCGTACGACCGTACGGGTTTTTTTTTTTTTAGTTGTCTAGAGAGTCTTTGGCTCGAGTCCCCTGTCTCTAGGATCGCTCTTCGTCCTTCTCGGTTTTCCTCGCCCAAAAGTCTCCTGCTTTTGTCTCGTGCCTCTCGAGTCGCTTGCCCGGCCTCTTAGGTCCCCTTCCATCCTCTCAGGTCCCCCTTCGGACTCTCGGGTGTCTGTCCGGCCTCTCGGGTCCCCTGCGTGCTTCGCATGGTAGGGTTTCAATTTGTACCCGTTGGTGGCCAATCTATTTTCAATGGCCATCGGAAGACCTGGAACCACAAATTCTATAGGGACCACGGTCTCCTTCCCATACATAAGAAGAAGAAGGATAATAAAGATTTTGAAGACTGCGGTCTTCCACACAGGGTTCCAATCGTTGCCAACACTCTTCGGATTATCTACGTCGGTAGGGTTTGGGGCGTCTCCCTTCCAATATTCTTTGTATTCCGGCAGGTACACCTCTGTTGGTTGCTCTGGTTCCTCTACTTCGAGCCTATAGCTTTGGAACATATCATAATCCTCCATTTGCCAGTGGAAGAGCCCGTTAAGTGAGCATACCTCATCTTCAGAACATCCCTCCAATTCGAGCACCCCTTCACTGTTCGGCTCCATCGCGTTCTTGCCCTTGCTTTCATCGGGACCCCCTTCCCCTTTATTAGAGTCCTCTGAGTCCGAGTCGGAAGAGACAAGCTCTTCGCCGACATCTTGGGTGTGTAGGTCAATGGTATATTTCCGCCCTTCCTTCTCCATGGAAAGTGTATTTTTCTTCCAGTTGTGGTTTACCCTCGCATTGATCAACCACGCTCTCCCCAGGATGGCGTCATAGCCTTTCTTCTTCGAGGGAATAACCACGAAATCTAACAAGAATGGTTGCGTACCAATTGTCACTTGCTGGGCCATCAACAGGCCGAGTGGCTTAATGCCGTGTTGGTCCGCTCCCACCAGGTTGAATGTGGGTGGCCACAAGGTGGGCTTCCCCAGCCGCTTCCATGTTTCTTCTGGTAGTACATTCACCCCAGATCCCCCGTCCACAATGGTGTCCTTCAGAATGGTCCCACGGATACCCATTTCTACCACAGCTGGGTGTCTACCACTGCTCAAGGCTAGTAACATTGGGTCAGTCGAAGGGCTAACGGAAACCTCCACCTGTGGTGCACTCTTCGAAGCAGTGGCAGGAACCCCTACTTGTGGTGCCCTCGACGATGCGGTGGCAGGAACCCGTACCTGTGGTGCCCTCGACACTGCGGTGCTTTGCACATTGGTGAGGATGGCAGTCCTCAATTGTGGCATAGAGTCTAGAAGGTCTTTGACCTTTATCGGCACCTCCATCTGCAAGATTTGCCCAATGATGTTATTTTCCGCTTCCGTACGGGATGATGTACTCGCCACCTCGTTGTCCCCTCGTTCGGTCATCATCTCACGTTCAATATTGGCCTTTGCCTCCCGTAATCTCTCCTTCTCCGTACGGGGGTCGGGATAAGTGGCTTTTTTCGTCGGGGCGCGGGTGATCGCCAGTACTTCTTTCTCACCAGTCTTCTCAGCCTTCTCAATGTTGAGGAGATTAACCCCTGCCTGCGGGCAATTTGCATCCTCATGGTCGCCTGGCCCACACCAACGACAGAGGTGCTGAGGGGTAGCTTCCTTCGTGCAATCACGGGCGAAGTGCCCCCACTGATTACAGGCCCTACATTGGATAATTGGCCGGCCCTTGGCGTCAGACTGGATACGGCTTCCGTTATTGTTATTATTGCTATTCCTTCTGCCGCCGCGTCTGTTGTTCCGGTATCCTCCAGATGATGCTGTTGTGTTAGTATGTTGGCCGGTACCCGCTGGTGCGGATGTTGTGGCCTGCTCCGTGAACAGCACCTGGTTCATTTGCGTACCTCGGGTT
Organism: Cryptomeria japonica; assembly: GCF_030272615.1. Classification (NCBI taxonomy): domain Eukaryota; kingdom Viridiplantae; phylum Streptophyta; class Pinopsida; order Cupressales; family Cupressaceae; genus Cryptomeria; species Cryptomeria japonica. The sequence continues at coordinate 81,778,569 of NC_081412.1, forward strand.
TTCATGTTGTATGGGCACTCCTTGGTGGAGTGTCCCATCACTTGGCAAATCTCGCAGAATGCCTTCTTTTGGCAAGTACCCTTTGTGTGCCCTTCCTCTTTGCACTTAGTGCACCATATGTCCCCTTCGTTCCAACCAGTGCTTCTCATTATTTTGAATTCCTTTCTCATTCGCCCCATGTCTTTCTGGAGCGCTTGTACCCATTTGCCAGCCTCGTCGTCGCTGCTGCTTTCCTGTGAAAAGTCATCGTCCTCGGATGAGGATTTATTACTTTTCTTCTTCTTTGATGTTTTGTGTTCGCTCTCCAGGTCCATCGCCCTATTATAAGTGTCGTCATATTACGTCGGGGGTACAATTTTCATCTTCCTTCGTAGGGAGGATTTCAACCCTTCAACGAACCATCGTTTCTTCAATCCATCTGCGGGTTGGCTTTCCATTTTACCCAAGATTTCTTTCAGCCTCCGACTGTATGCCCGTACTGTCTCCCTGGTACCTTGTTTGGTATTGTATATCTCCGTTACAATTTCATTGTCATCACGGAGCAACCGAAACTCCCCCGTGAATTCCTTTTGTAGATTGGCCCATGTGGCCACTTTTTGCTTGTCCACATCGGAGTACCAATCTATGGCTACTCCTCGTAACGTGGCTGGGAATTGCTGTACCCAGTCATCCTGGTTTGTTACTCCGTTGGCGGACCAAATGGTTTCACATGTACGACAGTGCCGTAAGGGGTCTTCCTTGCCCTCCCCTGTGAACTTTGGCAATTTTTATTTACTCGCCATCCCACCGCTGGGTCTCGCTCCTCTAATTCCTTGTGTGCTTGTACCTGGCGATCCTCCCCCTCCTGCAACTGAACCTCCACTCGTGGGTCCTCCGGAAAAGTTGCTGACACCGAACCAAACAAATTGCCTCCCGTACGGTACCCTTGTGCTCCCTCGGCACCTTCGGTCGTACCGTCACCTTCCGTTGTCTCCCTCCGATTGTCCTCTAAAATGGACAAATTCTTTAGCAAGTCTCTAGTAGCTTCGCTAGGTTTAGACTTCGGCACCCTCCGTGACTGCTTCTGGCAGCCCTACAACAGTGTAGACAGTGTAGTTCTCTCTGTCTATCTTTGCCTCCGCAACCTCCGTGACACCTCCTGGGTTCCCTTCGGGCAACCCCTCGGCCGGTCGTCTCTCGGCAAGCTGCCGTAGCCTACGCCTTCATTCTATCTGCTGTCTGAGATTCAACGCGGTTTGTGCCACTTCCCATTCGTCAGTCTGTATGTTTTTATTTTTGTCCTTATTTAGTCTATTGGGCATAAGTCACTTCCATACACAGCAAACACACGCCATGTACACAAAAAAACTTTTATTATTTTTATTTTTATTTTGCCTTTCGGCCACAATTTATATCAGCAATGTGTCGGGATTATTACAAGGTTCAATTTCCTCCTGGCCTGGCGCCTTCTGGTTCCATTAGCTGTCGGCTGTTCTCTTCATAGCGTTGCAGGATTTGTTGTCGTCGCTCTTCCTGGGCAATCTCCTCCAGGCGGGCTTGTTGTGCCAGCGATGCCTGTGCAAGCAATCGGGGGAGGTGGTTCATCAACCGGTTTACTACCGGGCTAACCTCCAGCGCTGTCCACACGGCACTTGGTGGGATTTCTACCTCCGCCGCTTCTCGTTGAACGTATGTCTGAATGGCTACCTGGAGCAAAATTGAAAATTCTCGCGTTGCCGTGTCTTCTCCTGTGTAAAGTTCTGTCCGCGCGTTGTCGGCCTCCGGGTTTACTTCACCAATGGGTAGGCCCATTGTGTCTGTGTGCCATCTGTGTCTTCCGTTCCTGAGTACGTGTAGGCAGCGGCGCCAAATGTTTGCCCTCTTGGGTAAACGATTAAATGCAGAAAGTAAATGCACAGAACATAATGGAAATACATTAAATAACCAATCTCTATATTAATTCAACAGTCCATGTACATCAAGTGCTTATAACATTACATTTGACACGACTCTCCTGATCCTACTTCGAAGAAAAGTTACACAATATATAATATCCGAAGGGGTGCGACACAACCGTCGCGACTCCAACTACCTACCCGTCGGCTAACTAACTGACTGCCGTAACTCATTATTACCGACGACAACATAAACATAATATAACAACATAACATAATGATTATTCCCGACAACAACAGAATTCCAGGAAAGATGAAAATTTGGCTAAGTAATGGAAATTCCTTCCTTCGGGACAAAATTCCAAGCAAGGAAGAAATACACCCAAGGATGAATTGAACATAAAATTTCTAAGGCAAGGAAGGAATGAGGGATGAGTTGAACAAGAAATTTCCCCTCTAGGGAAAAATTTGAAAAATCCATGCTCGAGCATCGAATCACATCCAAATTTCAAAAGTTTTACAGATTTGGATTCGTAGGAGAATTTTCTCTCTCGTGGACCGCGGAACCCTAATTTGGAAATTTTCCTAAAAAATAGGAAATGTGTAGAATTGATAAAAAACCTTCTCTGAGCAAGGAAAGTTGAAGAGACTTCAAGAAAATTCTTCCTGAATCGAATTTTCCCTATACAACAATTCCAGATGTGCAGGAGCAGATATACGACAGCGGGGTCCACTTGCATGGCGAGGATCTATTGAACACGTGGCAGTAGAGTGGCGCATTCATTACCAGAATATTTGACCAAATGGCGACCCGGTCATTGCATGATGAATTTATGGCAGATTCCTTTTGCATGCAGTCGCCTCATGTGGAAATGATGGATCATTTATGACATAGTGGGGTGATTTTTGCATGGATGAATATTCAACGCATGTTGGGCGAATTTGAAGGAGGTGGTGCATTTAATGCACAATGGATGCTATTTTGGGTACTTTTGAATTAATTGTATATGGGCATGATGGGTTATTAATTGGAGATTCCCACCTTGTTGCATCATGTGTGGAGAATCTTTTGGGTAAACCCTAATTAGGGTTTAGCATGTAGCCAGGGCTTGAAGCCTATATAAGGGGTGACCCCACCTCGTTTGTAAAGGAGGGAGCTTTGTATGAAATTGCCGCGATAAGTTTTTTTGAGAAAATAATAGTGAAACATTGTTCTCTTATGGTGTCCACTTCAATTATTTTCTCAAAACTTGCATGGTTTCACCTTCCTCACTTAGATTAGAAATAGTAAAGTGCTTTGATTTCAATGGAGAATGTAATGGTGTTTGATGAATTTCCATGGTTCATACTTTTTGCATCTTGCTGATTGTAAGTTGCAGTGTAAAGTTAGTTTGAGCCCCCTAAATTTGTGCTGAGTTCAATTGTGGATAGTTGTTTGGATTGTGCCGTTTTTGGGTATTCAAATGTACTTTCTCGATTTGAAAATCCTCTAGCATCCCCAGAAGATTGCACCGGTTCTTGCGGAGTTGTAGTTGATCTTGGTGAAGCAGAGCTTGGTTTATTTGGAATATGTCCACCAAAGCACTATTCATTGTTATCACTGCCCTTAGGAGTAGATTTAGATCCTTCTAAACCCTTTTCCCCTTTACTTTCAGTTCATTTTAGTCCGTTCGAAGCAGCAGCATCGCAGAATTGCCATATCCGATGATGGAGTTCCAGCCACAGCAAAGAAGTGAAAGAATGATGCAAACGTAAGGCCCCTTGGATTCCCAGCAAACACATCAGCCAACCGAGTCACGTCCACGCATTGAAGGAACTTTGGAGTCGATTGTTTGAACTTCTTGCAATCTTAGCATACAATCGCACTTTGATCAAGAGAGAGTGAAGTGACCATTAGGCAAGTTTATTCTGTGTTCGACGCTGTCATAAAAAACACGTGAACAGATACCTTTTGTAAAGATGATTTTGGGCCACTTGTTTAATTTAGATCTTGGCCATTCATTTATTTTTGGAAGCCTATTTAAAGGGACTGTTTTCATTTCATTTGTGAGTGCATGGTCTCCTTCACCATTTAAATTATTCAGTTATGTCCTTTATTTTTCAATAGCATTTTATGATAAACATCTGATTGAATCGTCGTTGTTCATAACATTAAGGACTGATTGACTGTCATTCCCTTTGCATGGTTAATCTGAACCAATCTATATGCTTAGTTCGGTTAGTAGACAGTTAATGAATGAATGTTAAAATTCCGAATTTATGTTTAATAGCATGAAAACTTATTTTCCCTTGAAGATCGCACTAGATTCTTACAAACATTGTGCTTAAATAGCTGATAGTGTTAAATCTGGTTAATTGGAGGTGTCTGTTTGTTTTTCTTGAAAATGCTATCTTAGTTAAGCAATTAGATTTTCTGTATCTCTTTTCCCTATCCCTCTTTTTTCCTTTTTTACCAAGAAGCCCCCCATAGTCCAGCTGAAGTAGTATCGGTCCAACTGAAATCAATCGATAACGAGACTATTAGAATTTTAGGGAACTCATCCAACAATTGTCCATCTCACCGTAAGTCCCCTTTGTGTTTCCAGCAAAACACATCAAACCACTGAGTAATCCCGCAGTCAAGACCTGACAATCAAAACCTTGAGGTCATCCCTTTTGATCAAACGCAAAAAACAGCATTAGGGATTTCCTTATCTCAAGAGAGGATAGGATACTCGACGAGTACATTCTATTCTGTGTTGGCCGGATGGAGTTTGGAGCGATGCGACTTTAGCCACGTTAACAAGTTGGTGCCCATATGAATTAATGGAAGTCTTTTGATGCCGTGGTTTTTCACCTGAAAGGGTTTTCCATGAGAAAATTCTGTGTACTTGTTTCTAAGTCTTGCATGCAAATCTATATTTTTTTTTCAGTATGTTTCAGGAGTTATTAGTTTGTTTTAAAATGCAATACTGATTCAGCCCCCCTCTCCCCCTCAGTATTGCTTGTGTAATCATCATGTTGTCATCTGTCATCATTCAAATTTGTGTTTCAGACTTGGCAAAATTTATATCATACTTCAGTTCAGAAGGGTTTGGATTTGTTTGAGCAAGGGCTTGATAGATATTCATTGCTAGGTTGTACAAAGGGTTTGAGCGCTTAGCTTGGAGACCTATCACTAACCTTTGGAGGTGATTTAAGGAGCTATTTTAGACATTTGGGACAGCCTTGTCCTTGTTTCAGGTCTGCCATGAAAAATCAGATTTATATTCAAATTTGTAATCAGCATCCATACCTTGTTGATTACCATTTATGCATCATAACATTCAAGGCAACAATTGGGTATGTTATTGTATTGAAATTTATTGAATTCAATAAGAAAACCTTGCTGTTCAGAACTATATCAGACTTTTGATTTTAATTCCAATCCATCAATTTGTTGTTATTTCTTATGCTAAATGTTTCTATAATTGTTTCATATCATGGCAAAAACATCTACACATGGAAAACTCATAAAAACGAAACCAAAGCACTCAGAAACAAACATAGAAGATTTAGACCAGCAATCAGAAAAAACAAGGCAGAATAAGGGTGGGATATTTCAGTGGTATCAGAGCTTAAGAACTTGCCATCTCATGGAGTTTGTGAGTAGTATAACACATAGTTCTAGGACTCGCTAGGACTCTCCAAGTCCTGGTAGGTCCCGAGCTAAGTGACCCTAGCCGAGTCTCAAGGATTCGGGACTCTCCAAGAACTCGCTCTTGGCGAGACTCGCTAGAAACTGTTTTTTTGCCAAGTCTTGCTAAGTTTTTGCCAAGTCCTACCGAGTCTTGCCAATTTTTGGCCGAGTCCCGATTCAGGTCAGCCTTGCCTAGTCCACGCCGAGTTCGGGTCTCGTTTCTATGGTATAACAGATAGGAAAGATGAATACTTCTGGTAAGTCAATTTCCGAGTTGATAGAAGGACTCTCCAAACTTATGAATGACCTAGACATCAAGGGTACTGTAAGACAGCGATAAGATCTAAACATAAGGAAGTAGAAGTTAATGAAAGAGACTCTTTTAGTGAAAACATTCAGGAGGACAACAAAAATGTATTAAGGAAACAAAAACTTTGCCTTGCTTGCAAAAGGCCTTGGGAGCCTAATCACCCATGCACAAGTTGAAAGGTGAATAGGCTAGAGGAAGAACAAATCGTCACAAAAGGAGAGATTGTGAAAGAGGAAATTGTCTGTAATGTTTTTGATGCTAACGAGTGTTGTGAGGTTTTCACACATTGCCCCATTGCAAATGGGGATCCCCATTTTTTGCTTAGCATAGGTGTCCTAGCAGGGTCATCTTATTCTAGCAATAGTCATAGCTGTTAACCTTTGCTTGTGGGAGGAGGTATGTGTTGTGAGTGTCAGGGTTGAAAATTGAGGTAAAGTTGTCAAAATTGCTAAAGTAGCTAATGTTGTCAAAAGTTGTCAAGTGGCTAGGATTGGGTGATGTCGTTGTGAGGAATGGATGATAGAGCATGTAGTGGTAAGCTTGCTTGTAGTTCCATTAGGAACTGCAAGCATGCCACCTTAGGGTCAGTAGTTGCAAGATCATCATGTAAGACCTAGGGGGGAAGTGGCAAAAATTTGACTAAGTAGAAGATCATCCCTTTGTGTCATGCACAAATTCATACAGGCTTGCCTATCATATGCACTCCTGCATAAAGTGGTACAAACAAGATCTTCAAGTCTACTCTAGCAACCCCTCTAATCCACCTTACTTCATATTGCAAATAAAAAGGCTGGTTAAGTATCATTCCAAGGAGGAGATATTATTCACTATGTTTTTGCATACGTACTCTCTAGATGCGCTTAACTTTGTGCAACCTAGGGGGCTAAATATGCCCAAAGTCTTTATGCAATGTTACCCCTAATATGCGCTCCACCAAGCATTGTGCAAGCCTCCCTCCTAAGTGCACTCAAGGCAAGTTCAAGATTAAAATTGAAACCTCCCTTGTGGCATGTATTGATTTGTGCAACCATAGGCATTAAACCCGCTCCAACCTAACTTTGTGCATGACTTCACTTCTAATGTGCTCGAAAGGGTAGGGATCACAAGAATTTGGATAAGTGAAATGCAATCCTGTAATGTCCCGTCCTTAGACCTCTCAAATTTTTGGTGGAGGTTGACCTACTATTAGGGTCCCGTAGGTCAGCAGGGTGGTTTGGGACCCAACCCGAGGTTGTGGGATTTAGTTTGGGAGCTTCACAGGTCTTCCAGTTGATTTTTGGGAGTTATATCTATGAATAAAATTGAAATATTAATGTTGGCCTTATATGAATAGTGAAAAGTGAATAGTAACTGAAAAACATAAAGATGAATAGTGAAAAGTGATCCCTCCATCCTAGTAACTCAAGTTGTTTTTAAAGGGGGGGCAAATTGTCAATGAGAAAATAGACCCTCAAGCTCATTTTAAGTTTTTAAAGGCCAAAAAGTGACTCCCATATGGATCAAACTCCTTGGAGATCTTATAAAAAACAACTTTCATAACAATTGTTCTCATTCTTATCCTCTATTTTCAGATCAACATCTTGCATGAGGGTTTCAGCAGCTTGGGACTTCCAAGAATGCCAACTTCTGGAAGAATTGTGGGATTTGGACAAAAACCCATCCCTCCTGGTGACAGTTTCCATCAGTATTCAGCTTCAGTGTGTAATGTCCCTACTAGTTAGAGATCACTGTCCTGCAAAACAGATTGTTAGAATACAACAAATATATATATAACTAATCTAATTTGCAGTTAAACTTAAATTACTTAATTAACACTAATCTCAATTCTTATTTAATAAAAAGGATACGAGTGTCGTACTGTGACATGTCCTTAGGCGGCCGTGAAGCTCGCCTTCTTGGAACCCATCTTGGTTCCAAGCCATACCAGGAAATCGAAGGTTAGTTCGATTCTTGTCTTGCATGTAACTTCTTACACCCAAGCCATCCAGGAAATCGAAGGTTAATTCGATTCCTGTCTTGGGTGTAATTTCTTACACCCAAGCCAATCCAAGGAAGACCTTATGGTCAATTCTTTGCCTTGGATGATGCATCTCATCATCCAAGTCTACCAGAGGGGACCGACCAGATCCGTCCCTTCTTGGATGAACTTTGTCAACCAAGCCATAACATATATGCATATAGATGTTCAGTATATACTACCTACCAGGGATTATCATAATCCCTCCATTAGGCTAAGGGAATTTCCTCCCTATAGCCTCCATCATATAATCACATTTATATTACATTTTACAATTTATTACTATTTTCCATTCCATAATATACATTTTCATATTCTTAACTTAACATGTATTCCATAACATATATTCAGAAAACATTCATTATCATATATTCACATTTATTTATTAACGTATATTCCTAACTATTCATTAATATGTATTCATTAACATATGTTTACACATATTCCTTAACATCTAAAAACCATTCATTAAAATATATATTACAGTATTCATTAACATCTATACACTTTGTGACCATACTTACTTGTTCGTAACCCCCAACAGTAGTTTCCAGTTCGTACTTCTTCCCTTGCTGTTCGTAGTCTGCTCCTTTTCCAAACCTTCTTCTACTCTCTTTCGTGCCCCTTGGTCCTGCGGTTTGCTCGGGTTTTATACTCGTGGAGGGGAGTGATCGTGTCCCTCCACGGGGACCCTTCCGTGGGAAGGGGTGTGACGGGTCGTAGCCTAGGCTGCGGCTTCCCGTCCCACCACTTCCTGCGGGGGGGGGGGGGGTCCACGTGATGCCCATCACTTGTTACCGAAAAGTGATTCATTTAATTTCTTTTCCCATTTAGTATATACTTAAACATATTAACTATATTAAATTAATTAAATATAAATATATTTAAGTAACCATTTTCTAATAATTTATTCTTGTATTAACTCAATTTAATATATTAGTAATATTTAATAATTTATTTCTTCTTCTAGTATATTAACAATATTTGATATATTACATCATTTAATAATTGACTTTATCATTATTTGTGTTTATAAGGCTTACATCATGTGGTGGGGTAGGGTTATCACACAGTGTGCATTTGCTAGCCTTCTTTGGGGATTTTTGAGCAGATCCATCAGTTTGAGAGCGGGTTTTCTACAATTAGTTGTAGGGCAGACCTTCTAGAGGTCATTACCATCTATTTCCAGCTCAATTTCAGCTAGCCGCTCCATTTTGGGAAGAAGGGTATCAAACCCTAAGGTGTATTTAGGATTTTAACATTTATTGGAGCTGATTTCTATATTTCTATCGGCTAGAAATTTACATCAGACTTATGAGTTCATGTTAATTGTATGTACATTGCTCTTTTAAGCAAATGAAAGTTCCTTGATTGCCTTCCTTATGTGTTATGCATTATGTTAGATCAAATCAACAAGTTTTCTATATAATATTCAAGAATCTTGCATTAAACTTCAAAAACAATCAAAACGAAAAAATAAACCAGTCAAACCCCATCCAAATATACGCTGGCCAAAGACTTATCAGCAAATAAACATTGCACATAACCTCCTAATTTGGATCAGATTGGGTGAAAATTGGATTGGGGATCTTTCACTGGTTTCAAAGCCATGACTCTGCTAGCCTAAGGGTCTTGTGGCTTTTTACATGCATCGTAGATAGCCTGGGTTTTACAGATACTACACCCGCAAAAGAGGATCCCGTAATTTGGCCATTAATTTCGGTGTCCCAGTAGGTGCAGACATGGGTGATCATCAGGAGAGTAGTAGGATCCCTAAACACAGACAAAATGCTATCCCGGCATTTACTTAGAACTCTTGTGGAGTCTCATCCTAGGATTGTGCAGGCACTTGATAGGTTACGAGATACATTGGACCAAGGATGAAAAAATTGCCAAAAAATCGTATGAATCGTGATTTATCGGGAGCAAAAAAACCAAACTATTTAATCTTAGAAAAAACTAGGAATGATTTTTATGGGAAAATCATGTGTGTTTTCAGCAAAAAAATCGCGAAAAATTGGCAAGTAAATGCCAGAAAATTGCATTGGGAAAAGTAATTTCGGTTTTTTTAAAAACCCTAAAAAGGCTGTGTGATAGTTTATTTTGTTTTGACATTAAGTGTAGGCGCGCAAGAGAAAAAAATACACCGCGATTTTGATTTTTGTCTTTTGCGAATCTGCAGACTACAACACTCTAGCATTCCAAAGTCAAACTTCCTAAGTTTGACGGTTTGGAGAGTTTGACTTGAAATGGCAGATTTAAAATTTAGGTTTCGTGGTTTGCAGAGTTTGACATGAACAACACATATGAATCTATTCCTACTTCCTATACTAAGTATTAGTATTGGTGATTGATTTTGTTTTTTAAAATGATGTGAAGGTTTGAGTTTTCAAAATTGGTTCCTTATTGGGTAACAACGTCAAACACAACCATTAAAACACTAGATAAGAAGATGTAGCAAGAATATTTTAAGAATTTATATATTTTCAAATGTTCAATAAATTTGCTTATTTTTCCCGATTTAAAAAAAATTCTCGGCCAAAAGATTTATTGCCGATTAAGAGTTTTTCATCTTTGCATTGGACAGATTGGACTCGGGGCGCCATAGGGATAGGCATGATAGGCATGACAGATCGGTATCTGCAGCTGGCAGTCGTGGCAGTAGTAGAGCCCCATCATTGTTTGACAGTGTGCGTGGTTCACATAGACATGAGAGGGCTCACACTCGGACAGTAGATAGACCCCTGCAACCTTATTTCCCTCCTAGAGATGAGCCACTTCCAGATGACCCACTGGAGGGCATTGCATTTCAAGATGTGGTGATGGCAGCCAGTGATGAGTGGACCCGCCTACTTGCTCATGTGAGAGAGGCATTCCCTCTTATCCAGTACTGTTCACAGCGTAGAGACATCATGAAGAGGGATGATAGACGCCCCTGTCAATAGGGTAACAGTGACCTACAGAGGGATACCAACATGTTCTCTTTTTCTACTTTTGATGGAAGTGGGATGATGAGTGCACAAGTTGGATATATACTTGTCGCTCAAGCCTATGCTCGAGGATGAGGCCATACAGTTCGCAGTGTTGCATCTAGAGGGCGTGACCTACAATTGGTGGTACCATGGTTTGGTCACCCATAATTATGGATTTATACACTTCTATAGTGAGTTAATCGAGCGACTGATTTCTAGATTTGACCGCGAGGATGTGGAGTTATATTACAGGGAACTAGCACTATTGAGATAGACAAGCCATGTTGAAACTTACATCAATGAGTTTCAATGCATTGCAGTGATGGTTCCTGAGATGCCAGTTAGACGTGTGCTGATGTTATTTGTTGAGGGATTACATGACTGACTACGGGGACTAGTCATGGCTCTTAAGCCTAGTACCCTTCAAGGGGCTATATAGATTACCTTGGACCTAGACACCACACCACCACCCACTTCTTATCACTTGGATAGGAAGTTTTTTAGAGGCTCTAAGCCTAATCAGCGGTCTTCTATTCAGCACAGGGGTACACCACCTCCTCCTAGGATGGATCAGGAGACGCATAATGAGTTGAGGAGGAAGACGCTTTGCTTCTCATGTAAGGAACCTTGGGAGCCTGGTCACAGATGCCTTGGGAAAGGCAAAGCACATCTCATAGAGGTCTATTCAGATGTAGAGGATGACCACGCACATGATACAACATTTGAGGGCAGCCATAGTGAGGATGAGCAAGAGGTTCCACAGGCAGAGCTTGGAGAGGATGAGACTTTGGATACGTCCAAGGTCACTATTGCCACACTTTTAGGAGTCCCTAGGATCCATCCCTTTCGGCTAAAGGGAGTGATCAAGGGACAGTGTGTGATTTGCTTGGTGGATAGTGGTGCCACACATAACTTGTTGACGAGGGCTTAGTTGTTAAGCGTGGGCTATAGGCAAAGGATTTTCCCTAGTTTTAGTGTGACTGTTGCAGATGGATTTTCTATGTGTTGCACTAGGAGGGTCCCACAACTTAGTATTCAGATGGGTGATTAAACTTTAATCGATGACTTCTATGTTGTGGGTCTTGGTGAGATTGACATAGTGCTTGGTATCCAGTGGCTTCAGTCACTTGGCAGATATGTTCAGGATTTTAGGCGGATGGAGTTGGAGTTCATAGCAGATGGCAGGAAGGTTATGCTGAAGGCTCTCTCTGATGGTGGACCTATTGTAGTTTCAACACACTGGATGGAGTCTATTTTCAGGCATGGGGATGTTGCTTGGGCGACATAGTGTTTCATCTCGTCCAAGTCACCTTCTTCAGATGATAGACCAACATTGCATGGAGATATCTAGATGATATTGGATAGACACAACATAGTGTTTGGAGACCTTCTTGCCAGTAGATCTCCTGATCATTGGTTTGACCATGTGATAGAGCTAGAGGAGGGCGCCAAACTTGTGATTACAGTTCCGTACCGTCATCCTAAGGCATTTAAGGATGAGATAGAGAAAACCATCCGGGAGTTATTGGACATGGGATTCATTAGGCCTAGTTCTAACCCCTTCGCTTCTTCTGTGGTGTTGGTGAAGAAGGAGGATGGCACTATGTGCATGTGCATTGACTACCGAGCACTTAATAAGAAAACAATTAAAAACAGGTATCCAATTCTGTGCATTGATGAGTTACTTGATGAGCTCCATGGGGCAGTGTATTTTTTGAAGATTTATCTTCAATTAGGATACCATCAAATTCGTATTCGTGAGGACATCCGTAAGACCGCATTCAGATGCCACTATGGACATTATGAGTTTTTAGCGATGTCATTCGGTCTCACTAACGCACCTGCTACGTTTCAGTCATGCATGAATCATGTGTTCAATAAGCAATTGCGTAAGTATGTGCTTGTATTCTTTGATGGCATCTTGATATACAGAAGAACATGGGAGGAGCACATGAGGCAATTGGATGAGGTTCTTGGTATTATGGAGGCTTAGTCTCTGTTTGCCAAGATGTCCAAATGTGAATTTGGACTGATAGAGATATTATAATTGGGTCACGTGATTGGTATAGATGGAGTGAAGGTTCACCAGGAAAAGATATAGGCAATGCTAGATTGGCCGCCACCTAGGAATGTTTTAGAGCTGCGGGGTTTCCTAGGATTATGTGCTTATTATAGGAGCTTTGTGAAGGGGTATTCGTAGCTAGCGGCCCCTTTGACAGATCTTACACGGAAGGGTGCTTTTTGTTGGACAGATGAGGCTTAGAGTGTATTTGACAGGCTTAAGTAGGTTATGAGCACATGTCCTGTCCTAGCTCTTTTAGATTTCTCTCAACCCTTTGTTCTAGAGTGTGATGCTTCAGGAGGTGGTATAGGGGCGGTACTTATGCAGAACGGCCATCCCATTGCATACAAGAGAAGGAAATTGAAGGGCAATGTGAGATTGTACTCCACCTACAATAAGGAGATGCTTGCCATCGTGCATGCTTTGGCGAAGTTTCAGCAGTATTTAGTGGGTGGAAAGTTTATGGTGAGAACCGACCACAATAGTTTGAAATACTTCTTGGAACAAAGAGAACTTAATGAGTGCCAACAGAAATGGGTTAGGAAAATTCAGGCATATAATTTCGACATTGTGTATGTCAAGGGGAAGAAAAATGTTGTTGCTGATGCACTTTCCAGGAGGCCTTTAGTTGCTGCCCTTTGTTCCATAAGTGAGATTTCATCTGATTGGAAGTCTCAACTTTCAGTTGAGTATTCCAAAAATCAGTTTGCATGTGAGATTATAGATTGCCAGGTCTAGGATGACAGGTATGTAGTGATTGATGATGTGATATACTACAAGAATAGAATCTACTTAGTTCCTGGATCGAAGTTTAAGGAAAAGATTCTATGTGCCATTCATGATACTCCACTAGCAGGACATTCTGGGTACTTCAAAACTTACATGTAGGTTCGTGAGAGATTTTCATGGAAAGGACTCAAGGATGATGTCCTACGCTATGTTCGTGAGTGTGTGACTTGTCAGCAGAACAAGTCAGAGCATACTTTCCCAACTGGACTTCTGCAACCATTGCCTATTCCAGAATAGAAGTGGGAAGGTATATCGATGGATTTCATTACAGTTAGGGGAAGGATTGCATATATGTGGTTGTTGATAAATTGACAAAATATGCACACTTCTTTCCTATTGCAGCCGACATCATAGCCTCACAGGTGGCAGAGTTATTCTTTCGTGAGGTATTCCGTTTCCATGGACTTCCGAGGACCATTGTCAGTGATAGGGATAACAGATTTATGATTATATTCTGGTAGGAACCATTCCAACTTATAGGTACCGAGTTGACCCCCAGTACTAGTTAGCACCCTCAGACTAATGGGCAGACAGAGATTGTCAACAAGTGGGTTGAGGGATATTTATGTAACTTGTGTCGAGCCAGCAAAGAGCATGGGTGCGATGGTTATTCTTGGGAGAGTATTGTTATAATACTACGCATCATATGTCTATTGGCATGACTCCCTTTCGAGCATTATACAGTTATGATGCCTTGTTGTTTGTGGATTTGGCACTGAGTGATAGTAGAGCGCCTAGAGCCCCAGTGTGGCCTTAGGACAGTGAAGATATCCTCAAGGCACTTAAGGATAACATTTAGCAGACGTAGAATCAACAAAAGCTTTATGCTGATTGACACCGGATTGAGAGGACCTTTGAGGTAGGTGATATGGTTTTCCTGCATCTACAACCCTACAGGCAAAGTACACTCAAGAGGAGTGGGGTTGTAAAGCTTAGGCCCAGATTTTATGGACCATACAGAGTTCTCCGGAGGGTTGGAGAGGTTGCTTATGAGATTGAGCTACCTTCAGAGAGCAAGATATATAATGTTTTCCATGTGTCTTGTTTGAAGAAGGCTCTGGGACAGCATGTTACTTCATCACCAGCTTTGCCTCCCTTGGATGAAGAAGGTTGGTTGATACTAATTCCTGCAGAGATTCTTGACATGAGGGAGAGGCAGCTAAGGAATAGAGTTATCAGGGAGTATTTAGTACGATGGAAGGACTTGTCGTTGGAGGATGCCACGTGGGAAAGTGAGAGGATACTTCAGCATCCATCTCTGCAATTGCTTGAGGGCAAGCAATTCCGGGAAGGGAGGACTGTAATGCCCCTTCCTTAGACCTCCCAGATTTTTGGTGGAGGTTGACCTACTATTAGGGTCCCATAGGTTAGCGGGGTGATTTGGGACCCAACCCGGGGTTGTGGGATTCAGTTTGGAAGCTTCACAGGTCTTGCAGTTGCTTTTTGGGAGTTATATCTATGAATAAAATTGAAATTCTAATGTTGGCCTTATATGAATAGTGAAAAGTGAATAATAACTGAGAAACATAAAGATGAATAGTGAAAAGTGACCCCCCCATCCTAGTAACTCAAGTTGTCTTTAAAGGGGGGCCAAATTGTCAATGAGAAATTAGACCCTCAAGCTCATTTTAAGTTTTTAAAGGCCAAAAAGTGACTCCCATATGGATCGAACTCCTTGGAGATTTTATAAAAAGCAACTTTCATAACAATTGCTCTCATTCTTATGCCTCTATTTTCAGATCAGCAACTTGCATGAGGGTTTCAACAGCTTGGGACTTCCAAGAATGCCAACTTCTGGAAGAATTGGGGGATTTGGACGAAAACCCATCCCTCTGGGTGACAGTTTGCATTAGCATTCAGCTTCAGTGTGCATTTGCCAGCCTTCTTTGGGGATGTTTGAGCAGATCCATCAGTTTGAGGGCAGGTTTTCAACAATTAGTTGTAGGGCAGACCTTCTAGAGGTCATTACCATCTATTTCCAGCTCAATTTCAGCTAGCCGCTCCATTTTGGGAAGAAGGGTATCAAACCCTAAGGTGTATTTAGGGTTCTAACATTTATTGGAGCTGATTTCTATATTTCTATCGGCTGGAAATTTACATCAGACTTATGAGTTCATGTTAATGGTATGTACATTTCTCTTTCAAGCAAATGAAAGTTCCTTGATTGCCTTCCTTATGTGTTATGCATTATGTTAGATTAAATCAGCAATTTCTTTATGTAATATTCAAGAATCTTGCATTAAACTTCAAAACCAATCAAAACAAAAAAAAACCAGTCAAACCCCATCCAAATATATGCTGGCCAAAGACTTATCAGCAAATAAACATTGCACATAACCTCCTAATTTGGATCAGATTGGGTGAAAATTGGATTGGGGATCTTTCAAATCCCATTTGAGCATGCATAGTTTAGTGCAAGTTACCCCTTCAAACCTGCTCAACATTGCATTAATACATGCCACTTCTCTATGTGCGCTCAACTTGCATCATGTTATGCAATCCAACCGTTGAGATGCACTCATGATCTAGTAGTGCGTGCTTACCTCAAAATCCCGCTCCTGTATGTGTGCATGAACACAACTTATTTGTGCTCATCTTTATTTTGTGTGGAAGGGTACCTACAACATGGACTCACCCTTGTGCAATGGTAGGTCTGAATTCCGCCCAATGTACGGGTAATTTTGTGCATACATAAGGTTTGTATGTGCTCAAGGGGAAGCAAAATGTGTTGAAGAAAGGAGTTAACCCCATCCAAGCTCGCATAAATCAATGCAAGCCCTCTTGGCATATGTGCTCTAGCTTTGTGCGTATGTATGTCTTGAATCTGCTCCTACCACCAACTATTGCTTGTGCAAACAAGGTCTCAACATGCGCTCAAGATTGTGTACCTCAACGTTTGAATCTCGCTCAGCTGATTGAGCAATCAAACCCCTTCATGTGTGCCTACCTTTATTTTTGCATCCACACACCTCATATGCACCCAAGTCAATTTATGCAAGAGGGACCTTTAAACTCTCTAGTGCAAGCAACCTAGTCAAACCCGCTAGTGTAGAATGGAGGTTCAAATGCGCTTAGGGAGGGAGAATGAAATGTTTTTAGTCTATGTTTGTGCATACTCCTACTATACATGTGCCCCACCTTAAACTCTTGCAAGTTGCTCTCAAGGCCGCTTATCACATCTTATGCATACTCACCCTTGAAATTCGACCAGCACCAAAGTTATGCATATCAACCCTTAGAACCCACTATGCAAGGACCCCTCTAGCATGTGCTCTTGCGCTATGTTGTGCAAACTAACTTACCAAGTGTGCCCACTTCTAAAATTATGCAATCAACATGTAAGAGCCACTTATGCTTGTGCACACCTACACTCCAATTCTGCTAATACAAGCTAGGGTATCATTTACCCCAAGGTTGTAGGTAATCCATGTAAAGGGGTAAATCTACATATGATTTTATGCATGCATACTGTTGTGTTTTTTATGCACCTTGAACATAAAATAAAATACTAACTATTTTATCCTCTCTTGAACAAAGAAACCTCGCATGCTAAATAATATGGTCAAGTGAGACAACTCCAAGGTTTACAATGTGAACAATGCAACTTGATGCTCGGGATAGCTTAGTGATGTATGATGCAATATTGCTGGAATCACAAGGGGACTTACGTTTATGAACCTGCTGGAACGTGGACTCTATACTAACTTGCTTGGAAAGTAAAAGATAAAAGAGGTAAAGGGTAGGAAATCTAATCTACTCCTAAGAACAATGATGACAATGGATGTGTGATGTCCCCTTCTCTAGTTGTTCAAGAAGTAGGGACAATAATCAATTAATTCTTAATTTCAAGAGATGTCTTTCTTTCATGATATTGATGCTGTCTTCCAATTGATATGAACTATGAAATATAACTGAGCAATTTTAGTAGTATTATTCAAAAGAATAGTATGTGGGCTGGATACAGATTTTTGAAATATCTAATATACACCCTACAGTTTATAAAGTGATAATGTATCAATCTGCAAATTATACATATGCAGAAATATGTGCTCCTCCTGGTATAAGATCGTAATCCTTATGTGATTGAGATCTTACCATCTACAAAGGTTCCTTAAGAACAATCCCGCTGAATTATAATACAATCCGTGATATTTTTCCTCCTCCCTTGGCAATGGCTATCGATCCTCCTTAAAATATCATTTCCTCCTAAAGGTTATGCCCTCCGGTAATAGATACTCCTTGAAGTGTCACGTCTGGTCCTTTCATTACAACTGTTGTTACATGGAAAAATTGTCTTTACAATTATTAATTGACATTGTATCCTTTGGATAATCACTGCCCTTAGTCATGATCGAAATTGCTTAATGATTAAGATAATCATTGATTTGCTGCTCCTTCTATCGTGAGAATAAGACATGGTTTCTGCATAGTCGGGTATGATAGGATTTATCTTCATATGCAAAGAGTTCTGTGGAGCTATGAACGCGTGCTATAATACGCATATCTTAGCATGACATCCGTATTATGATCTGCACGTATTGCTAGATCAATGTCACATCTTCAGTCTGCATCATTCTTCAATGATCGGGTAGTCTTGAATCTTCTCCACGCATATTGTCCAATACAACGATGTTTCTGCTTGTAACTTTATGACAGTTCTGATCTAATCTGGCCCATGGTGATACATTGCCCTTCTTTGGTTGGGGATATCACAGGATGACAATTAGATAGACAAGTTCCCTCAAATCAAGCCTTGCTTTGTCATGTTGACAACAACAACACAAAACCGATGCAATCTTCTAAGGAAATGGAAGATTTTCAAACTTCGAATACATCATCCAAAAGCCCAATGCTGGCGCAACTTGAACAAGAATTCACAATCAAACTTAGCACAATGATTAGGCTCTAGATAACTTTACACTGTAGCTTACAATCAGCAAACTACAAAAAGTATGAACCAAAGAATTCATCACAATATCTTCATAAGCATCCACCATGATCAATGAACTCTAACTAATCTTGAGAAGTCACAAGGAACCATGCAAAATCTAGAAACACGACACATACATCCACCATAACTTCAATGAAAGTATTAAATTGATTTCAACATAACTTGGTAGGAATTTCAAGCTTCCTCCTTCTACTGTACTCTACTTCTAACTATTATTGTCCACTAACTACCAACTATTAAACTTTACAAATGAGAAGGTGTAATGTCCCCTTCCAACCAATGATCACTCCTGGTGAAGAATAGCCTATTCTGGAGGCCGTAGGCTACTTTTGGCAAAATTAGTATTTCCATCTTCTGGGAGGATTTTTAGTGGGAAGTAGTTGGATATTGGGACTTCTGATGGTGGAGTTCTTTTGGGTTTTCAGAGAGCTTTGCAGTGGTGATACATGCATCCCGTTAGTTGAGGTTTGCATACTTACTATTTTTAGTAAGTAGGGTTAGAATAACACATTTTTCTCAGTTTTTCAGGAGTTTTCCGACAGTATGACATGCAACTTCATCTGACTATTCTTTAGTGGACTTACTATTTTTAGTAAGTAACAGTTGGTCCCGGTTTGTGCCCTAATGGAGTTGTGAGTCACTATTTTTAGTAAGTGTGATTTTTTAGGGTTTCAGTTGAGCCAGGCAGCATCGGCTATTTTTGGCAGTCTTATGGGATGACTCAACGACTTAGTTCTATTTCTGGCAGGCAGAGTTGAGTTCAGAATGCAGTTTATCGGACTTAGTCATTTAACATTTAAATGACTTAAGTTATTATTTTATTTTGGCGTCATATTCTATTATTGAAATAATTGTGTTATTTTGGCGACATATTTGGGAAATATTTAGGAGGGACTTTAGCCTATGAGTATTTTTGACGCCATTATGGAAATAAGGGGATGCCCTTTATGCTTCTAAGCGCCCACTTTGTAAGGAGACTTATGTTTTATTTAAAATTTATTAAGTGGCCTTTTGCTTTTGGCGCCCACTCATGTAATGGAATTTCATTTCATTTGGAAATGAATTTGATTGAATTTGGTGAGTTTTATTCTATAAATACAGGGCATGGGGATTCATTTTGGCATCTCAGAACATTTTACACCGTTATGTTGTCGGATTGACTCCAGACAATCTTCGAGGGTGAATACCTCCTAGGGTTTTTGGTAGACTTCGAGTGTGAGACATCACTCCTAGCTGTGAATGGATCTTTGAAAAGCTTGGTTCGATTTTTGTGGGCATTGATTTGTTTGGTAGCTGGTTTTTGGGTGATTTCTACCTTAGAAGGGCAAGTTTTTTGGAGTGGTGTGTGATTTTTCCAAGGAGGTTGAATCTTCTTGCTGGCCGTACCCTCCTTGCTAGCCATATTTTCTTGGTGTGTGTGCTGCTGGGCGTGTTTGGTTTATTTGTGTGGGCGATTGGTGGTGTGAGTCAGTGTTTGCTTGCTTCTTTGGGCGTTGTGCTAGTCTCCAGTGTCGCTGAAGCTTCGTTGGAGCTCTTCATTGTGTTTGCTGTGGTTTGTGGTGGCTGTTGTGGAGTTGCAGCAGGCTGTTTTTTGTAACAGCAGATTGGTATAGTGGTTTCTCATATCTTGCATTGTACTTCTCTCATAGTTCAGTATTTGTGTTAGCTTGTATCGTTTCATTCTCTTCCATCTTATGTGATGTTTATTGCAAAGCTAAATGGTAGTACCATTAGCTGTTTCAGTTTTCTTTCCTCTATGTAATTCCCACTGCACAAGTGGAAGAGGTTGGCCTAGCCACCTTCAGTGATTGTATGTTTGATTGTAACTGTAAAGTTATTCCAATTTTAATTAAAGAACAAGTTATGAACTATGAATGCTATATATGGATATGAGGAATTATGTCAATGTCTAATAAATCTGATTTTTTATCTGCAGGTCTGAAGGAGAGAGATCATTTAATATTTTCTATGTCTTCTCCAAATGAATTCAATTGGCATATATATTATTTAGGTAACCGGTCAATTGGTGTATTGACCGGTCATGCCTTTTAGGCATGACCGATCAATGCACCCATTGATCGGTGCCTTTACAATTATACCATTAACACAATGCTGATTATCGGTTCAAAAACCCCCGATAGCATATTGTAATATCATAATATAATGATTGATCAATTTAATGAATCGGTTCATACAAACACCGATGATTCAAAGTGCACGATGAATATATTCCAACCGGTGCATTTGTTAACCAATGTTAATGCCAAATGAAGCGGTGTATTCATTAAACCCGATAACAAATATGCTCGATATAATTAAGCCCGATAACAGATGTGAATCGGTGCCAATGTTTATGCATCCGATAGCAAGTATGTATCGGCTAATCTAACCCGATAACTTATAGCATTTAATATAAGTCAGACATGAAGCATGTAGATAAATAACAGAACAAGGAAGGTTAGGAAGATCTTATCTTGCATAAGCTACCATGCATTAACACTCCCTCTTAGCTTTGGAAGATAAGGCAACCTGCATCACATTTCCTTTTCATAACTAAGATAATGTCAGTCAGCAAAAAATCATTTATACATGAGAAGTACCATCAAGACATATGATACAAAATAGAAGAACATCACTTGAGCATGTGACATAAAGTATTATTTTAAAAAATAAGAGAATCATCACCTGATCATGTGAGAAATCACCAAAACATGTGATCTTGTAAGATTCATCAAGATATCACCTAACACATGATATCAGTATTGCCTAACACTTAATACTTAAGGATAAGTCTATGAGAAAGGTTAGTTTCTCATCATATCCAAGTTGTGATAAGTGCAATAACATTTATAAATGTTTATCACAACATAGTCATGGCACATCCATGGCTTACCAGAGATCCAACATGATCAATGGTTGAGATATCAACTACACGTGATATCAGTATTGCCTAACATGCAATACAAGGATAACCATATGAGAAGTGCTTAAGTTCTCATCATATCCAAGTTGTGATAATGCAATAACATTTGTACAAATGTTGTATCACAACATAGTCATGGCACATCCATGACTTACCAGTGATCCAACATGATTACTGGTTTGACTATCATAAGATCGTCACCTTATGATGTCTACATACAAGTGTTCAGTATCTGAGAGATCGTCACCTCTTAGATATGAACACAGGTGGCAAGAAGCCAAGAGATAGTCCAAACATGACAAAGAAGTTTACACCTTAAACATCTTAAATATATGTAAGTATAGATTACAAAGCAGATTACCTTTCTATCATACCTAAACCCTTTCTGAAGTGATCAACCTTCACTTTGGAAAGTGGCTTGGTCAGAATATCTACAGTCTGATCTCCTGTACACACATATTCTAACTTTATCACATTCCTGTCAACCATATCTCGTACATAGTGATATGGAATCTCAATATGTTTGGACCTGTCATGAAATACTGAATTTACAGAGAGTTTTATACAGCTTTGATTATCACACTGAATGACTGTAGATTTCATAGGTTCTCCAAATAATCCCACGAGCAATTTCCTTAGCCATACTGCTTCTCGGGCAGCCATTGAAGCTGCAATATATTCAGCCTCTCTGGAACTCTGAGCTACTGAAGATTGTTTTCTGCTGATCCAGGATATCATGGCTGACCCTAAACTGAAGCAGCACCCTGAAGTGCTCTTTCTGTCAGTCACACTGCCAGCCCAATCTGAATCTGTAAATCCATGTAGATCTATGTCAACCTTTTCATATTTAAGACCAAGCTTTAGGGTACCTTGTAGATATCTCATTATATGCTTTACTGCAACCAGGTGTATCTCCTTAGGTTTACACATGAACTGACTTAAGGCATTAACAACATAGCAGATATCTGGCCTTGTATTTACTAGATACATCAGGGACCCAATCATCTGCCTGTATTGAGTGGGGTCAGTAGGTCTTGATTCTGCTGCTGCTTCTTTAAGTTTATGGAAGTTGGTTTCCATAGGAGAGGTCATGGGTCTGTAGTTTAGCATTCCAAATCTTGTCAATATGTCCAAGGTGTACTTCCCTTGGTTCAGTACAATATTATTAGAATTCCGCCATACTTCCAATCCTAGGAAGTAATGAAGAAGCCCCAAGTCTTTCATATCAAATTCTGTGGATAGATTTTTCTTGCATTGATCTATTAGATGATCATCTCCTGTAATTAATGAGTCGTCAACATATAAAATTAATATTAACATATCACCATTATTTCTTTTGAGGTAGAGATTAGGATCTGCATCATTCTTAGAGAAACCTAGCTTTGAGAGATAGGTGTCAATTCTTTCATACCAAACTCTGGGAGCCTGTTTGAGCCCATAAAGAGCTTTCTTGAGTCTACACACATGAGACTTTGCATCATGAATTTCAAACCCTTCAGGTTGCTCTAAGTAGACTTCTTCCACGATCTCGCCATTTAGGAATGCTGTCTTAACATCGATTTGATGTACCTTCCACCCCTTTGCTGCTGCAATGGCTAGGACAGCTCTTACTGATGTGTACCTGGCAACAGGTGCAAATGTTTCTTCGTAATCTATTCCTTCCTTCTGTGAGAACCTTCTAGCTACAAATCTGGCCTTGTGTTTTTCAATACTGCCATCTGCAGCATGCTTGATTTTAAACAACCATTTAGAAGACACGACAGACTTCATGGTTGGCCTAGGAACAATCTCCCAAACATCATTCTTCATAATGGACTGATATTCTTCAGTCATGGCATCTATCCATACTTGATGTTTGAGTGCATCTGAAACATTGTTAGGTTCATCTTTAGAGAGATCATTCATAAGTGCAACATAGTTGATGAATTTATTAGGCCTCTTGCTTTCCCTGAAGGTTCCTGAAGGAGCAACGAACTTCTGAGCTTCTGTTATAGTTTTGGTGGCCCATAGTGGTCTTTTCTTGCAATTATCTATAGGTGGGTCTTGTGTTTCACTTATAGTTTCCTCAAGATACTCCCTCTGAAGCTCAGGAGTAGGTTCTTCTTCTAGGTTAGGAGTAGGATTATGAATTTCAGGTTCTATTGTATTTTGGGCCCTTTTGAAGGCTAAATCTTCTTCGAAGATTACATCCCTACTGAGTTCAATATTTCTCTACCCTTGTACATAGATTCTGTAGGCTTTAGAAGTTTCACTGTATCCTACAAGTATTCCCCTTTTTCTAGAGGGTTCTAGTTTTAGTCTTTTCTCTTTAGGTACATGAATATAGACTGGACACCCAAATATCCTAAGATGGCTGATATCTGGTTTTGTCTTGGTAAAGACTTCCTCAGGAGTTTTATCTTCAAGGTGTGAATGAGGACATCTATTTTGTATGTACACAGCAGTGTTAGTTGCTTCTGCCCAAAGGTTCAAGTTTAGATTTTGATCTAGTATCATGGCTTTGGCAGCTTCTACTATGGTCCTATTTTTCCTTTCAGCTACTCCATTTTGTTGTGGATTATAAGGTATTGTCAACTCCCTCTTAATCCCAGAATTTCTACAAAAGTCTTTAAATAGTCTTGATGTGTATTCCCCCCCATTGTCAGTTCTTAAGGTTTTAATTTTGTTTTCAGAGAGATTTTCTGTTAATGTTTTAAACTCTTTGAACCTACTTAGGATCTCTTCTGATTCTTTACATTTCAGAAAGTAGATCCACGTCTTTCTAGAGTAGTCATCAACAAAAATTACATAGTACAAAAATCCCCCTAGCGAGGGTACGGACATAGGTCCACATACATCAGAATGAATTAACTCCAAAACTTTGCTAGTTTTCCTAGTACTATTCTGAAATGCATTTTTGGTATTTTTACCTAATGCACACCCTTTGCATGCCTCTGAATGATATTGCTTCAACTTAGGTAGACCTGTGACAAGGTTTCCCATGGTTGACAAAGCTCTATAATTCAGATGGCCTAATCTCATGTGCCATACTTCATTTGCATTAGTTGCTTCATGGATCAATGCTAGATTGGGCTCTGTACATAGCTCATACAAATAGCCTTGTCTTCGACCAATGACCTTAGCGTCTTTGATGGAGGATCTCTTTGGCCAAGCCAACACCTTGTTTTCCATGAAGGTCACTCTGTATCCTTGATCTTCTAGTGCTGATATGGAGATTAGATTTCTTTTGATGCCTGGAACATATAGTACTTCTTCAAGTCATAGTGACATGCCTGTCTTCAGTTTGATGGTGCAGGTTCCAATTCCTCTGACTGGATGTGAAGAATCGTCTCCGATGGTTACTTCCTCATCATCTTTCTCTATCATGAAGTCTAGTATTTCTCTAAAGTCGGTGATGTGTCTGGATGAACCACTGTCGATCACCCATGAGTTAGATTTGTTTGAAGTATGGCTTGTAAGTGCTGAGTAGAGGACATAGTTCTTGGAGTCATTTTCTTTTCTAGATTTCCTCACTTTTGCAAATGTGGCTTGCTTCCCTTTCTCCGGACAGTTTGCAACATAGTGTCCGAATTTGTCACACCTATAACATTGAACATGTGATAGGTCTTTCTTAGAAGTGTTCTTGCCTTGTTTAGCTTTTCTTTTCCTGAATTGCTTCTTTTTGTACTTCTTATTGATGTTTGTATTTAGGACTTGCAAGTCTTCATCTATATTCTTCTGTTTTATTCCTACCTTGTTCAATCGGGATTCTTCTTGTAGACAGTCATCTCTTAGTCTTTCAAACTTAGGATATTTGGACCTTGCACTGATGCCTTGGACGAATGTGCTCCATCCACTAGG
The DNA here is from genome assembly GCF_030272615.1 of Cryptomeria japonica. NCBI lineage: Eukaryota > Viridiplantae > Streptophyta > Pinopsida > Cupressales > Cupressaceae > Cryptomeria > Cryptomeria japonica. Next base: position 81,803,965 of record NC_081412.1, read on the forward strand.
CAACCCATCTAAAGGAATGAGTGTTAGTTCTTTGCCTCGGATCTCGTAGTCCAGAGTTGCAAGTTCATCTTTTAGAACTGATATCCGCATGAAGTAGGCATTGATTGTCTCCCCTTTGTTCATGGTGATATGATTTATTTCTCATTTTAGTGCTAGAGTACGACTTGCATTTGATATCTCAAATGTCCTTTCAAGTGCCTTGAACATTTTATAAGCCGTCTCCTGCTTTCTAATGATGGGCATTATATTATTTCTTATCCCATCCACTATTATTTTAATAGCCTTATCATTTCCCTCGATCCATGTGGATTTCTCGGTTTCATCTTCTGGTTGTGCACTTTCAGTTTGGACATATGAATCAACTTTGTTTTCTCTTAAAATCATTTTGATTCTAAACTTCCAAGCTGAAAAATCTTCGCTACCTCCGAGTCTATCTTCGAATCTGATAGCGTTGGCCATTATGGAAATGTGATGTAGTTTGTAACTTAGTCCTTGAATTTTATCAAAATTGAATAGCCTTAGGTTCGATTACCTTGGCTCTGATACCATGTAAAGTTATTCCAATTTTAATTAAAGAACAAGTTATGAACTATGAATGCTATATATGGATATGAGGAATTATGTCAATGTCTAATAAATCTGATTTTTTATCTGCAGGTCTGAAGGAAAGTGATGCAGAGCATCCACACACAAACTCACAAACTAGGGACAGCCCATCCCAACTTCCCCATTCAAGGCATGCAATGTATAGCCACAACCCATATGCACCATATACATTACAAGAAGGATTAATGACATAATAAACATGAAGAAACTCCCAACACAACTCATTTAATGCCCCCTAATACTTCTTTAGACTTGGACCAACTTATACAACAAATTTGATACAAAACATGAACTCGCTGCCAACTATGACAGAACTGAACTCAGTCACTCATAACTTGCACACCAGACAATTTTAGGAAGATCCCTTTGGTGAGAACTTAGAAAACTTGTTTAAGGACAACATATAAAAAACTTAGAAAGATCCAACGGTTAAAATAAAAGTTATACCATCTGCACCGTGACTGCACTTTTGTTTTATGACAGACATTGTGATGGTTAGGACAGTCATATACCAACAAGGTTTGGTTCACTCCTTAACTTATCCAACACTTGTTTCATGCCAAGAGGACTCCTACTCATCATTATCTTCACTCACAACACCATTCAACATAAATTTTACTCCTTAACATGTAAAGTGCAGTGATTACAAAGTGCCATCAAACTGGAGCAGTCATGTGGTCTAGTGGACAGTCACAAGGTTTGATTGGTAGGTGTACAAACACAACTTGAAAACCTTTGTAGCATGTAATGGTAACCTTCAAAAACTTCCCTCTCCCTTCACTAGACCCTCCAAGATTCTTTGATGCATTCACACCACTCAAACCCCACTCAAACCATTATGTTTCAGACTGTGACTCAGAAATCAGTCCCTTACATTCAAGTAGCACGTGCCAAAATCATTCTTGAACCCCTGAAAACCCCAAAATATGAAAATACATGATATTTTACAAGTTCCCACCAGTTGTGGTGGATTTCCAACAATTACAAACAAAGATTTACATTATTTGAGGACACTGTTAACCCTAGGAAGGGTTTTGACAGGGTTTCACAAAAATTATGATTTCTCCTTCAATACTTGGTCAAATCAAATGAAACAAAAGGCACAAGAAACTAGATTCATTCCCCTTCAATTCCAAATCAGTTAGAAAGGTCGATCAATGAGTTTTAATGGCGAACCAAAAGCATGAACAGACTGTAATATGGTGATTTCCAGAATTTAGTGCAGGAATTTCTCAATTTTTATTGATTTTTCTTCACATATATCAACAACAAACATGAATGAACGAGGATAGGCCTTTTTATAGGTTTTATAAGCCTCCTCATCAGTTACAACCACCTTTTGTAATTGTTTTAACAAACAAACTCCTAATTTCTCTTATAATGCAAAAATTGCTTTAAGCATTTTTGACAATGTAAGCAATTTTGCCAATTTTAACTCCTACACCCAACCTATGATATTTTAATGACACAAATAGGTCCAAATAGACATGAAAGGACCTTTAGAACCAAATTGTACATTATTACATCAATTTTAACCATTTTGCAAAGTATTTTCCAAATCAAGACCTTCTTAGGACCAACTAGACAATTTGGTTACATGAATGGTCAAATGACCTTATTACAATGCTATTGATCTCATTAGACCTTATTTAACAAAAGAAGCCATATATAATTAAAAATGTTCATATTTGACCCCATATAGGTCATTGGAACCAAGAGGTACACTTGGTTCACTTGGTGCTCCTGCACCAGAAAGAGATCATTTAATATTTTCTATGTCTTCTCCAAATGAATTCAATTGGCATATATATTATTTAGGTAACCGGTCAATTGGTGTATTGACCGGTCATGCCTTTTAGGCATGACCGATCAATGCACCCATTGATCGGTGCCTTTACAATTATACCATTAACACAATGCTGATTATCGGTTCAAAAACCCCCCATAGCATATTGTAATATCATAATATAATGACTGATCAATTTAATGAATCGGTTCATACAAACACCGATGATTCAAAGTGCACAATGAATATATTCCAACCGGTGCATTTGTTAACCAATGTTAATGCCAAATGAAGCGGTGTATTCATTAAACCCGATAACAAATATGCTCGATATAATTAAGCCCGATAACAAATGTGAATCGGTGCCAATGTTTATGCATCCGATAGCAAGTACGTATCGGCTAATCTAACCCGATAACTTATAGCATTTAATATAAGTCAGACATGAAGCATGTAGATAAATAATAGAACAAGGAAGGTTAGGAAGATCTTATCTTGCATAAGCTACCATGCATTAACAGTAACTGTCCTCCCATTCAGCGGTTGAGTTGATTGTAATGATGTCCTCCCGCTAAATAAGCGGTGGAGCTGATAATATTTTCATTCCTAGTCCTCCCATTGCATAAGCAGTAGAGTGATTGTTATTTTCAGTGTCTGGTTTGTTCCTGATAGATTTCCGCTAAGAATTTTATGAGTTTCCATCTCCCACTGAATAAGCGGTAGGGGCTGGCTTGTAGCCCAAATTTGTAATCAATTTCAGTTTTCAAGCATCTAACGATCCCCTCAACACCATATGCTCTCACCCTCCCAGATTGGACAGATTGGGCTCTCGGTGATCAAAAGGTGGAAAGGGTTACTTTTAACAACATTGAGATTATCTTTCCTAACCTTAACGGGTGCTTGAAGTGTTTGTTGTGTTTAAAAATAAAAAAAATTATTGGGGATATACCAAAAGGCAAGGGCTTTTATAGATATCCCAATTACAATGAAGGCCCAGGATTGATTCTCAAACTAACGGTCAAGATTTAACAATAAAACCCTTATTAGGGTTAGTTACAACCAACTCTTTCTTGACCAATGAGATCATTACAACATTTAGGACACATGTCCATCTTTGAATGTCAACCAATGAAACATAAGGTTAGGTACATAGAACTTTGTGCCACCACATGTGGTAGTTATCCTCCTTGTTGGATGAGTCATGTACATTGAATGTGGACATCCTGACTTGGAATCTCCTGATTGAATGTGACTAGGGGCCAACTCATTATGCTCATCTTGTAGATCATCAGGAAGGAGTCCTCCATCTTGAGCAATATCTCTTGATACTCAACATTGTGTAACTGCTCAATGTAATGATGCTGGGACATATTCCCAAATTGCATCATCTTGGTGATCAAGTCCTCTATCTTTGCTTAACTCTTCTGAAACTATCTTGTTTATTCCTTGATCACATTTTACTCTCCGTTTTCTTGTTTGGGAGTGAGATATACCACTCTCAATCTGCTGTTGTAAATTCTGATTTTTGAAGTAGTTTTGTTTTTTTGTGTTTTCTGATTTTTTGTGTTTTTTCAATGTTTTTTTCTGATTTTTTTTTTCCTGAGTTTTTTCTGATTTGCCTCAAACTACAATGCATGCAACAAAGAAAGTGCTGGAACTAAAAAAAATAAAATACTAATGCAGCAAGGGAACAATTAAATAATGTTTATTGCATCTAATGAACAAATGACATACCCATACAGCTCAAGTACAGATTTGATATAATTTTCTGAGACAACAAATTTGACATCGAAAGCTTGGAAAATCACCATACATTGCCTCCCTGAGGGCAGATCTGTAAATCAGACTGAGGCCCAAGGTCTGAACAGTCTTCTTATTGTCTGAAAACACTAAACAGTGGCTGCACAAGACTCTCACATGGGTCTCTGGTCTAGTATGACTCCCTGGAAGAGCTACGGTCTGCCTATATGCTGCAACACTGCTGGATCTGCAACAATATACCCAAATCTGCAACAACAACAAAGGTAGAAACCCTGATAAGGCCTGCAAATGCCCTCCTTGATGCTGATAACCTGCATAAACTGGATAATTCTGACCTTTGGAGGATCTTTCACCTTTGTAGGCCACCAAATTATGAAGGGTTTTTGTCCTCCACAATAGATCTGAGAATTTCTTCTCCACACAGCTGCTGCTCTCCAAAACAAATGCCAAAGAATGAAGAATGAAAACGGCAAAAGTTACTATATTTCCTCTCTCCCAAATGTTCGATCCAAATTAGGGTTGCATTACATCATTTTTAATTTATTAAAACTCTTCTCTTTTCATGCTGAATGATTTCCCTTTATATCCCCTTTATTATATTAAGTTGTTTTAAAAACAACTTATTAAGGGTCCTAGGGGTCATGCCACTAGGTGGTCCCCTTGGACACTTTTAAATTACTTTATTCTAATAGTATAAAGTAATATTATTATTAAATAAGTACATTCAGTTAATTAAAATATTAAAGCTAATACTTTAATATTTTATTATTATTCCAAGGCCATCCTCCAATCACCTCCAATTGGGATCTGCTGACACAATTGATACCCGATTGATGTCTAGGTGTGAATGGCCAACTGCCAGCCCCCCCCCTAAAAAATAGGGATCCCTCCTAAAAAGTAGGGAACCGTCTCTGAACACCTGGAACTGCTCAACTAGCTTCCTGCCATACTCGCTGGCCCTCAGAGGATCAATTGGGGAACTGCCAGTTTGTTCCTAAAAAATAGGAACCTCCCTAAAAAAAAGGAGACAACTCCCGAGCAACCGATAATGCTTACAGGGTCTCCCTCTATGCTCCAAAGGCTCTTGGTGAACTCTGAGTGAACTAACAGTCACTCCCTAAAAATAGGAGCCCTTCATAAAGAATGGAAACTGGCTCTGAGCTCTGGAAATGCCTCGTAGACCTCCCCAAAGTGTCCTAACCCCTCTGAATAGGTCCCTTGTCCACTGCATTATCCTATGGGACCCCTGTCGATAGGCTAACCCCTGCTAGAACATATCTGCCCTAGGAAGGGGACATTACAAGAAATTTTCCTTCTCTTGTGATGCATTTCCATCCTCAACTCTAGAATCTTGAATTAATTCCTTCCTTAACCCTCTTTGATCTTGAAATTCCTCGCCTTGGACTTGGATTCCATGGATGTAATTCCTAACTTCATGATGTGGAATCCCTTGTGATGCTTTGCATCTTATCCTCACATTTGGGAATTCTATCCTTGTTTTCCCCTTGATGATGTTTGATCCTCCGTCTTGGGCTTAGAGTCCTTTTGCACATGATGTCCCTAACTAGGATTATCTTTGTAGTTCCCACAGTGATCTTGGATTTCCGGAGGAAATTTAAGATTGTTGCAACATTTCCCTCCTTATGTTGATTTTTTGCACTTCTTTGTTGAGATGTTCCCACCTTGAAATTGTTCAAACTACATGTTGCATTTTCAAAACTGTGATGACATTTCTCTCTGTCTTCATCATTGAAAAGTAACACTTGTGTTTGCTTTGAAATGTAGACTTTGTTGAATAGTTGATTTTTCATATCACTTTGAATGTTCATCTTTCTTAGCTCGGACTTTTGATCTTGCATTGTTGCCTATAAGTCTTCATGTTGCTGAGTCTTGATGCATCATTCCTTGCTTACCTTGCAATGATTCCATAACCTGGAGCACATATTCATGGTAGACAAGGAATTTCATCCTAACAAATGAGCAATCCTCCACATTGTTGAATTCGTTTTTGAATGCATTGATGATATTTCTTGCATCATTGAATCTTCCTCCATGTGGTGAAGTCCTCATCTCATCCTTCCGCCCTTGCATCAAACCTAGAAAAGAAAACATTTTGAATTAAAATATGTAAATATAAACAAAAACGACATCAATTTTTTCATTAATCAAGAGCTAAAACCCCTTTCAAGTCTGGAAACAACTCCTCAAGGCTTGGAGATGATGATGTTGATTGAACTGTAGACAAGATTGACCCCAAATCAGGATGCCCTGGCTAGAAAATTTGCCTAAAATCAAGTCTGTTCTGGAAACCAGAATGAGGTTCGTTTAAATTGCTGATATCTCCTTCAAAATCGGTGGAAATGTCTGCTAAATTTACACCAAATCAGGCCTTAAAAATTCGCACTGATGTCTGATCTGCAGATTCACTTCAATGCGGAAGGAGATTGTCTAAAAATCTGATGGAATTCGCCCTGCACATCTGCTCCTTATTCGCTCTGAAGGTGAATAGAATTGATGTTTTTTGGAATTTTGATCAACATTTTTGTTTCCTTGATTCCTGTAGTTTATTTATGTTCTATTTGTTTTAGACTAGTCTTCCATATGGTTCAAAATCTTACTGTTAATTTTGTCCACTTGTTTGATTAGTTTCTTCTAGTGACTTGCTCTAATGCTCTTCATTCTTGTCTTGAATGTTAGTGATGCTGGAACTCATTGTAATTATTGATGCTGCGCTTTTGTATTTCATAGTTTACTTCTCGAACTACATTGCAATTTTTTTAGGATTTAGCTGACATTAACATAGTTTCAACCTTTTTCCAAATATAATCTACACAATTTAAATTTATATTATGTTCTGTTTTGTTTAAATTAATGTTATTGTAAACCTCTATAAAATGTTCTTGTTACACTTGAAAATTGATAACATTGAAAGTTGGATTTTTCTTGAAGGTTTTTGCTGATATGGAAGAGCTTGGGGTCAAACCAGACCATTTATCTATTACTATAGTTGCCAGTACTTTCAAGAATTTAGGTATGTTAGACAAGTATGAGAAAGTTTTGAAGAAATATCCCGAAACAGACTGGAAGCCCTTCTATCGCAATGGCAAGCCCTCTCCAGTTTCAGGGCACAAACCACAAAACTATGGTAAGGAAGCATTTCAAAAAATAGGAAGATTCTTTTTCTGCATCATGTTATATATTTGTTCTATATAAAGTGATGAGTTTCTGTTTTAAGGACACTCACTTAGAAGTACTTTTCTTTAGTTTCCCCAAATCATTTGAATTGTCTGCAATTGATGATACAAGATTTTTTATTTTCTAAGCTTCAAACTATCTCCCTTTAATGATTGGCGATCATGCATGCTAAAATGATATCAAGCAGACCTGTAACCCATTATCACTCAAGCGAACATGCCCAAAATCTATATCACCCAACTGGATGAACATGGTTTTCATCTTGTGGACTATTCCTGTAAATGTAAACCTAGTCAAGTCACAAAGGACTATCAATAGTTTTAGGGAGTTCGAGCACATAAATATTACCAAGATATTTATTGATTGAATAAGAAGTGAAAGCTTTTTTATTTAGGATTACAATGAACGATGACAAATCCAATTATCAATGTGGAATAAACAAAATAACATTTTATTAGGAAATAATACCTAAAGCATATTCTAAAGTTGGAATGATTTTATTAAAGTCTATGACTAATAACTAATTGACCATTACCAAGTAATAATTACTTTAACACCCCTCTATAATGGTCAATCTACTCAATATACTAAACTTATCTCAAAATTTTACAAATTTATCAAGACCTAAAAATTTGGTAAGAATATTTGTAGTTTGATCCTCTGTTAGACAATAGTGAAACATTATAGATTGACTTCTACAAGTTGTCTAATGAAGTGTGTAATGTCCCCATTTTTTTGAAGGCAGAATAATTAATTAAGTTGTCCCAATTAATGATATTTCTTAAGGATAGCTTAATTGATTATTTTAATTAAAAGTATTAAGTTAATTTATAAAGTCATCAAATAAATAAAAATTAAAAGGTAACTTAATATTTAATTAATTTAATAAAGTGACTTAAATTAACATTATATCATAAAAAAGTCACATAAGTGAAATTATATTATTTTAATATTATTTCTAGAAGCTTCTTGAAATGTTGGAGAAAAAAAGTATAAAAGAAGGTCAAGTTAAGCTTCTAATCATCTAGGATTTGATATTTGATTTGCAGTTCTTGTATGGAGAGGGAACCAGTTTGGGTTTCTGCCATTATTGAGCCTTTTGGGAATGGTAACTCTCATAGGTTAAGCAATTTTGAGGCTGTGAAACTATCAACTGAGATTATTGCATTTGTGGATGTGATAATTCAGTCATCTCATAGAGCTAATTGGTTGGCCAAGGGCCAAGTTTTACAAGGGTTGGTTTGGAAAATTATTGAAGACAATTCGGAGTTGGGAATCTTCAATGATTCTGCTTCATAAGTGCTGATTACACCTACCAGCTCTTTGAGTTATACCTCAGTCATTGTTTTCAGACTTGCCACGACTGAGGGAGAGCCACGATTTTGTTCATAAAGGCCCATAGTTGCATTGTTGATTTCTTTCAATAGCTGGAGCGCTCACCTTGTTAAAGGAAATCGAAGGTTTTTTGAGGTGTGAAAGCGGACTTAGAGGCTGCCAATTAATAATTATTGACTGAAGAACTTCAAAACAGGGGCAATTTCGGAAAAGCCAGGATTTGGGCTTAAGGAGATCTCATTCTTTCAGATATTGCTTGCTTCTTCAGCTACCCCTTTGGGGCGATTTTGTAACCAGGTTCTTATCATTGTTTCCATGTCAATTTGGTTTCAGTACTGCTACTATAGATGGTTCGATGTGAGCAGACACATATATATAATTCAAATCTATGTTTTTTATAAGGAATTGCATTCAATAAGGAGTCAGTTTGGGAGTCACATATTGTCGCATATTTAATGAAATAAGTTGCAGGCCTCTACTTAATGTTATGTCTATAATGATAACAGTTTGCATGCCAAGTGTTTGTGAAAATGTCTCTTGGCTGTAAGTGCACATTTGTCATTTGAATTCATGTATATGCATTGGAAAAGATAAAAAAGAGGTCATTCATGCATTGAGTTCATGGTTTAGATATTATAGAAATCATTTGCAAGCATTTCTTATGCCTTGGTGTCAATAACATGCAACTATATGAGACTGATAATATAGACCAGCAAGCTAGAAGAATGTATGTGAATTGTTTGACAATATTCCTTGTGTTATAAACGACAAAAAATTACATCAAATTGGACAAGGGATATTATAGTGGTATCAGAGCAAAGATCTTGCCATCCTGTGGTCACTTATAGTTACAAGCATGGCTTCATCGAGTGAAAGAGATTTGGAAGAAAGGATTTACAGGGCAGGAAAGAAATTAGAACATACATCTCAGCAAAAGGAAGTTCTTCTAAGTACTTTGGAGGAGGTAGAGGCTTGTTTATGCAAGGCTGGACAAGATCTATCCCAAACAATGCAACTTGTTATAAGTCCATTGGTATGTTCTTTGGTTAAGCCACGACTTATGAGACATCATGATGAGGTGATAAAACTTGCAATTATTTCATGCATTAGTGAAATTATGAGGATACCAGCCCCTAATGATCCTTATGACAGCCATATTATGAAAGAAATACTTCAGATCATGGTGGCAAGCTGAAAAGGTTTGGATGACATCAAGAACCCTTATTTTTCTAAGAGGGTAAAACTACTTGAAATATTTGCAAAGTTCAGATTTGAAAATATTATGATATCCTTGGATTGTGTAGATATCATTCGCAAGATGTTTCATATATTTTGGAGGGTTATTGATGAGGTTCATCCTAGTAGCGTGATTACTTCTATGCAATCCATCATGTTATTAGTTTTATATGAGGAGGATGATGCAATTTCTAAACATATGTCAAATGACTTATGGGCTGTTTGGAAAGGTGAGCAAGATGTGTCGCCCATGGCACATGAATTGTTAAGGACATTGGTGGAACAACATAAGGATAGAGATACCTCACCTATGATATGCAGAAATTTATATGATGACTTTGTTAGGCATACTGATATAACTCAAGAGGATATGAGGACAGCCTTGGGGAATGAGTTGTCTACATCATCTTTGCAAGAAGTTTCACTTGAGACTACTACATTAGAGGCCTAATATATTAAGGTGGATGTGAAAAATGATCCTTTACCTAGTGGAGCAGCCACTAGTGTTTTGACTACACATGATGGAGGAGACACTTTGCAATGGCATGATATCATCACTGATTTGCTTGAGGACAGCAGCATTATGCTCCATAATTCTCATGAGATTGCAGTCCTTACACATGGAAGAATTTGTGAAGATGAGTCTACAAGTGTGGGGCATGAAGCTTGCATTGAAGAGGTGCTTGAAAAGGGTGAAGACTTTACACAATGGTATGACAACTGTTCTGATTTTGATAACATCAGTCATACTTCTTTACATCAACATGAGGTAACCACATTGTCACATGAGGAAGATAGTATTATGGAATCTTTCTATGATAACACTCAAGTTGTGGGTGATAAACATGAGGAAGATAATATGGATTCAAGCCACAAAGGCCATGCAGTTGTTCATCATTCCAAGGAGAAATTCTAAGGCAAGGGCAAGGAAGTTGAAATCAGTCCCCATTTTCTGTGCATGAACAACAGTGGTATGTCTTCACTTTCTCATGATATGGCGACTTTTAATTATGGAAAAGGAAGTGACATAAGTGTTACGATGGTTGGTACACATGATGCATGTTTTACCAATAAAGTGTAATTCAATGCATTGCAGAAATAATAGACATGACAGAATACAACATGACAAAATATAAAGAAACTCAGATCTTCATTGATTCATAATAATGTCAGTACAATGACAATGACCATCCTCACCCTGTCTCCATGACCAAGGACTCGCTAATATATAAAGGTGACCGGTCAGTTACCCGGTGTCAACTGTCGACAACCAACGGGTTAACTATCGTCATTAACTCTAATTACATTAAATGTCTTATTGCTTAATTACCCGACAACATCATCCCCCCCAAAAAGAAATGTCATCTCCGAACGACAAACAACAAAATGGGAATGATATGCCTACAACAGATAACAACTACGAACCCCACAAAATAACAACTACACACAGACTACTGAGGGGGTAAGGGGGGCGTCCCTGATGGTGGAGGGACTGGGGCTGCTACTGCCAACTGCTCCCGAAGCTATACCACCTGGTCGGTCTGGTATCGGAGGTCCTACTCAGCCTGCAACTGTCGCTCCCGGGAACTCCTCACTCGAAACACTGCCTCCATCAATTCCTGATGCTTCGCCTCCAACTCGGCTGCCAGGGTAGCAACTCTCGATTCTGCTGAGGCTCTCTCATTTGATTGCACTGCCAACTCTGCCCTCATAGCACTCAATTCTCCTCTCACGGTGGCAAGGATCTCATCTGTACTCCTAGCATTGGTGCGCTACTGCTCTAACTCTGTCTCCAATGCAGGGATGCGAGTGGCCAACTCCTTCTGAGCCCTATCCACCCTGAGCTGAGTCTCTCGAAGCTCGAGATACCTATCTCGTACAGCGTGCTGAATCCGTCTGACTCCCTCCGGCCACCTCCTGGCTCTACCACTCTGCTCGCATCTCTGGAAGATCAAGCGTCGGCCATCCATGCTACTCAAAACACTGCTGAAATGCCACTGCTACTCCAGATGTAGCAAACGCAAGGAGTCTCTGCAAAGTGAGTTGTCCGACAGACTCCTCTACTGTCGAGGCAACCAGTAGCTGAACCTCCTCCTCCATTCTGCCTAAGAACTGCACCATGGCAGTAGGTCTTCCCTCTCCAATCCGTCCAACTTGATGCTGCTGCTGCGGTACCGCCCCCTCCTCCACCAGCGGTGTCTTTCTATCGCCCTGCTTTCTAGTGCCACTGTCCAAGTCGATAACCCTTGGAGGTGAAGGAATACAAGGGTAGGAAGGTGTGGGTGGTGCCTGCCTGCGTGGGGATGAAGGTAGAACCGCATATCTGTCTAGCCATGAATCAACATCGTCCCCCGCCGACCTCTCCTCGATCGTCCTCTGGGCCTCCTCTGTCCTAGGTTCCGTCAGGATGACGGGCATGCGTACTGGTGCACTCGCTGGTGTCGTCATCTTGGCTATGACTGGCGATAGCTGGATTGGTGGAGGCCGAGGATGCATCTGACCAAACCCAGGTATGGGGATGGTAGAGATGGTACCCACTGTGACTCCAAATGATGCCAATGGTCCTCCCTCTCCTCCGACGGTTAGGAATGCTGGAGTAAATACCACCTGGCCGGTCCTGCCAGCTCCCCCTCCAAGCATTCCACGATGCCCCCTCAGTACACTTGCCAACGATACTGTCTGAGTGGTGGGGGTCTCCTGCGGCGGTACTGGCTGCTTGGTCTGTGAAAGCCTGAAGGTATCCTCTGAATCATCCGACCCCTCACTTTCCTCCTCACTAGTGCTATGTCGTCCTGAATCCGTGTCACTGGCAGACACCACTACGTGGACCGGTCTCCTCCTCTTCCTGCTAGTCTGTCCCTCGGTGGTAGTCAAATATCCAGCTTTGACCAATAAAATATAGCTGGCTTAAGGGAGTCGATGCTATCCCGCGGCTGCCATCCTCTATGGTGTGGTGGCACCTTTACCCGCACGGAATCTAAAAATAATCCGATAGTGTGATGTGACATATAAAATACTTTATGTTTCAGCATCATACAGTTGTGGGCTCTGTCTGACAGTAGATTGGCCCAATCATACACCGTGCCCTTTCTGAGTCTTGCCATCAATGCGATCATAGGTACTGTCGCGTCCGACGCTCTGCTGGCGCCAGTCAGCCTGCTCTGTACTACGTCAAGTAAACATTGCCAGATGCCAGATTTTAAAAATGTCTTCCTCAGACCTCTTCCCTTCGGATCTAGGATGCGACTCCATTTTGTAGTCAAGTTGTCCCTACACATTTCTTTTAATAGCTGGGTTCTTCTTTCCTCGGACAACTTTGTTACCTTTTTGTCAATCTTTTTACCCTTGTCAGGAATGCCAAATACTCTTTCAAAATCATCAGAGTTAAATGAAACAATGATGTCAGTGTGCTGGAAATTGAATGATGATGTGCGAAGTTCAGGATCATATGTTTTAATCATTTGTTGTAGGCAGGGTTCGAATTCCTTAATATTAAAAATGGGCATCTGAATAGCATCATGGACCTTAGCTTTTGTTAATTCAATTTTTACCTCAATATCTGACGGGCTCATGGCATTTTCCCACCATTGCCTGCACACCGTTCCAGCCAAACCCTCGAATAGAATTGTATCTGCGGTGACCTGCGTAACTCTTCCCTTTCCTGCATCTTGTGCAATTGCTTTGCCCTTGTCTTGGTCACCCATTGCTACAACACGTTTCTTTCTGGCTTCCTTCTTGGTTTGGTCTTCTCTTTCTTGCAATTTCTTCCTCCAGTCTAGCTTTTTCAATCCCCTAGGTTCAGTCGCCATTAATCAAAATAAAATAAAAATTCCTTGTCTGGGGTTCGATTTTTAGCTGTTTCGAGTCTTAACTGTCTTTCGTTTTGTACGGATTTGCCTTGCTAATGTGGTACGGCTGATTTGATTGTACGGCTATCACCCGACAATTTTCTAACTAGCAAGTAGTTGATTTGTCCATACGGACGTCTTTATAACTCGACAATTTTCTAACTTGTCAATTTCCTAAAAATTCATGCCATATAAAACACTTAATGACAAAAAAAGTAACGTTAACTTTTTTTTGTATGTCCCTTTTTTCTTTTCTTTTCTTTTTTTTTAAAAAACTCAATTCCATACGACCGTACAGATTTTTTTTTAAATTGTTTTTTACTCAATTCCGTATGACCGTACGACCTTTTTCATACGACCGTACGGTTTGTTTTTTATTTTTATTTTTAAATTTTTTTTACTCAATTCCGTAGGACCGTACGACTGTACGGTTTTTTTTTTAATTTTTAATTTTACTTATTTTATTTTATATTTCCTACGGTACCGTACGGGGTTGTACGGACCTACCGTACGGTCATTTCCATACGACCGCACTTACCTGTCCGCCTGGGCGGACCTCGTCTCTTGCCTCTGTTGGTGATAGATTTTCGACTTGGAGCCATTTACAGCATCAGGCACCTCCATCCCGTCCATCGTCCACAGCTTGATGGCTCCGTTCACGCCAACTTCGCGAATCTTAAAGGGACCTAGCCATTTTACCCTGAACTTGCCTGGTTTAATTTCATTTCGACCATTAAACTTCAATACCAATCGCCCCAGGGTGAACTGCATCCTTCTTAAATGTTTGTCGTGCCAGGCTTTCCGTCGTTGTTGAGATGTCTCCGTCGCCCACCGTGCCATCGTCTGTCTTTCATCCAACTTACTCAAGGCGTATAGTCTCTCCCAGAGGCTTTCCATGTCGCCTAACCTGTTGTCAATGGCAATTCTGAGACTTGGCACCATGAATTCCACTGGCACCACAGCCTCCTGGCCGTACATTAATTGGAATGGTGTCTGCCCAGTGGTTACCTTGTAAGTTGTTCGGTACGCCCAAAGTACCGACGGTAGACGCTCCTCCCAGTCTTCCTTCTCAACCCCGCAGGACTTATAAATTACTGACACCATGATTTTGTTGGTCGCCTCAGCCTGGCCGTTTGCTCGAGGATAGTACGGACTTGATAGAGAATGGAAAATTTTGAATTCGGTTGTCAACAGTCGGATAATGTGGTTTACGAAGTGCCTTCCTCTATCACTTGTCAACTGTATAGGTATTCCGTACCGGGTGATAATCTGTTCATAAATGAATCGCGCCGTACTAACGGCGGAGTTGTCTGCCAAGGCCCTCGCTTCGACCCATTTGGTCAAGTATTCGGTCGCCACAACAATGTATCTACATCGTCGAGCCCGGCTTGGTTTCAACGGACCAATGAAGTCTAACCCCCATCTTTCGAACAGCTCTTGAGCATTCGATGGGTTGAGTGGCATAAAATCCCTCTTTAACGGTCTTCCAGCATTGACATGTATCACAACTTGTCACCCATTCTCTAGCGTCATTATGCACTGTCGGCCACCATAAGCCTGCTAGTAAGACTTTCCTTGCTGTTGTGTCCGGTCCCATTTGTCCTCTTGCGACCCCTTCATGTGCTTCTCTCAGGGCTCCTGGGATTTCCTCTTCCAAGACGCATTGTCGTAGGATCTGGTCAGGTCCCATCTTGTAGAGAAGACCATTTATAAGTTGGAACGTTCTGCTTCTTAGTACAAGTTTTCATCTTTTGCCTGACGACATTTCCTTAGGAAATTTTGAAGTTGACAGGTATTCGCCCACACTCGTGTATCAGGTAGGAAGGACGGCAATGCGGAAGAGATGGGCGTCCGGAAAATCCTCGTTAACACCTCGGCCGGCTCTCCAAACTTGATCCGTGATAGCTGGTCGGCGATGACATGGCTCTTGCCAGGTTTGACAATGATGTTGAATGTAAATTCTTGTAACAGCAACAGCCATCGGCTAATCCGCCCCTGGAT
This sequence comes from Cryptomeria japonica, assembly GCF_030272615.1. Taxonomy (NCBI): domain Eukaryota; kingdom Viridiplantae; phylum Streptophyta; class Pinopsida; order Cupressales; family Cupressaceae; genus Cryptomeria; species Cryptomeria japonica. Next base: position 81,819,733 of record NC_081412.1, read on the forward strand.
GATTGGCTTGTTCACCAGGTACATCAACGCCTGGTGATCCACATAAAATGTGAATGGTGTCGCCAATAGGTAATGTCGGAATTTCTGGACGGAGTATACCATCCCAAGGGCTTCTCTCTCCGTCGTGCTGTAATTCTTCTTTGCTTTTGACAAGAGTCGGCTTGCAAAATACACTGGGTGGTCCAGCCTGTGGCTGCCAACCTACGCTAGTGTGGCCCCTATGGCAAAGTTGGATGCGTCGACATGTACATGGAACGCTTTGTCCCAGTCTGGATATGTCAGGATTGGCGCACCTACCTACCGTGACTTTAACTCCTGGAAAGCCTCTTCTTGGGCCGTCCCCCAAATGTACGGCTCCCCCCTTCGTGTCAGCATATCAAGTGGGTATGATACTTGGGCAAAGTTCTTAATAAACCGCCTATAATACCCAATGTGTCCAAGAAATGACTTGACGCCAGTGACATCGTCGGGCGCCTCCATCTCCACAATGACCCGTACCTTGTCAGGGTCAGTCTTCAGTCCGGCCTTGTAGACGATGTGCCCTAGTAACTTGCCTTGAGGCACCATAAATCTGCATTTCTTGGGATTTAGAGCGAGGCGGGCTCGTCGGCATCTTTCTATGCATTCGCCAAGTGCGGCGAGATGTGCCTCTTCCGTGCTGTAAATGGACCAGTCGTCCAAGAATGCTTTGAAGTTTCCTACGGACATTTTGTCGAAAATATGGAGGATTATCCGTTGGAAGGTAGCTGACGCGTTGCACAACCTGAATGGCATCCGGTTGTATGCATAGACGCCATCTTCTACGACAAAGGTGGTCTTCAATTTGTCCTCCTCTGCAATGGAAATTTGATTATATCCGGAGAATCCATCCATAAATGAATAAATTTCATGGCCCGCTACTTCCTCGAGGATGGTGTCTGTGAATGGTATGGGAAACGAATCTTTAATTGTGACAGCATTCAAACACCTGAAGTCTACACAGATTCTTATCTAATCGGCCTCCTTTTTCAAGGATATCACAATGGGTGATACCCATTCGCTGGTCTGGACCTTGAAGATGATTCGTGCTTCGAGCATGTGGTCAATTTCGTCATTTACCCTAGCGGCATAATTTTTGTTCATCCTGTATGGCCGCTTCCGTACAGGCACGGCTTCAGGAACCAGAGGGATCCGGTGTACACAAAGTTCTTGTGGTACCCCTTTGAGGTCTTTATATGTCCAGGCGAACACATCCTTGTACTCTGTGAAAATTTTGAACGCTGTCGTCTTCAAGACCGGATTCCAGTCGTCGCCAACCAGAATATTTTTCTGTTCTGAAGTTTCTCCAAGATTTGTAATTTTAAGTGTGGATTCCTCGTACCTTATGGGCTTACTCTTGTCGAACTGGTGCGTCATCCATAGGGGCATCCCCTTCCTTGTATTGTCCGTACTCTGGCGGGAACTCGTTCTCGTCAGGTTCTTCTTCGATCTCCAGCATATTGCACCCGTACAATAATTCATGGTCTTCCATTTGCCAATGGAAGAGCCCTCTCAAAGAATCTGTCTCGTCCTCAGAACAGGCTTGAATTCCTAAGATGCCTTCGTCATCTGGTTCCTTGCCATCCTTCCCTTCGTCCGTACCGTCGTCCCCGTCGAACTCTGACTCTGATGCCAACTCTTCACTGACCAGTTGGGTTTTGAGGTCAATGATATATCTTCTGCCGGCCTTTTCCATGGACAAGGTGTTCTTTTTCCAATTGTGGTTTGCTTTTGCCGCCACCAGCCAGCCTCTGCCAAGGATGGCATCATATCCCTTCTTCTTCAATGGGATGACCACAAAGTTCAAGACGAATGACTGTGTTCCGATCGTCACTGGCTGCGCCATGAGTGTGCCAAGCAGCTTGATGTCGTGTTGGTCTGCTCCCAATAAATTAAAGGTGGACGGCCAGAGAGTAGGTTTGCCCAATTTTTTCCATGTTTCCTTTGGCAAGACATTTACTCCCGACCCGCCGTCAACAATGGTGTCGGTCAAGATGGTGCCCATTATACCCATTTCCACCACTGTTGGGTGTCTACCATTGTTGATCGTCAGGGCTAATGGGTCTGCCGCCGTCTCGCCAAGGTTGTCCCTTCCATGTGTTGGTCGGCTGACTGGGGTTATCAGTACGGATTGCAGAAGTGCCGTCCGCAAGTGTGGCATACTTTCCAAGAGATCCTTCATTTTGACGGGTATCTCGACCTGTAGCAGTTGGTTTATAATATTTGTTTCTGCTTCAGAGCGAGAAGTACCTGCAAGCCCGTGTGCGTCCTTGTTCGTCGACATCTCCTTCTCTAGTTCCGCTCGTGCCTCCAGTGCCTTTCGTTTTTCCGTACGAGGATCTGGGTAAGTGGCCGCTTTCGTCTTGGATCTTGTTATGGCGAGCACATCCTCCGTTTCTACATTCAACAAATTCACTCCAGATTTCGGACAGTTGCCATTGTCATGGTCCCTCGGACCGCACCACTTGCAAAGTTTTTGTGGCACTTCCTTCGCCGTACAGTCCCTGGCAAAATGCCCCCATTTGTTGCAAGCCCGACATTGTATCATTGGCCGCCCTTTAGTGTCGTATTGGATTTGGCTTCTATTATTAGTATTATTATTATTGCCTCTTCCTCCTCGCCTGTTGTTCCACTAGCCGCCAGACGACTTGTTGTTGATCGCAGGCTGGGACGTGCCGGCTAGCGCAGACGGTTCCGTAAAGAGAACCTGTTGGTTATGGGTCCTCATATTGTATGAACACTCCTTGGTAAGGTGTCCGACAATTTGACAAATATCACAAAATGCTTTCTTCGGACAAGACCCCTTGGTGTGTCCGTCGCTGTGGCAGTCCGTGCACCATAAATCCCCTTTGTCGGCTCTGCTTGTGCTTCCTTTGGTCACCTTCATCTCTCTCATCATTCGCTCCATATCTGTCTGGAGAGTCCGTACCTTGCAATTAGACTCGTCATCACTGCTACTGCTTTTGTCAGAAGAGGAATCGTCGTCTGATGAGGATTTCTTTTTCTTTTTCTTGGACGTCTTCTGCTCACTTTCTAAATCCATTGCCCTATTATAGGCGTCCATATATGAAGAGGGAGGTACGATCTTCATTTTTCATCTAAGAGACGTCTTCAGACCTTCCACGAACCACCATTTTTTCCGTCCGTATGCGGGCTAGTTCTCCATTTTTCCTAGCAGCTCTTTGAGCCGCCGGCTATAGGTTCGAACCGTCTCGTTCTTCCTCTGTTTCGTGTCGTAAATTTTGGCTACGATCTCATTATCGTCTCTTAGGAGACGAAACTCCGCTTGAAATTCCTTCTTCAAGTCAGGCCATGTGCTAATTTTAGCCTTCTCTGTATCGGAGAACCAGTCGATGGCCACGCCCCTTAGGGTTGCGGGAAACTATGTTACCCACTCGTTCGGATCGGTAACACCATTCACTCTCCAAATTGTTTCACAAGTGCTACAGTGGCGGACAGGGTCTTCTTTCCTGTCCCCATGGAACTTTGGAAGTTTTTGTTTTTGCGCCATGCCTTGTCTTTTTACTACTCATGGCTGCTATCCTACTCCGGATGGGTTAGATCCTGTAAGAGGTGCTTGACCGCCGTGTCCCGGTGTCCCTCCGACACTCCTGGTAGCCCCGGTGTCTTCTCCCTCCCTTGCCTCCTCCCCACTCCGTGGAGTTTTCCTAGCCTCTGGTGTGCATGACAAGTCCCTCAAGTCCCTCAACTGAGTTTTAGTACACTCTATCCTGCGGCAGGTTTCCGCAAGTAACTCCTCCCGACTCTGTGGGTGGTCGTCGGCCTCACTGTCCCCTTTGGAGCGTTCCTCCTCCCTTCGCTTATACCTCTGTCGCCTTTCCGCTTGTTGTTCAAGGGTCAAGGCACGTTGGGCTACTGCACATTCATCTATATACTCTTGCTTATTTTTGTCTTTATTCAATGTATTGGGCATTAATTCCCGTACGACTTTATATATAACAACGACATATAAAAAGTAGAACACTTTTATTCATTCATCCTGTGGGATACAAGTCTATGTCAACAATATGACATAATTATTACAATGAGTGTTCTTTATTCCGCCCTGTATGGCTCAAGGTTCAAGTGTCCGGTCGCATGCCATCCTGTTGCGCTTCCCAACGACGATTGTTTTCTTCATACTGTAGGAGGATCTGTTGGCATCGTTCTTCACAAGCAATTTCCTCCAGGCGAGCCCACTGTGCGAGTGAAGCCTGTGCGAGCAATCGGGGGAGGTGGTTCATCAACTGATTCACCGCAAGGCTAACTTCCGGTGTGGTCCACACGGCACTTGTTGGAACTTCCGCCTCCGTGGCCTCTCTTCGGACATAGGTTTTGATGGCCACCTAAAGTAGGATTGAAAATTCCCTCGTTTTAGTATCTTCTCTGTCGTAGAGCTCTATTCGTGTGTCATCCGCCTCAGGGTTAATCTCGCTTGCGGGTAGGCCCATCGTGTCCGTATGCCATCCACTCCTTTTCTCGAGTCTGTCTAGGCAACGGCGCCAAATGTGTTGCCAATAAAGTGTAATTCAATGCATTGCAGAGATAATAGACATGACAGAATATAAAGAAACTCAGATCTTCATTGATTCATAATAATGTCAGTACAATGACAATGACCATCCTCACCTTGTCTCCATGACCAAGGACTCGCTAATATATAAAGGTGACTGGTCAGTTACCTGGTGTCAACTGTCGACAACCGACGGGTTAACTGCCGTCATTAACTCTAATTACATTAAATGTCTTATTGCTTAATTACTCGACAACAATGCAAGTAGAGGACATGGAAATTTTGATGTTGCATCTCATTTTGGGACAAGTTTCAGGCACGTTGGAGCAGTCCCAAAGATTGATTGATGGATGGCTAGAAAGGGCAAAGCAAGCCAAGTCGTTGGTTCAACAAACCAAGTTCCATCTTCAAGACATTCATGTCATTCAACACTCGATAGAAAATGATAGGCAAAGTTTGTCTAATTCTGGAAATTTTGTTGAGGTTGAACATTCCTTGGAGGGTAATGAAGGCGACCACAATCCATCTTTGGATTTGTTACCCATTTCATATAATATGACAGCTATCTACTTGTTGGTTGGTGATTTAATCTTCTTAGATTCGTCATTGATCGATGGCTGCCCTACTTGGGTTTCCATTGCACATCTTTCTTTGGCATGATTCACATCAGCTATTGAGTTGATACAACAGATTCAGTTGGTGGTGTTAGTGCTGGTGTCAAGCTTGAAAAACTCGGATTTTGCAATAACTCGGCAAGGCCAAAAAAATTTTAAAACTCGGGACTCGCCAAAACTCGGCGAAAAACTCGGCAAAACTCGGCAACTTTATCGAACATTTGAAAATACATTTTTTTTTTATATATAATTCAAAAACACACATTTACATCAAATTTGTATAACATATATGATTTCCATGATATATAAATCAAATTTTTTTGGTAATACATAGCAACAAATGCAAGTATCATAGCATAAACCAAAAATCAAGTGCAACATATGAATAAGAGTTCAATACATATCAACGTATCATAGTGACAGTCTCATAGAGTTATAGAGTCATAGACCACAAAACAAGAACCTCTGAAATTCTGATTACATATCAAGTTCAAAGTTTGGTATCAATGAAAATAAGAAATCATAAATTGCGTCTACGACTAAAGCTCAAAACAGATTGTGGCCGCTGGGTGGGTGGTGCTGAAGTAGTGGCAACATCCTCAACACTAACAGGGGCCTCTGTTGCATGATCAACCTCCTGCTCCTCCTCACGTGCTGCCACTTCCGCATCCCATTCCTCTCCTACCCTCTCCAACTCACTCAGCTGCTCATTAGTAAGGAATGGATCCAAATCATTATCAACATCATCAGGAGAAGCAACCCATTCTGTTGCATATGGATCAATGTCATCCAAGTCAAGTGCTTCATGTGAATCTTGCCTTAGCACCTTCTTCTCATGTAATCGAATGTTGTACCGCACATAGACAAGACCATTCAAGCGTTGTTGAGTCAACCTATTGTGCTTTTTTGTGTGGATGTTCTCAAAAACACTCTAGTTGCGCTCACAACCAGAAGCACTACAAGGCTGTGATAATATGCGGATGGCAAGCTTTTGAAGATTAGGCGTTGTGGCACCATAATCTTCCCACCACAAATCTGCAAGGATACAAAATGTGATTTATAACTTGTAAAGATTTCAATAATCTTAAAGAGAGAAATAAATGGTAAAAATTAAACATATGTTTTTTTTTACCTGGTCGTAAGGTGGCTCTCCTACGTTTGCAATCAGGTGAAGAAAACAATTCCCCTAAGGCCTTCTTATAACTCTGCAACTCATCAAGTATCAGGTCTTGAAGGATCTCATCATCAACTAATCTCCGAATGCATGTGTCAAGGCCAATTCTAACCTCTGCATCTGCTCTGAAACTCGGAGAGTAAAAAAACTTGGGATTCAAGAAGTAGGCAGCAGCATGAATATGTTGGTGGAGTTGATGGTTCCACCTCCGATCAATTATGCGCCATATGGGTTCATACTTGGTCTTGTTTGACCCATACAAGTGTTGAATCGCCTCTTTGGCCTTATCCATGGCCTCATATAGATACCCCATGGAGTTATGATCCCCATCCACTATTCGTAGCACCCTCACCAACGGTTCCGACACCTAGATATAAAAAATCTAACAAAATCAGCAGATTGAAATATTAGAAAATTAAATAATAAATCATCAATTAAAGTTTCAAAACTTACATTGATGATCTCCTCCACTATCTTGGCAAAATTAGTATCAAAAATGGCAATCACAACCTTCTCTGCTTCAGGCTTTGTAGCATAAGGACTCCCCAACCATCTTTCACTCACGAACATCCGCTTCAGGTTGGGCAATGTAGCAAGTATGCTCTACAAGGTGAGGAAATTGGTAGCAAAGCGTGTGACCCCCGACCGCACAAGATCCTTACCTTTAGTGTGCTCTCTCATAAGATTCAGGACCCATGTGTGATTGTAGATGTATTTGGTGATATTCCTTCCATCTTCAACCACTTTCTTTACCCAACTTAGTTTCCCTATGTCCTCAAGGAGCAAGTCAAGACAATGGGCAGCACAAGGGCTCCAAAATAATGTCGGATGTCTAGCCATTAGAAGTTTGCCGGCTGCCACATATGCAGCTGCATTATCAGTCACAACTTGGATGACATTCTACACTCCCACATCCATCACCACCTCATCCAACATGTTGCACAAGGTCTCCGCATTCTTCACTTCATTGGAGGCATCAATTGATTTTAAAAATACTAACTGTCCTCCTGAAGCAACTAGAAAGTTGATGAGTGTCCTATTCCTACCCTCTGTCCATCCATCAGAAAGAATGGTGCAGCCATTCTTTTCCCAAATAGTCCTTTGCTCTTCCACTAATGCATGAGTGTTTTGGACCTCATCCTGCAATAACGGTCCACTTACCTCGTAACGGCTTGGGGATTTGAACCCCTTACCTGCCACAGTCAACGCGGTGACCAATTGGTCCCAAGATGGACTAGAAATAGCATTGAATGGAACATCGTTGTAGATAAAAAATCTAGCACACGCCACCTTGGCTTGTTGGTGAGCCTCTTTATTCCATGCAGTGCCAAGCAATCCAGGTTGTGCACCAGAAGTGTTACGTGGAATAAAGAAGTTTTCCATGTTGCTGTCCAAAGTTCCCTTTGCTCCTATCCGTGGCCCAAGGGAAGAACCAGATGTCGCCACATCTGTATGTGACCCTATGGAACTCAAATCTGCCCTTGGGGCTGCCATTGCCTCTGCTGTTCTCTTTTTTGTTGCCTTCCTTTGATCATATGCTTCAAGCGTTGCTATTGCATCTCTCGTAGCCTCTTCAGTACATTCCGTACAGCTTGTGGTATCTCGGCATTGAATTTTTGCAAGGTGATATTTGAACCTATTAATGCCACCTTTTACAATTTTTTTGCAATGGTTGCAAAAAACATCTCCTCGTTTTGGACCTGGTCTCCCATGTTTCCAACAAGGGTCTCTCTTTTTGCCACCAACTTTAACTGTAGAAGCTGAATCCATTTTCTTTCAAAAAGATGTGGAAAAGAACCTAGCAAAAGAGAGACAACATTTAGAGATAAATAACATTGTTACCAAAAAAAATCACGAACATCCAAAAATTACAATGACTGTATAACAATATTTTATTTACAGTCATCTATTAATAGATGACTATCTAAAATTAAAATTTTAATTGGTTGTGTATTTTTTTAAGTTTTTAACTTCAAATTTAAATTTAAATGAAATACTTTAATACACATTGACATTACACAGTTGACAGTCATTTCAAATGACTATGAGTATGTATTACACAGTCATTTCACAATTGACTGTGTAATACACAGTCATTAATTACAATGTACATTAATGATTAATGTATTACACAGTCATCAGTCATTTGAAAATTTGAAATGACTGTGTATTACACAGTCATCAGTCATTTGAAATGACTGTGACTGTGTAATGAATAATGATGACTGTGTAATACATAGTCATTTGAAAATTTGAAATGACTGTGTATTACACAGTCATTTGAAAATTGAAATGACTGTGACTGTGTAATGATGACTGTGTAATACACAGTCATTTGAAAATTTGAAATGACTGTGTATTACATAGTCATTTGAAAATTGAAATGACTGTGACTGTGTAATGATGACTGTGTAATACACAGTCATTTGAAAATTGAAATGACTGTGACTGTGTAATACACAGTCATTTGAAAATTTGAAATGACTGTGTATTACACAGTCATTTGAAATGACTGTAATTACTAATTACTAATGATTGTGTATTACACAGTCATTTGAAATGATTGTGACTGTGTAATACACAGTCATTTTCAAATGACTGTGACTGTGTAATGATGACTGTGTACATAGTCATTTGAAATGACTGTGTAATATTACACTGTCATTTTGACTGTGTATTACACAGTCATTTGAAATGACTGTGAATTCGAAATAAAACAATACAAAAAGATACCTGGTCACGCGTGCAAATGCAAACAATACACAGTCATTTTGACTGTGTAATACACAGTCATTTCAAATGACTATGTATTACATAGTCATTCGATTAAAATTTAAAATGATTGTGAATTCGAAATAAAACAATACAAAAAGATCACGAATAAACAAGTAAAAACCTGGTCGCGTGTGCAAATGCAAACCCTACTGGAAATCCGAAATCGCGTGGCGTTTTTTGCCTTCCGGAGTCACGTGAAATGGAATAAAGACTTAGGTTTTTTTTTTTGCCTGCGACTTAAGTCGCATTTTTTTTGCGTTTTGTGCTACGTTTTCGGGCGGGTTTTGGCGATTAACAGCGAGTATTTATCAAAAAAATCGCGGCGACTATATGAAAAAATCGCGCCGAGTATTTCCGCGATTAACTCGCGCGCCATTCTGGATCGCAATTACTCGCGAGTTTTTTAATGGCTCGCCGAGTTTTGCAAGCCTGGCTGGTGTTACAGGAGCTATTTGGTGATAGTAGCGACATTACACATCTTCCTTTGGGATCCAGGTGGAGTAGGGTTTTTCTTTACAGTCGAGATTGCTTGGGGACAATCAATTTTAGGGAGGGTGGACTATAATGTCCCCATTTTTTTTGAAGGCAGAATAATTAATTAAGTTGTTCCAATTAATGATATTTCTTAAAGATAGCTTAATTAAAAGCTAACTTTATATTTAATTAATAAAGTTGTCAAATAAATAAAAATTAAAAGGTAACTTTATCTTTAATTAATTTAATAAAGTGACTTAAATTAATATTATATCATAAAAAAGTCACTTAAGTGAAATAATATTATTTTAATATTATTTCTAGAAGTTTCTTGAAAGGTTGGAGAAAAAAACTATAAAAGAAGGTCAAGTTAAGCTTCTAATCATCTAGGATTTGATATTTGATTTACAATTCTTGTATGTAGAGGGAACCAGTTTGGGTTTCTACCATTATTGAGCATTTGGGAACAAAAACTCTCATAGGTTAAGCAATTTTGAGGCTGTGAAACTATCAGCTGAGATTATTGAATTTGTGGAGGTGATAATTCAGTCATTTCATAGAGCTAATTGGTTGGCCAAGGGCCAAGTTTTTCTAGGGTTGGTTTGGAAAATTATTGAAGACAATTCGGAGTTGGGAATCTTCAATGATTCTTCTTCATAAGTGCTGATTACACCTACCAGCTCTTTGAGTTATACCTCAGTCATTGTTTTCAGACTTGCCACGGATAAGGGAGAGCCATGATTTTGTTCATAAAAGCCCATAGTTGCATCGATTTCTTCCAATAGCTAGAGTGCTCACCCTGTTAAAGGAAATCAAGGATTTTTTGAGGTGTGAAAGCGGACTTAGAGGCTGCCAATTAATAATTATTGACTGAAAAACTTCAGAATAGGGGCGATTGGGAAAAGCCAGGATTTGGGCTTAAGGAGGTCTCATTCTTTCAAATATTGCTTGCTTCTTCAGCTACCCCTTTGGGGCGATTTTGTAACCAGGTTCTTATCATTGTTTCCATGCCAATTTGGTTTCAGTAGTGTTGCTGTAGATGGTTCGATGTGAGCAGACATATATATAATTCAAATCTAACTTTGTATAAGGAATTGCATTCAATAAGGAGTCAGTTTGGGAGTCACATATTGTCGCATATTTAATGAAATAAGTTGCTGGCCTCTACTTAATGTTATGTCTATAATGATAACAGTTTGCATACCAAGTGTTTGTGAAAATATCTCTTGGCTGTAAGTGCACATTTGTCATTTGAATTCATGTATATGCATTGGAAAAGATCAAAAAGAAGTCATTCATGCATTGAGTTCATGGTTTAGATATTATACAAATTGTTTGCAAGCATTTCTTATGCCTTGGTGTCAATAACACGCAACTATATGAGACTGATAATATAGACCAGCAAGCTAGAAGAATGTATGTGAATTGTTCGACAATATTCCTTGTGTTATAAACGGCAAAAATTTACATCAAATTGGACAAGGGATATTACAAAGTGACAATGCATTTCAACATGTTTGGTATGCTTGTGGACATATTGGATTTCTAGCAAGTTTGAGCACCTCTTGATTGCCATAGAATAGGAATAGACTTAATTTGTGGCATCCTCATGTTTGAAAACATCCTTCTGAGCCAAAATGCCTCTCAGGCCGCTTTTTCTACTCTTCGATATTCTGATTCAGTCAATGAAAGAATTATTGAATTTAGTTTTACGCTGGCCTGTGAGACTACACCCATGCCAAGGCTGGAAACATATCTAGAAGTCAATTTGTTTGCCATCTACAAAACTTGCCAATTTTGAATTTGTAAATCTGCACAGCCTAGAGTCTTTTTCTTTGCTATATAGAATGTCAAAATCAACAACTGTCCCTTTCACATATCTCAACACCCTCTTTGTTGTAGTCCAATATTCCGTCTTTGGTGATATCATGAATTTGGAACTGAAACTTAGCATACCTCAAATCAGGTCTAGTGGTTGTAAGATATATTAGACTCCACACTAGTTGCGTATAAGGTAACTCATTACATTAGAGTTAATTTTGGCTGAAAGCTTTAGCCCTTTCTCCATAGGTGTAGATGAGATTTTACAAATTGACATTCAAAATTTATTAAGAAAACTCTTGGCATATTTGGATTTTTAGACAAAAATGTTTCCCCTTGTTTGTCAAATTTATACACCTAGGTGGCAATGTGAGAGGCTTAGATCAGTCACGTCAAAAGCTTTACTCATTAGATTTGATCTATTTGATAGCATCGGCCTCATTAATTGTAATAATGATGTCATCTACATATAAGATCATTGTCGTTGCTTTTGATGTATGGATTGGAATCCAAAGCATTCTAATGGAATTCTTGTTAACCAAATACCTATTTATTTTGATGTAGCATGCCGTAGGTGCCTGCTTTGGGCCATAAACAGCTTTCTCCAATTGGCATTCAAGATGCTTCTTTTTGGTAACCTAAAAACCTATTCACTTCTTTCTCTAAATCTCCATTGAGAAAGGCACCCTTCGTGTCTATTTGATGGACTATCTAGGCCATTTGAGTAGTCATGGCTAAGACTAGATAGGTGGTGCTCATCTTTGTTGTAGGAGCAAAGATCTTCACATAATCAATGCCTTTTTTCGGTGAGAACCCTTTTGTAACCAAGATTTGTACTTGTCTAGTGTACCATTTTCTTTGTAATTGATTATGTACACCCATTGCAGCCAATAGGTTTCTTCCCTAGTGGAAGATCTATAAGTTTCCAAGACTTATTTTTCAGAAGACTCTCATGTTCAGTTGCCATGACTTTTCCCCATTAAAGTTTTTTTGTTTCTTCAAACAGCTGTGGCTCATAAACTCTTTGAATATTGGCCATTAGAGAAAACTTGACTATGTTCCTCTTGCTCTTGCCTCTTAATGTTCTTCCTTTAATCATTTTACTAACCCAAACATCTCCAGTGGTGCTTTGTCACCATGTTGGCTTCTTTTTAGAATCTTATCATCTTATCATACAAATTTGTGTTATCACTATGACTTGGGCTACTTATACTTTGTGTCATCTGAATGTTGATTCAAGTTGCCATCAAGAGACTCTAAGACAATTGCCTATTTGGGAAACTCCTCATGCTTAGAATCCTTTTGTGGAGCTATTGGAAGTTGAACACTTGAATCCTTTCCCATACAAGTTGTTCTTTAGTAATTTTGAATTGTAAAAGTCTAGAAAAGCTGAGTTTATTGATCAACCATGACATCTTGGCTGAAGGTTGATTGTCTAGTGCCACCAACTTTTAATTCTTGTGAGTGTTGTAATGTCCCTGTTTAAGGTTTACCTTGATTTAGTCCTGAAACAACAATTGTAACTTAGAGTGAGAATCGTGATACATTTATAAATATCATCTCATCAATTCGGAAGACATTTTATTATAATATTTAATTCATAATGCTAAGAATAGTTTGGAAGATAGAACTTATTTTGATAGCTTCCTCTGATTTGACAATGGATTTTATGCTAATCCTAAATCTCCCCTAAAATTGGATTCATAACTCCTTACAGATCTGCTATAGAACTTCTTACAATCTCCTCACAAGTCTGTCATAAAGTTCTTCATTATGGAGCCTCAAATTACCACTGTTCATACAATCCTTCATAAATCTGAAAGTCTTCTGTACACTCCTCTTCATTGGATCTGCAATCCTACTTTCCATCAATGTCCTTGGTGCATATGCTCAATAGCCTTTTTCTTTTAATATCCTCTTCCCCAACTTGGTCATATAGTTATACTATGATTTGTAGATTGTCTTGAACACACTTCAATTTGCATGAATCTGAGATACTTATTAACAAACTATGGTAAGTTCTGATCATAAGATTCCAAGAAGAATTGGTTATCAATTCAATTGTAATATATAAGAGCACTGATATTAATATAGAAATATATGTATATAAGATTTACTATGTTATGTTCACAAGATTGTTTCTTTGATCCTTTAATCTCGAGATCACAATGCCTGAATTGTTTCTCTTATGTCATACGATGGAAGGATGAAAGGTTATGTTTCAATCTGTTCGCTGTGTCTGATTGCAATCCTTATGGTCATGTGAAAAGAGTGGATGTTGTCTCTTCTTATTTAGTGCCTTAATCTCATGCTTCTATGACCTTGCTAGAGGGTGGTAACCACCTTCGCCTGGCTTCCTTATCAATTCTGCTTGAGTCAAATAGAATAATCAAATCTCATGCCTTTGGAAATGAATGGGATTGCTTTCATACACAATGGGAAAAGGTGTCTCAAGAAACACGTTTCTTGTCTATTAATAATTGTTATTCTTTATCTTAATTGTACCCCTTCATATCAATTCAATTATGTCCATAATAACGGTTAAGTATAATCGATGGTGTTTGATTATTCAATTCACGTCTTTTCATAACAAGGTTAATATTGATTGAGATGGTTAGTCAGACCACTCCATTAATAATTGTTGTATCTTCTTGGTACATATTGTTGTGTCTATAGTTCATCATGTCTATAGTTCATCATCCCAGCACTCCATTAGGTCCAGCACAATCTTGATGAGCTTGAGTATAGATGGTGCAGTCCAACTTCCATATATCTCTTCCATGATCTTATTAACTAATTTATATGCACAATCGTGCTCTTGTATGTGTTATTGCTGACCTTTCTTATGTCTATTCAAGTTGCTGTCATCTAGTGATTGTTAAAGACAAATTCCCATCTTTGTATTATTCAATATTAACCATCTTATTGAATAAGAATCCGTTTGCATTATGAATCGGACTGTTAGACACAATGTGCCACTGAGAGCGGGGAGTGAATCAGTGATTTACAAACTTTTCCCTTTTCTATCCTATGTGTGTATACCGGTTAACAAATCTAACCGAAAGCAAACTTACTGGTTAGATGGGAGACTAACACAAACGCAATCACACATGAAAGGGACATCACATAACACCAGATGTACGAGGAAAACCCAAGATGGGAAAAACCTCGGTGAGAAATGCTGCTGGAGTCTACTGCTCCAGTCCAGCCTCACAATGGAAATCTTATTACAATGTTTAGGGCACCAACCCAAGGAGCACCAACCCCTGATTTAGGGCACCAACCCAACGAGCACCAACCCCTGCACCGAGCTCCAACTCAGTGATTATCAATGAACATAATCAATTACAAAAGTAATAGCGTTGTTACAAATGAACATTGTAACTCTTCTGCAAATCTCTTCACCAGATCCTCTATCCAATTCACTGTCAATTCTTTGCTCACCTTCTCATTGCTGCAACCTTACTGGTTCAGCCTCTTCTTCACCTTTGCCGGTTCTGCTCTCTGTCGGTTCTCTCTTCTACACTGCTGCTCTCCACCAGTCTACTTCACTCAGTCAGATATCCACTATCTAATTGCTGTCGGTACTCAGCATACCGGTTCTCTGCTATCTTCTGCAACTCTTCTTTGCCGGTTTGATCACCATCGGTTTACTCCTCTGTCAAACTCAATGACAGACTACTGGTTGCCACACAATTGCCGGTTGAACTCTTCAACCTTGTTCTTTCTCACACTCAGTCTCTTCTTCTTCTTCTCGTTGAGCACTTGACTGATTTCACTTCACCAACAACACCATGCTCTCATTTCGCAGTGGCTCTTCATTGATTTAGACTTTCATATTTATAAACAAGTCTTCTCGCCAAAAATCAATTCAAACTTCAGGCGGTTAGGGTTTCTTCTTCAACCTCGAGGCAAACCAAATCCAATCAGATCTGATCCGATCTAATCGCCTTGATTGATGAACTGCAACACATCAATAAACCCCAACATTGTCGTGCCTTCTCGAACATGCCATCCATATTTAGCAATTTGCTTTTAATCTGTCAGCTGATCTCTTTGGTTTCCTTCACCTACCTCAATCTGGTCAATCAGTTTGTCTTGGATCTCTGTTGTCCATTTCACCTCGAGCTGCAAACCTCTGCTACACGTCCCATGAATCACGTAGTCGACATAAATGTCGATCTGCCACCATCTACCTCGCCGACAGACACTTCACCAACACACCACACTGACCTGTGCATGCATGCTTGCCACTTCAACTCCACGTGGCCACTTTGTCGGCATCCACCTTTGCTAGGTCATCTGTGTCGGTATGGATAGGATCACCGACCAACCTCAGAACCAGGTTCATCTACCGATTCACAAACCCTGCCGGTTATACCCTTAATCGATCTGCTATCAACCTTGCACCTTTCTTCTCTTCCGGTGGAACACCTTCACCGATCATTACTCTTGCCAACCTACCTCATGCACATCTTCAACAGATGGGAGCCTTTCACATCTGCACCTTGTCAGCTTTACTGGTGGGCAAACTTACTAGTAACCACCTTGATGACACCATGTCATCAACCTTCAACAAACTCCATCTTCAATCCTACAATGTCCTCTGTCTGCAGTTGTTCCAACTTTGCCTGCTTCATCATTTGATCGGTTCTCCTCTTAACCGGTTTGTCAAGGTGGCAGACTCATTTGTTTAAGTGACAAACCCATCACTCTTCAATTGTTCCTTTTTTGTCCCGGTAGCACAACATGCCAACTCTTTCTGATCCGATGCACATCTCTGATTTCGTGCACCTGAGTCATCCTTTTGTTTCATCGGTTGACCCAGTGTGAGCCTTCAATCATTTGCCTTTAATATCTCTGACTTATCCCAGAGCATTATCACTTACCAGTGGGAGAGGATCCTTGTCATCTGCTTCCGACATTGCACTAATGTGGCTTCCCTGTTTGAGCAACATATCTTCAAACAGGGACATGCAATCCGGTTGGGCATATTCACTGTCAGTCATCTCTTCAAATGGTGACTGCACCTTTATCCAGTGGGACTCCTGTTGTTTGACATCTACACAGCATGTCGGTGACTTGCACATACTTCTCCTCCGATGTTGATGTGATTTAGGTAACATTCTCCCTCTTCATCACAATCAACCTACCAGCATCTTGCTCTCTTACAAATGTCATCATTTACCGGTTGTTATATCATTTCGGTCTCTTGTCCATATCTTCAACACAAGTCAAACACTAACTTGTGTACCAGTGACTTGCTAAGCTAGGTGACATTAAAGGCATCACATCCGGTATGTATTAATGACAGTACTGCACATACATCTCTTATACCGGTAGCCATCCTATACCGGTTGACATTAATGACAACACAATGCCAACAATCTCCCCCTTTGGCATTGATGTCAACACATGTAGTATCCAACATACTACATATTCTCTCTCCCCCTTTGTGTGATCCATGGATTCTCACACATTTAGTATGCAGTATACTACTAAATCTCTCTCCCCCTTTGACAGCAATGGCAAAGGGCACTGTTAGGGTTTCTCTCCTCCTGTGTCTACCGGGCACTGACACTGTTCTCACCCCTTTTTCTCAACCGGAGGCATCTCCTCCTTTTACCATCATACATTTCATTCTCTCAAATCACAGCACTTGAGATGGAGGGCTCAACGATCAACTGACACCAATTGCTCAGCAACTAAGTGTATATGTACACCAGAAACACATGCATATACAAGTCTGAAACCAATTGAAGGCACATGTGTCAGTGAATACAACATAGCGGCCGATCAAACTGCATCATTTCGCCTTCTAATACCAATTGATCTTAAGAATCAAATGGGATTGTACTATGAGTGCTACCAATTGGGAAAGTAGATACCCTTAATCATGAAATTCTCTTGGGTATTCCTACAACAATTTCCATCTTCTGCAATTGATACAGCTAGTACACCCATAAGTTCAAGCATGTCGGTTCTGCATCATGAGCACTTCAACTCCCCCTGAGTCATACATCTCAAGACCTTATTGCATGTCAGGGTCAAAACTGGAGCTCCAATCTTTACCTTATACCAGTTGAGCTGTGCATATGTGATGAATCTAATGATCTATCAGCTCCATTATATCTACCACAGCCTATGACATGATCCTGGAAGTACACAATGTCATACAATATCATCATCATGCCATAAATCAAACCGGTTAGCACACAAAGGATGCATGCATACATAGTCAACAGTCGGGCCAACATCTGTTATTCAGGGCATCTCCAATACCACCTGAGATAACCTCCTCATTCCGTGCTACTGGGGCTAATGCAATGGTCCTAGACCTCATTGTCTTACATAACCTGCAAGTACCTATTAGCATTCTTACCGGTAACATCCTGCTCATACCGGTTTCTTGTACTGGTCCATCATCACTACTAGAGCACCCTCCTGTAACTCCTGACATCTTGTGTCAATTTGCATCTGATCCTTATTGCAATTTTGCCAACCATTGAGACATGCAGTAGTGATCTATCTTTCATCTATAGGTGTGTAGCCAAGGCAGCCACTACACGCACTTGCCATCTCATTTTCTTCCTTCATACCGACAGCAATATGTTCTTCCATTTGTCCTCTTCCACTGAGGGGGTGAATGATAAGGTCAGTGTACTACTCCCCCTAAGGTCTTGCATCTCCTTTAATCCTTAGGAGATATCACCTGTGCATTGAATGCATAGTGCCGGTCCATGGTTGCATCTTCTTGCTTCTTCCTCCATTCCTGCTTGATCTCATTCTTCTTGCCAACTTCAGTTTTAGGGGCAGGTGTCTTCTTCTTTTGTTGATAGATTCTTACATTTCCGGATCTTGCATCATAACCGGAAGCAGTGCTATAGTAGCACAACATCCATGCCAATCTCATGATCGGGGAACCATCTAACATAGTTAGACCATCTTCTTCTGGTCATGTTGTTGTGACCGGCAACCGAAACCGATGGACCTCTTGATCCTACAGGGACTTTTCTCCTTTGGTTCCATGCAGGTCTCTGACTTCCATATACTCTATATTCATTTCTATGTTGAGCATAGCAGCTATATCAGCTTCCATATGACTGCAATCCTTTCTACATTCAAACTCTCTATGGCCAAATCCATTGCAGCTATAACAAACACTATTTGCATAACTGGGAGAGGAATTATGCATGTATCTACTCCTTGGTACATTTTGCTCATATGCATGATATCTATGAGATCCTAGATTGTTCTTTCTGGATTCCTTTCTACATTCTTCTGCCCTATGGCCATAATTGTTTTCCCCCAAGGGGTGTGTGTGTTCAACAGTGCATAACAATACAAAAATGTAGGAAATATGAGAGTATACAGCAATGCAAGTAAACAGAAGAACTTAGATGTATGTATTCATCAATGCCAAATGCCAGTACATTCAAAATATAACTTTCTTCGACAATATCTACACACTGAAATAGGAAACCAAGTACATATATATAGGTGTAGGTTGTCCGGTGCCAACTACTGGCAACCGTCACGTAACCACCGACCCGTAACACACGTAACGTTCTAATTACAATATGTCATAATTACCCGACAACATCATCCCCCCCAAAAGAGGAGGTCGTCTTCTGACGACATACAACAAAATGGGAAATGATAATAAGACCAAACATGAAAATCAAAGCTGAGGGTGTACAGAGGGCGTCTTTGATAAAGAAGGGGCCGGTGGTGGTGGTGCTGCCAACTGCTCCCTCAGCTAGTGAACCTATTGTGTCCTATGTTGGAGATCTCGCTCAGCTACCAACTGCCTCTTCCTGGATCGTTTCACCATAAAAACTTCTTCCATAAGCTCCTTTTGTTTCCCATCCAACGCCTCTAAAGTAGATGTGAGACGGGTCTCAAGGGCTGCCCGTTCCGCTACCTCGTGTGCACGCCTCGCCGTCTCCTAAGCCAAGTCTGCCCTGGCACGAGCCAACTCCTCTAGGCTGGTCGCTCGAGCACTCTGTTGTGCCAGCTCCATCTCGGTCGTATACAGGCGAGTGGCTAGTTCCTCTCGAGCTGTGATGGCGGCCACCCGCTCTGTCTCTGTTGTCGAGGCACCATGCTAGGTACGTCTGAGCTGGTAGTACCCGCCCGAAAAGCTTGCTCTACCCACTGTAGCAGCAAGTGTTCTCCACCAACCTCAGCCGTCTCCTCCCGCCTCCAATCAGCCAACATCTCGGAAGTCTCCACAATAGACGAACCCCAAGCCTCAAAATATCTCCCAAACTCCTCAGCACACCTGTTGGTGGCAAAGGCGAGGAGTCCCTCAATGGCAGACTGCCTGACGGTCCGCTCCTGAATAGAGACTGCCAATCTCTGTGCGCTGGCCTCAACCTCTGCTGCCATCCTCCGCGCAATGGCTCCCATCTCTGCCAAAAATACCTCTATGCCCTCCGGCTGGCTCTCTGTAGTGGCCTGCTCCTGTTGCTGCATATCCGCCATCTCTTCCTCAAACCCAACGGTGTCCTGCAAGAAATCCATCGCCAACTCGTGCTGTCTGGCCTCCTGATAGGAACTACCCTCATCAAGGTCGACAATCTCTGGAAAAGGACGTAGTTGGAGTGAGGTAGGCAGGGGTCCCAGTGGTGTCATGGGAGGCATCTCATAGTGACCCAACCACGCATCCATGGTGGCATCATCATCTCCTGTCACAGTACCCCTTGCTATCGAGACCTCCGTATGTACCGGTTCCATCCGTACAGTAGACCCAATGCAAGGAGGTTCGCTGGGAACCAATGACATTGTCGGAATGTCCTCTGTTGGAACTGTTGTGACAACCCTAGAAGGTGTAGGCATTGAAGGTCAGGGTCTCAACTACCCAAATCCTAGGATGGGTATGGCTGGTATGGCTCCTATCGTCACCCCCGAAGTCGGGAGAGGTGTCAGTCCTCCATCCTGAGTTAATACTACTGGTGCATACACCAGTCAGTCTACTCTCACAGGTCACACTCCACTCGCCGGTAATCCATGGATTCCTCTCGTCACGTGCCCAAAAGACACTGCATGGCCACTACTATCCTCTGTACTCGGGGCTTTCTCTACTTCCTTCCTGCTGGCAAGGCGGAATGTGTCATGACTCTGGCTGCTCTGAGAAGAAGTGTCCACGGAGTCGTCCCCTTCCTCTGCACTACTATCCGCTTCTTCTGCAGCCTCTTCATTTACATCGTCATCAGCTGTCTCCGTCTCTTGTCCTGTGTCTACCTGTGGTGGTCTCCGTTGCTTCCTGCTAGAATGGGCTTCCCCACTACCTGCCATGGTATCCAGGTGGGTCCAATAAAAAATGAATGGCTGTGAAGGGTCCCTCGTCTCCCGAGGTTTCCAGACATGCTTCTCTGGCGACACTTGTGTGCGTACAGCGTCGAGGAACAACCCTATGGCGTGAAACAACATGTAAAAAGCCTTGTGTTGCAAGATCAAGAATTCGTGGATTCTGTCGGACAAAACTGTTGCCCAGTTGTACACCGTCCCGTTCCTCAGGCCATTCATAAGTGCAATCATGGGTACCGTCGTGTCGGATGCCTTGCTGGCCCCTGTAAGTCTTCTTTTCATAACATCCAGCAAACACTGCCAATCTCCTGGAACGATGTAGGACTTCTTCAACCCTCTACCCTTGGGTGCCTTGATCGCAGCCCATTCCTGGTCTGAGAGATCAGTTTGACAAATTAACTACAATAGTTTCTCTTTTCTTTCTGGGCGACATCTTCGTGGCATTCTTGTCTATTTTCTTTCCCTTGTCTGGGATGCCAAATATCCTAGCAAAATCGTCAAGTGCAAAGGAGACGGTCACAGTGCTTTGCTGGTAAGAGAAAGTTGATGCCCTGGTCGCGCTGTCATATGTAGCCACCATTATTTGCAGACATGATTCAAAATCCCTAATGGCGAAGATGGGCATTTTAATTGCCCAATGCACCCGTGCCTTCCTGAGAGATTCTTTAATTGCATAATTATCTGGGGTTTCCAGCCACCAAGTCTTGCATACATTTCCACTCAATTCTTCAAATGTAATAGTGTCAGGTGTGATTTATATCTAGTACTGCCAACTCTTCCAGACCATCTCCCGTCATCGATACATCCCCCGACTCATCTTTCTCCATTTCTTGGCATTTCTTGGGATTTTTGGTGTAGTGGGGACAGGAAGGGGACGTTCCCTTTGCGTAACCGCATCCCGAAACGGCTAGGGGACGAGATATCGGGTTTCGGGGTAGGGGATTGTTGTGACGTTTTCACACATCACCCCATTGCAAATGGGGACCCATGTTTTTTGCTTTTTAGGGTTTGTTTTCTAGGTCTTTTAGGGTTTTGTTAGTTAGCCTTTGCATTTTGAGTGCTGTCGGGTGATCACATGGATAAGCAAGTCCGGCTTGAGTGAGGTCCTGATCCTGAAATTTGGCTAAGTCTGGAATGTCCTGATCCTGAATTTGACTAAGTCTAGAAACTGAAAAAACCTCCAAAAACTAGATTTTGCAATATAACTCCTGGAGGTCTGAAACCACTCTCAAACATCCTGAAAGTATATATGGAATATAACTTAAAGTATAAGAAAGAAGAAACATAAAAGGAAATGTCACTTAAATGTTATATTCCATAGAATTTATCCTGATAGAGAGTTCGAAAAGTCAAATTTCGCTCCTGTCCTTCACTGAGGATCCAAAGCGAAATTCGCTCCTGTCCCTCCCAGGAGGACCAAGGCGAAGCGCTCCTGTCCCTCACCGGGGGACCAGAGCGAAAATGCTTAGTGGAGTCATTCCTAACCTTGTTTGGACGAATTGAGACATCAAAGGCATGGTGAAGGACGAAATGAGCATGATAGAGCATCCAGACTTGATCAAAAACGATGAAATGATGAATTTTTTGCCTAGAAGGTCAAATTCGCTCCTGTCCCTCACTGAAGGACCAGAGCGATTTTCTTTATATGCACAATTTTAGACCTTTTTTGGACATTAACTTTTATTCATAGCATTAAGTAAGATGATATCTTCCTTAGCCGAGACTTTTTTTGATGAAAATTGTAACGATTTGGCATAGAGAGCAAATTTCGCTCCTGTCCCTCAGTGAAGGACCGGAGCTTAAAGTCTGACATTGCTTTGTCCTCGCAGGATTTTAACGACTTGATGATTTGAAGAAGTCCAAAGAGATGCATTTTACCAAATGAATATAACTTGAAGTGCCGTCGTGAAGAAAAATGAACCAAAATGCAAAAATCGCTCCTGTCCCTCAGTCAGGGACCAGGGCGAAGTCTATTGTAGCTCCCGTCCCTCTCCCAGGGACCAGAGCGAAATTCTTCATAGGGTATGCACTGGGCAAAGATCAAGCAAGTTTTATGTTCGAAGGCAAGAAAGGAGGTGAATTGAACCCGTTGAAGATAAATTGAAGATTATAAAACGTCAACAAGGGACCCAAATGCCCAAGTTCGCTCCTGTCCCTCAGTCAAGGACCAGAGCGATTTCTTCCTTAGACAAATCTCTCGCCAAGATGAAGCAAATTACATGTCAAGGATGAGTGAAAGGGGGCACAACAAGTCTGTTGGAGATAATTCTAAACATGGGCAAAGTGTGATTGAACCTAGAAAATGAAGTTCGCTCCTGTCCCTCTCCAAGGGACCAGAGCGAAATAGTCAAATATGCTTAAACTTTGAAGGCCACGTTCGTTTCAAATGTTCAAGAAGGAATAAAGGACATCATTCTACGCCTTGAAGGCAATTTGATATCAATATGATGGAAGATTTGCACCATAAACCAAGGTTCGCTCTTGTCCTTCAGTCAAGGACCAGGGCGATATTCATTAGACTGGTCATTTCTTTCAAAAACTACGTCAAGGCGAGGTTGCACAAGGATGAAAATGCCTTTGAGAAGATGATAAGCAAGGAACCAAACGTCAAAAGGTGACCAACTTGAGCAAAGAGGAAAGTTCGCTCCTGTCCTTCAGTCAAGGACCAGGGCGATATTCATAAAATCAATCATTCTTTCTAAAGGATCACATCAAATCAAAGTTACACAAGATTGAAAACGTCATTAGAAAGGTGATGAACAAGGAGTGGAGGTTAAAAAATGACAAATTTGAGCTAGGATTCAAAGTTCACTCCTGTCCCTCACCAAGGGACCAGGGCGATGAACATTCAAATATCAAATTTGCCTTGTAAAAGACAAGTAAGTATGTGTGGAATGAAAGAAACAACGTTATTGTTTGCCTTATGACGAGGATTGGTGATCGAAGATGCAAGATCAAGGAGAAAACATCAGGATCGCTCCTGTCCCTCACCAAGGGACCAGGGCGATATTAGTCACAAAAGGCATTCATTTACAAAATCAAGTCACTCAAGTTCGAAGTTCCTTGTAAGCATGCCACTTTCAACATGGAGATGATGGTTTCAAACATCAAAGGCACAAGAATCAAGATCAAAATGGTAATTCGCTCCTGTCCCTTAGTCAGGGACCAGAGCGATAGGTTTGTGTCCTTACCTCTTCCAAATTTGGCGCTAAAACATTTTTTTGAATTTATTTTAAATGCTAAAAATTGATTTGAAATCCAATTAAAGTTAGCATTTAACATTAGCGCATGGGTCTTTATTAATTAATTTTTGCCTTTTAAAAATCAAGTTTATTTAAAATTATAGGCATTAAATTAATTAATTATAAATAAAAATGGGGCGCTTGATTTAAAATTTGTTTCATTTTACAAGGGTCGGCCTTTAAGTTTATTTTAAATTTGCCTTATTCACCAAAGTCAGCCTAGGGTCAATGTGAAGGTGAGCGCCTATAAAGGGAGGTGTTTATTTCATTTTCAAATCATCATTTTATCCTCTTTCATATGCGATTTTGGAGAAGACAAGGTGCGAAATTGTCATCAAAGAGGAGTGTGTGTTTGTTTCAAGTAAGGCGAATTTGTTATCTTCAAGACATTGAAGACTCCTCCCCCAAGGTGGCGAATTGCTAAAGTGGACGTTCATTTGGAGAGAGATCACATTGAAGCCATCAAATTTTGATTTGTGCCTAGGCGAATTCCTTTGTTTTGCATTTTAGAGTTAAGCTCTCAAGTGAGGTATGGCGATATGGATTTATTGTTTTGATTTTGATTGTTGATCGTCATAGCCTTAAAGTTTGAATTTTGAAATTTTGAATTCCAGTAGCCCAATCGTTTTTTAGGAAATGATAATTCAAGGACTTATCATGAGGTTTCCTAAAATTAATTTAATCTATGCTATTCATTGCAAAATCATGTTACTAATTTTGAAATGTTGTGTAGGCACCAAGATGGCGACTCTCAAGGAAAATCAAGCCAGATCAAGGACGGTCTCCTCAAGGACGATCAAGCAAGGATAAGGGCGGCCTCTTTCAATCCAGCATTCCAAGGCAAGGTACATCAATCGTCTTGCACATCAAGGACAAAAAGAGTTAGAACAAGAGTTAATTAAAGATAGCCTCTCAACGACATCAAATTGAATATCTAGCAAGCTACAAGTGTCAGATGAGGTGGCATCCCAGTCATCACTCCTCCAGTCAGTGTGGTCCACCTCAGCATGTCCAGATTCAATGTACCTAACTCATGGAAGGTGGCACAAACTCCGATGTACCTACCCCGGCTATCCATTGGTCGATTTTTCTAGAGAGGACATGTGTCCAAGCAATACAATTTTATCATTGGTCAAGCATTAAATGTTATGTAATGGTTATAGCAAACCCTAATTAGGGTTTTCATTGTAAAATCTTGGCCATTGATCTCGAATTGATCTAAGCCATCGAATTGTATTGTGGGCACTATATAAGCCCTGGCATTTCATTTGTAAAGGCTAATTAGCAATAGTTAGATAATTGTTAGAGAGAGTTGTAAATAATAGAAAGCAGTTAGTAGATAGAGAGTAGTTAGAAATTGATAGAATAGTAATTAGAGTAGAATAAGAGGACAAGGCAAGAAATTGTTGCCATTGATTGTAAACAAACTCCATTTTCATTGAAGTAATGGTGAAGTGTGTCGTTTCTTGCAATTTGCATGGTTTCTTGTTGAGTCTTCAATCCTAGATGGTAGATGATTAGATGAATGGAGGAAATGTGATTGATTAATGGTGGAATTCGTATATCCATACTACTAGCAGTTTGTTGATTGCAGACTTGCCTTGTGTAGTCATGTAATGTCCCCATTTTGCGAGCATCAGAGTTTGTAAGAATTAGCTTATCATTTGACCCTCGTAGGCTAACAATTATTGATAGAGGGCCTTGTGTGGCAGTTACTTGGTGATTAGAGACATTACTCTTCAGCTGGATTCAGGTTTTGGCCTTTGCACAGGATTTTTGACTCAGATTGGCACACTTACTATTTATAGTAAGTCACTATTCAGGGTTTCAATTTTTAGACAGGCATCCAATCACATGGAGAACAGGGAGAGTCGACTCTTGGCTCAGACGGCTTAGCAATCAGACAAGTACATCAAGAGATATTAAAGTTTAAGTGACTTAAGTGATTTATTTAATATTTTAATATTATTATAAAGTTCTAAAGTAACTTTATAATAATAAAGTCACTTTAATATAATAAAGTGCGTTAAGTGAATAATTTAATGTGGGAATAAATCTTTTATCCCACATTGGCCAGGAAGGTGTTTGAGCTCTCTTAAGGAAAGAATAAAAGGAAAGGCAAGAGTTCATTCTCGGCATCCAGTTGATGAATAGTATTTTGATTGATTTTTATTGTGGAGCCTAGGGCTTTCGCAATTTTCTTCTTTGATCATAGGAAACGAAAACTTCCTATTGATAGCAATTTTGAAGGTGTGAAATAACACCTGAATTATTGCAGTTGTGGGAAAGAATACTTCAGTTCTTTCATTTGTGCAAATTGGTGAAGTTTTCTACAAGGGTTTGAAGTTTATTGTTGAAGAACATTTATAGTTGGTTGTGAATCATCCTTCTTTGGCACATGGAGTTATATCATTCTTGTTGGGAGAGATTATCAACAAATTATTCAAGGTTTTAAGAGCAGATTACAAGTTTGTTCTTGCTGCTACAGTGCGCATGAACACTGCGCGTGAACAGTGCGCCTGAACAGTGCGCTACAGTGCCATGAACAGTGCGCATGATAGTGCCGTGAATAGTGCGCTACAGTGCCGTGAACAGTGCACATGAACAGTGCGCTACAGTAGTTGGAGTTCTATAGAAGGGGATTTAGAGAGGTTGAACAGCTATATATATGTGACAAGGGATTTGCATATGAGGAGAATCAAACCAATATATCAAGGCAGCCATTGAAATACCAGGTTTTCTATCTATGGTCATTGTATTAGAAAATCATTACTTCATTGCATCATTTTCTATTATGATTATATCATGAAATATTTGGAGGTTGCATATGTTTAATGGAGATATAATTTGCATATTCCACATTCAACATTGATCAGCCATTTAGCTTTCATGCCAATTGTTTGCTTAAATGCCTAATGGCTGTAGGTGTACTTTGGGATGCATGACAAGTGTTTGTCTTAATGTCAACTAGCTGTACTAGTTAATTTCAGTCATTACATATGTGTGGAAAGGTCTAAAACAGCTAGTATATCATTTCTATAACAACTTTGCATTGTTAGAAGCTTTCCATAACTTCATTTGCAGCCTACAAACCCAAAGAAGACAAAGAAAGAATTCACTACAGCGGCTTCAAACATTGTATGCCAAATGTTTGACAATATTCCTTGGTGTTCAAATAAGCAAAAACAGGGTCAGATTAGCCAAGGGATATTACAAGTCAACTGGAATCATTCAGCTTAAGCTCAATTTCAATTTGTCGCTTTTTCATTGATATGCATCAACTTGATGGTGTCTATGCCTGCGGTGATGATTTGAACATCATAAAGCTTCCCTTAGAAGATCGCACTAGCCTTGTGTAGATGGTCCATTGATGTCAAAACAAGACCTAGTTAGAGTTTCATCAAAAATCAATCATTGCTCCTACATTCTTAGTACTAGGATTAGATCCTCTCTTCGCCCTTATCCTTTTTCCATTTTTTCAAATCTAAGTTAGTCAGAACCTGTGTTCCAGCAAAGCAGATCGGAAGTTCAATCATCAAATGTAAGTCCCCTTGTGATTCCAGCAAATCACATCATACCACTGGAGCTTATCCACACGTAGAGACCCTACATACAAGAACCTTGAAGTCATCCCGATTGATCCTTTTCGCGACATCTTCAGCATTCGGAGGCTTTATTCAAGAGAGGATAAGGTACCCTTGGGTATTTTATTCTGTGTTAGGCAGTGTACAAAATACACGTCAACAGGGATGCATCCTCGTGTAAGCTAGTATATGAGTAAAACTAAGAGATTTATGAGGGATATTTATGTGGAAAGAATATGCAAGCATATGTGATCATGCAAGTACATTTATGTTATGGTTAATGAGAAGAGAGGAATCATGGAATGAATAAATATAGACCATAATGTCCATCATCCGTTGAAGAAGCAACATTTAGAAGGTGGAATCTTGTTTCGTTGGAGGTTGGTGCATACCAAAAGAAGAGATTGGTGTCTCTTACTAAGTTGGTGTTTAATTGTGGTGATTAGTGTCTCTAGTGGGATGGTGCCTACTAACATAAGGGGGGATTGGCATCTCAAGAGGTTGGTGCCTACAAAGTTTGTAAGAGAAGTTTGATTAAGAAATATCTTGCTGTGGTTTTCTACCGGAAGGGTTTCCATGTAAACTTCCCGTGTTCTTCCTTTGTGCGTGCTAATGATGAATAGGACAAAAATTGTATGTGTTGTGTGTGCTAATGATGAATAGGACAAAAATTGTATGTGTGGTGTGTGCAAGAGTGAGAAAAAACAAAAGTTCATAGTACCGTGTTCTTCCTTTGTGTGTGCTAATGATGAATAGGACAAAAATTGTATGTGTTGTGTGTGCAAGAGAGAAAAAACAAAAGTTCATAGTATTGTGTATGCAGAGAAAGTAAATTAAAAATTATATTTCTTTGTTGAGCGGTACCCAGCTGTACCGTTCCCATAGTTCCAAGGAACCATACACTTCCCAAAAAACACCCAAAGGTGGGGCTATGCGTGAAAAAAGCATATGAGCCTTAGAAATATTCAGTGCAACCTCAAAAAGACAAACCAAACCCTGCCATACCAGCAAAGAGAGGTGTTGCAGCACTTGAGCTTGTCGTACCAATTTTTGGAGAGGCTGTACATCACATTGGAATCCGTAACAAAGAAAAGGGGTGTTGTACTTAAGGAGAGTTGAAGTTGCTATGACTACTGACTAGGTTTTCCAAATCAGATTCTATATGAGGTCAGCAATAAAAAGAATAAAATATTTGTAGCCATTTGGGTGTAAACAATTTTTGTTTGGAATTTTTGAAAATTATAGTTTATAACAGCAATGAATGCATTTATTATCGATTTACTGTTATGTGCATCAATCAATGTTTAATGTAAAGGAAAGTTGTTCCCAACATTTGTAGTTGAGAAATTTCATTATGTGATAATTTTTTGTGAAAAATATGTGGAAACAATGTGGAATGCATATTGTTTGACAAAATGCTTGCATAGCAAAAATTGTGGAGATTGCAAATTTGGTTAAAAATCTTTGGGGAGGTTATTAGTATTACACATTTCCATGTATTTCATCATAGGTCTTCCTAAAGTACAAGGTAAAGATTTGTATTTATGTTGTGGATAGCAACCAAATATGCCACTTTTTTTCGCTATTTCTTAGGAATTTAAAGATCTCCATGGCTAATCTATTTCTCAAAGAAATATTTAAATTGCATGGATTGCCTAAAATCACTTTAAGTGACAAAGATGGTAGATTTCTTTGTGCATTTGATAGGTACAAAACTAATGTCAAGCACAAATTACCATCTTCAAATTGGTGGACGGATAAAAAATTTGAACAAACGGGTTAAAGGATATTTGAGGAACTATGCCTTGGATCAACAAATGACGTGGATCAAATGATTGCACTTGGGAGAATATTGCTACAACACATCCTATTGAATGTCTACTGGTAAATCTCTATTTAAGGAACTTTATGGATATGATGCTCTTATGTTTGTTGATTTGGTGTTTGTAGATAGCATGCTATCGACTGCCATTGACTTGGTCAAGTATAGCCAAGATATATTGAGGTCACTCAAGGATCATCTTCACTAAGTGCAAAACACACAAAAGCTTTATGCCAATTGGAACCACAAGGAGAGGACATTCAAAGTGGGAGAATTGGTGTGCCAAGGTTGCAGCCATGAGATCCGAAAAGCTTAAGCCCAATTTCTACTGGCCTTACAAGATTGTGAGGAGAGTAGGTGCTAGAGCACAAGATGACCCATAATGTCGTCCATGTTTTTGTGCCTCAAGAGGTCAGTTGAACAACACATCGTTCTTTTAATAGAGTGGCTTCTCTTGGATGATAAGGGGAGTTGATCTTTATTCTTGAAGCCATCATTTACATTAGAAAAATAAAGTTGAGGAACAAGGGCATTAATAAGTACTTAGTGCATTGGAAGAATCTCCTTTTGGAAGATACCATATGGGAAGGTGCAAAGATTCTTAAGCATCAAGATTTGCAATTGCTTGAGAGCAAGAAATTTTGTTAAAGGGTGGACTATCATGTCCCCTTCTCAAAAATGAAGGATTTGAAGACCTGTAGCCTATTTCTATTTTATGTAGGCTAAGGGAAATTATAAAAGGAAATATTTTATATTTTGGTGCAGCCATCTAAATGAAACATTATTAGGCCTATGTAATATTTTTTAGGAAGTACTTTTAGACAATTAGAAGGAAAAATGTAAAAATTAAAATTAACTAAGGGCCCAAGGGTGGTGCCTATATACGTGAGGCTAGCATCGAAGCAAAGGCATCCATAATGTCATTATTGAAAACTGAATTTTGAGATTTGATCTCTCAAGGACAAAATCCCTTGCTTGGCAAGTTTTGGAGGACAAAACCCCTCTTGGAATCAATTTGATTTGGGATTAAAAGCCATCAAATCTTGTAGTGAATTATTTCAGCTGGATATGATTTGATTTGTAAACAAATGGGTGAATCGGTGAAATTTTGAGATTTATGCTGTTGTGTTCCAACAACCAGCTTTTGGGTGATTTTGTTATGTGATTTGTTGGGCCATTTTATTATCCTAGTGCCTTTTAGATCAGTAATCTTTGTCTACATTGGATGGCAAATGCGAAGAGATAAAATGTGGTTCTAACCGTCCTACTCTTGGCCCCAAAGATTATGAATTATATTAATATATCTGCAAACAGTGTTAGGTCTCGAAGACAACTGAGAGGTGGGGGGGGTGAACCAGTTGTTGTAATGTCCAATTTTAGGAACAATGTGATTTAACCACAAAATGTGAAGTTTTCATACCACTTGTAATGTCCCTTATAAGACAATTGGGACAATTACTTTCAATTCTTAGAATTATAGTGTCTGATTTCAACAATAAATTTGTGCAATTGAATAGATGACTATATTTGTGTGATAAATGATAATAATTACTTCACTTGCTCTCTGTGGTTGTTATGATTAATAATACCTTGAGAAGATTGATACTTATTTACACTATCTGTAATAATTACTTGCTGTTTCAGATATGACAGTATATATATATATATATATGCAAAGAGATAGAAATCAATATTGCCTATGGCAATATGGATGGCTATGTCTGGTTTGGAAATAATAGTATGCAACAATCAATTGATTGCTGTTTCAGATCTGGCAACGATGTCATGCAAAGTTTATGGTGCTGTTTTGGATGTGAATACTGCTCAGTTACATGCATACAATTTTTGGGCCTTCGGCCTTGCTCACTAAGAGCTCTTCCAACTAGAACAGAAAACCATATACAGAACCAAATCCCCCCCTCTTGGTAATGAAGTGATTGCCCATATATATGGATACAATCAATTGGTGGTGTCTATTCAATTATTGAGGTTTGTTTATCATAATCGAATCTCTTCATTAAACTAATCGATTATTGTTGTTAGTTAATGTGATTGGTTTGGTTCTTCCTTAACCATGATCGATATCATCATTAGATGGGAATTGATGATAAATACTTAATGGTTTGATGGCATAAATATTATCGGATTCTCCTTGGATTATGATTACTGGTTGGCAAAGATATATGCCTTAATCCGCATTATGGTTGATCTCATCCCATCGCATTTCTTGATCATATGATTGGAATATCTCTGGACTATTATATATTCTCATATTATTATGTATCCTTCCGTAAGTGGTATCTTGGACGCCCGCTTCTTGTTAACTCGTCACATGTGATTGAACTCCATGTAATTGATCGTATTGCCAGATATGAAGACTACGTATCAATATCGTATCTGCTGATCCCATACTTCGTACTATCTTTAAGAATATTGATGATGATCAGCAGTGGTGTAGCTTATTAAGCCAATCAAGATGTATCAGTGCTTCCTTGATATCACGATCGTAATTAATCGTTTCTTTAATAATAAGTTGTAATCGACAGTAATATATAACCTTCCTTATGTAATAAAGTCTGATGTAAATACTGTTCCCAGAGAAGTCTATTATGAATTCTGATATAGATTCCAATTACCCATCACGAAGGGGGTCTGATGTGACATTCCAAAGTATTATTACAGACCGAGTTTATGGTTTGTATAAGAAGAATTAGAATGTCTTGTTGAGTTTGGCGATCAGATTATGTTTACAAAATTATTTGCCAATGAACTAGTTTCGCTTCTTAGGATAGTATCAATACAATTCAAACTATGAGTTCAATCTGCCCTATCAATGATGATCTGCTGGTAAACAGAAGAATCACAGCGCAAAGGAGGAATTCAGACTGATTGTTGATTGTGTACTGCTGACTAGGAGATGATAGAGAATCTGCAGAATAGAGGACATGATCTGCTGTTGGTGCTGGACAAATCTGATTCGTAGAATGTGGGACCGAATGTTATATGCTTCTATCTTATGCTGAGATCGATGATCTAATGGAAGGGAAATATCGAACTCATATACTTAACATGATGCCTGTTCCAAACAGCATGTCTCTAACCAACACGTTTCCCCCCACTTAGAATGGTCAAGCATTAACACGTCTAAAAGACTAAGTTAACACGTTTTAACAAAGAGTCAATTCATATTTAATCATAACATAGAACTGATTTATATATTAACCAATTCATATATATTAAGCATTACATAGAATCGATTCATATATTAATCGATTCATATTAATTATCTCATAGAATCGAATCATATAATGTATATTAATTAGTGAACTAAGTTTACTCGGTCAGTGTAATATATTCAATATATCTATTTTATGTTTTAATGGTAAAACTTCTTTAATAGTTAATATAATATTAATAATTGAAATATGAACGTTACATTAAAATAAAACAATAATAATAAATAATAATCATAACAAATAATAAATATTAATAATCATATATTAAAGGAAAATCATGAAGTCTCATAAATGAGACGATTTTCCAATATTATTAAATGTTAATTAATAAATGTTTTAATTATTGTCTTTATTTAATCCCGTGTCCAAAGAGGGGTTATGACAGTTGTCCAAAAAATTCAACCAAAATTAACTTAACCAAAACTTAATGCTTAATGCTGGTAGACAGTTTTATCAGTTAATTGCAGTACCGGTAAAGATTAATGCATGAAACAAAAAGACAATAACATCCACAACACCACACAAATATTTGTACGTGGAAACCCTGTAAGGGGAAAAACCACAGTGGGAAGCCTTACCCACAATCAAATGATACTACTGCAGATAGTATGTGTGTACAATATGGAGTCTGCACATGCAGAAAGGCTAGCTGCCTATAGCTCACTGCCCAATCACAAAATGGGAGTCACACTGACTACAACTGGATGGTTAAATCCAATGATAATGTACTGCATAAAATAGCATCTTCATATGCTAGATTCAGTACTGGTTTAGCTCTGATTGACTTCACAAAAACCTTCCTTCAATCTTCAAATGATGTTTGCGTGTATAGCTCTACTTATTTTCATATATACCTTATTACAATCCTTTTTCTTATTGCATATCAGTCTCATAAATGAGATCTTACATTTATACCATAACCTAAGACCAATTGAATAGGTCGGCTCACTAAGAATATTACAATAAAATCAATTACAAATAAATCATTATGCGATGCATCATGTCAGCTCAATGCATTTACAATAATAATAAATCATCTCCATAACATGTTGTGTTGATCTGGAATAGATATGTTTGCCAGTGCATAACCTGGACTTATTTGTCGGTAACAGCAAATATGCAAACCCGAATAGACCAATAACCAAATCGCCAAAACCAAGTGATCGAATAATGTCTTCGACATAACCAAGTAGTCTCCAAGTCATTCCAAGTGCCGGTGAACAATATAACCTGCCGGTGAACCAAATACCGGTGACTGTACATAAGTCACTGACTTGCCGGTGAACAAAACCAAAGATCTCCAAGTGCTAATAAGGTTGACAAGTGTTGACATCAATGACAAAACCATATCAACATATCCAAAATACCAACAAACAGATAGGTAGATGCTGCCACCAATGATACTTAAAATTCAAGAAAAGTAACTGCAAGTCACTCGCAAAATACAGCAGCAGAGCAATCCTCAATCAATTTCACTGGTAGACATTGGTGCGCGCTAATTGTTGACACTTTCCCACATTGGAGCAGCTATATTACATGCTACATTGAGAAACGATGTATCAGAAATTCAACTAAGTATACAGTGTATATATTGCAATTTTTGCCAGGGGAATTAATCAATATTCGTGCGAGCCCAAATTCTGACTTCAGGCACTACATTGTTTTACCCAAGATAAAAGGATAATGTAATTAAAGGATATAGTTTTGGGAGCTGGAATAGCTGTTAGCTGTATTTGAACCTCAGCTAGGCTTGTGTTCTAGTTCTCTTAAATGTGAATTCTAATGTCTTAAATGTATGAGAAGATATTGAGATGTGAAAATTTCAAAGTAGTTTAAAAAAAAGAAACAATTGAGTTGAATACGGTTTGTTGGATTCTGATATTTACATGTTACAATTTGTTAAGTAGTGACATGAGCGCTGGATCACAGGGGCATTTAGGAAGTGGTGTATACAATTAACATTTATTATCCGTTTGGGATTCATTTGGTTAAGTAGCAAGTCACTCATTTGTTTTTGTTCGATTAAATGCTTTTTTCTTTTCTTTTCTTTCTTTTTTTAATGGAATTTGCAATTGTATTAATTCATTTTTGAGATTCCTATCTGTTGGAATAGAATTAAAGATGTTAAATAGTATGTATAAACTACTGTTTTCTTCTTTTTATGTACACAGGGGAGGCTATAGTAGAACAGAACCACAGTAGTTCGAATGGCACAGAGAGAGATGAATCTTCTACAGATGATTTTCCTACTGCTGAGGATAGAGAACATCGAAATGAAATGTCTGAGTCACTTGACAAGAGAGATGAGAGACATTGTACTAGAATACCGATCTCAATTGACAATTTTCAAAAGCAGTGAAGGAGCAGACACTCTGATATTTTGCATCAAATGTTTATCAGTCAGGATCTAAGCTGCTGTTCAGTTTTTAATTCCTTGTTTCTGGAATATTGTGTTTAGTCCATGTGTTGTATTATAAGAATTATATGTTGTATTTACCATTTTATGCACAGGGTTTTATCGTAACATTTTGAAGGTTTAATGATCCTTCACTCGTGTAACTGATATATGGCATGCTACAATGATTCTTGTAATTGTATATGAATATTGGTTATTCCATTGGCCTAGAGATGTTAAAGACTGGGGGTAAAGCATTACTGTAATTATATATAGATATTTGGCTATGCAATCAGAGATTAAACCTTTTAATGATTGTAAGATAGAGCATCATGCTTTACACTGATTTTTTATGTCTACAAGGTTGCTGTTATGTTTCCTTGGTAAGCAGAAATGTCACTGAAGTATCCCCTTGATTTTTTTCCAGTTTTAAACACAAGGAATTGCACCTGTTAATGTTAGCATAAGAAAATTCCAGCAAATTCAACCACTTGTTCAGCAGGAGTATTTGATAACAATTTAGAAAAACGTACTAAAAATGAAGGGAATACAACTTGGCGGTATAACCAGTCACTTCCACTTTTCAGCGGACAATACAAAATTAAACTTGACCACTTATTCAGTGGGAGTGTAAATAACAAATGCTGGAAAGTAACAGAATATGAATTTGGCAGTAAACCAGCCACTTGCACTTATTTATTGGGTAAGAAGGTTAGCTTCAAATTTGAAAATTAAAGAACGTTGTTTAGTACTATTATAACAACGGTTTACAATAAAGCTAACAATGAGCATCATGAGAAAACATTGCTACTAATAGCCATGAAGTTAGAGAATCAATCCTAAACTCAAAACTGATAATTTATGGTGAAAACCATAAGTTTAGAAAACAATACCCAATCTGATATGCAATAGCTGTAAACTGATTTTTCCAACCAACAACATTGGAAAGCTTCAAGTGTTCATAACTTCCTTGATTCTTCTCCTAATGAGCTCAAACTGAAAGCAAAGACATCATAAGGGCTAAGCGTCCAACTTCCAACCACTCCAAGTCCCAAACCAACCACCACAAATATGACATGAATCCCAATGCAGCCCGGGCAAGATAGTACGACTAGCAAGAAGGTACAAGAAGCAGCAAAAATCAATGTCTCCACCAAAAGTCACAATGCCCTGCGCATAAGAGCACCCAGATCCAAGGAAAAGAACAAGCCAGTACCTACAAAAATCTAATCAAACCTCCAGTCGATAGGAATATAACTTCGAATCATTTTAGAGGGTTTTCTCACTCCAAAAACCAAGCAAACTTCACGCACACCAATTAGGAAACATCAAATGTACACACAACTGAAATCTCCATTGGAATACCTTGACAATCTTTGGATGAAGCTGCACCACAGTTGGCTAGAAGTTATCGTTCAAACTCAAATTGGAAGAAGCTAGGAGACACTCAATCTCAAAGCAAGAGTCTCTAAAAATATTTCAGCAGCACTTCGTTATCAAAATAATAGCATACCCAAATGAGCCTCTCAAACCTACTTTTATAGCTCTCTCAAAGGGGTTGACCCTCTTCTCCAGGCCACGTGGGATTAAAAGTTTTACTTTATTTTATTTCCCTTTTCATGTGCACAAATAACTTAATACAAATTATTAATAATTCCCAACTTGGATGACCACATGGGAACATCTTTTAAGAACAACTTAAATCATTGAGCCTAGCCATGGGGGTCAAAAAACAACTTCGAATTATAAATCACTTCAGATATTACCTTCTAGAAATGATCTCCAAGAGAACTAAATAAGCCACCCCTTAGACCGGACTACAAAAAATAGAAACCAAGTGTTGTATCATACTATTAAAATTAGTACTTACTAAAAATAGCATACCACTAAAAATAGTAAGTACTTTAAACACTTTTTAAGCACAATCTGAGTAGCCGTCAAAATTTATTTAAAATAGTAAGTTCAAAAATCTCCTCTAATGGAAATGCATGTCACACCATTCTGAAGCTCGTTGAATACCCAAAAAGACCTAGTGAGCAAACTGTTAGATTCTTGCAAACAACCCCCTGAAAACCTCCTAGAAGATGGAAATCCTAATTTTATCGTTGATTAGCCTACAGGCCTCTAGAATAGGCTAAGAGTCATCCAAAAAGACTAATGTTTGGAAGGGGACATTACAGACACTCACAATTATGCTTTCTACAGTGAACATGAGGTAAGATGTGATGCTTTCTTGTTATATCATCAGAGTCCTATGGACGTGGACCTTCTCGTCTACCCCATCTACTAGTTTCAGTCTTGGATAGCATCCAAAAAGACTAATGTTGGAAAGGGGACATTACAGTCACTCACAATTATGCTTTCTGAAGTGAACATGAGGTAAGATGTGATACTTGCTTGTTATATCATCAGACTACTATGGACGTGGACCTTCTCGTCTACCCCATCTACTAGTTTTAGTCTTGGATATTTACTATGCTAGCATATTGTATGGAAGTTTATTTTGCATTTGATGCTTTTTGAACTAGCATAGCCCTTATAATAGGCGTTGTGGTTATAATGGTATATTTAAATAAGAGATTTGTTTTGGCTTCATAAGAAAAACCTAATGTAGAATGCCATTAATATCAAGATCTAGAGACTTGCTTATATTTAAGACCAATATTTAGATAAAAATGGGTTGGCATTATGTCCATTATAAATATATTATGAACCAAAACTTGAAAGTAAACTGTGAGTATCATGATAGACATACAAGCAATGTCTAGTTTGTTGTTCTTGGTCTGCAAACTTCGTCTTACTCCTGGGTTCTATGCAACTAGTAGCATATCGAAAAGTGAGCAAAGATAGCAATTAGGGGATGTTGGGAATGATACAATAATATCTTGACACATCAAAGTAAATGGATTAACATCACTTAAGTAAGTGGAATAATTGGAGAAGATTGTCTCAGAACTTGTGGGGTAATACCTACAAGAAGGAAATTTAAATCATGCCTAGGGGCCTTATGGATCTCAAAGGCAACATTTTGTCGAAGCTAGTTGCTGAGTGTTTTCCTTACAATAAATGTCAAGCTAGGAGTTCCTACAAACTTCCACCAAAGATCTAAACTATTTTTGGCAACTGCAAGGCCATAGATATTATGGAGAACATGAAACAAACTATTGTATTGATTTTGAATAAATAGTTATGTGATGGAAGTGCCTATAGATAGTTTCCCTCCCAATATAAAAGTTCATACTTCTTTCTCAACTCCAAGGGAACCAAACATAGCATGTGCAAGTGCAATCACAAAATCTAGAAAAATGAATTTTGGGCTTGTAGCCATAAGTCTCAAAAGATGCCATGATCTATAAAGAAGAATGAAGGAATGAATTACCCAAATACATGATTGTATGTTATGGCGTATCCCACCATCTGGAATCCAATTATTTTGTCATGTCCCCCACCTTGATTGTTAAATATAACCTAAATAGGAGAAAATATTAGTAATTAATATAATCAACGAATGATTCGAAACTAATAACTATTTATTAATTGATATTTATTTATCAATAATAATATTTATTGAAATATTTAAATCAATTATATTACATAGATTATAAACAAATATGATAATCTGTCATACCCCGTATCAATTGATATGGTGACGTTTTGATAGTTGATTATTTATTTAATGTATTTGATATAGTAGTTGATTAATCATTTAATTAATCTAATAAATCTAGAAATAATATATAAGTACAATGCATATTGAAGATAGGACATTGATCTAGCAATGATCAGAGATTATAATATTTATATGTATGTATATGCATAATATCAATATTAGATATCCAAGATTACCTTAAGCAGGTGGTCAAGAGAACCCTTATATATAACTCTATAGTCAGTACAATATCCATCTATTATATACACCATATGTAAAGGCAACCCATATTGATATCATCATGCAGATGTAACATGACAGAGCGATAGTATCTATCGATCATTATCGATTTGTTTCGATCAGTAAAGAATGGTCATATCGAAAAGCATACTATCTTACTCCCACCCAAGGGAAGGTCAAGATAACTAAATTACAAGGCAGTACATACCATAACGTAGCAAATTTACTTAGTAATGCAAAGGCAATGATTAAGATTAAAAGCATGATTTGTATAAGTAACAATTGTTCATGAATAATGGGAAGGGTCGATAATTATTAAGGGAACAATCTTATTATCAACTAAAGCAACAATCTTAGTAGAGAGACACGGGGTTAAGAGAATTATAAGTATTACGATTTAGTCAAACGGCAAACACGTCATATTAAAGGTCATCTTACCGCCACCATTGGGAGGAAGATGACCACTTGGAGAGACATGGGGGGAAGAAAATAGATATAAATTTTCTAGCAGCATCGATCAAATTAGATCTGTTATTAATTTATAGGCAATAACATCACTATTCTGGGTGGTATGCACGGGGTTGTGTTTAGTAAGTGGGCTTAATATATGAGGCCCATGAAACCCGATAATGTTCATATGCAGAATTTAAATACTAACCTAAACTGCAATGTGAATACATGATTTCATAATAGTGGCATACCAGATCTGACATGTGTCAGATCTGTCTGCCATTACTAACCACTTAATATATTAATAACTAATATTTACAAGCAGGGGGAGATAGGCTAAACGCGTATGCTTAACATAGGAAGGTTGATAAGGTTTGAATGCAGAATTTAGTAGTAAGAGTAATATAGACTACAACACGTATGACAGTAATTATGCATTTCGTATCTAATGGCAGACTAGATCTGACACAAGTCGGATCTGTCTGCCCTTACACCCCAATAAATATAATTATTGCTTGTAGGCAATACTCAGTAGTGCTATTTAATATATATTCGATAATTAGAAAATATATAAATATTTGATAATATAATTTA
Organism: Cryptomeria japonica; assembly: GCF_030272615.1. Lineage (NCBI taxonomy): Eukaryota > Viridiplantae > Streptophyta > Pinopsida > Cupressales > Cupressaceae > Cryptomeria > Cryptomeria japonica. Next base: position 81,859,646 of record NC_081412.1, read on the forward strand.
TTAATTTATTTATACTCAAATCAGAAAATAATAATATATATACATACATACATACTTGACATAGCATCAATAAGATTATGTTTATATATTTACAAAAGCATAAATTATAAATATACATATTATTATGAATATAATGGATGATTTTCAATAATAAAACGGAATATGATATAAGAAGGGAATTATACGAAGACAGTGGAATACATCAGATAATGTAAATATAAAATCAATACACCAGACTGAAGACTAACCTATAAGATCATATGGAGTATGTAACCAATCTCTCTGACAAAATTATATTGTTATTATAATATCCTTATATATAGATTTGTGTGTGTGTGTACATGTGTGTACACACACACACACACACAGACACACAGAGATATATATATATATATATATATATATATATATATATATATATATATATATATCTGCAATGTACTTGTTTGTGTGCAAAGAAGTATGTAAAGACAGACATAAATTATAATTTAAATGATAATGAAATGTAGAATGATATGAATAATGTAGCTATATGATGGAGGCTATTGGGAGGAAATTCCCTTAGCCTAATTCAGGGGTTATGATAATCCCTGGTAGGTAGTATATGCTGAAAATAGATATAAATTTTCTAGCAGCATCGATCAGATCAAATCTGTTATTAATTTATAGGCAGTAACATCACTGTTCTGGGTGGTATGCATGGGGATGTGTTTAGTAAGTGGGCTTAATATATGAGGCCCATGAAACCTGATAATATTCATATGCAGAATTTAAATACTAACCTAAACTGTAATGTGTATACATAATTTCTTAACAGTGGCAGACCAGATCTTACATGTGTCAGATCTGTCTGCCATTACTAACCACTTAATATATTAATAACTAATATTTACAAGCAAGGGGAGATAGGCTGAACACGTATGCTTAACATAGGAAGGCTAATAAGGTTTGAATGCAGAATTTAGTAGTAAGAGTAATATAGACTACAACACGTATGATAGTAATTATGCATTTCTTATATAATGGCAGACTAGATCTGACGCAAGTCAGATCTGTCTGCCCTTACACCCCACTAAATATAATTATTGCTTGTAGGCAGTACTCAGTAGTGCTATTTAATATACATTCGATAATTAGAAAATATAAATATTTGATAATATAATTTATTAATTTATTTATATTCAAATCAGAAAATAATAATATATATACATACATACATACTTGACATAGCATCAATAAGATTATGTTTATTTATTTACAATGTACTTGTTTTTGTGGAATCAATAATAGGAATAAAGAAGTATGTAAAGACAGACATAAATTATAATTTAAATGATAATGAAATGTAGAATGTAGGCAGTATATGCTGAAAATAGATATAAATTTTCTGGCAGCATCGATCAGATCAGATCTGTTATTAATTTATAGGCAGTAACATCACTGTTCTGGGTGGTATGCACGGGGATGTGTTTAGTAAGTGGGCTTAATATATGAGGCCCATGAAACCCGATAATGTTCATATGCAGAATTTAAATACTAACCTAAACTGCAATGTGTATACATAATTTCATGACCAGATCTGATATGTGTCAGATCTGTCTGCCATTACTAACCACTTAATATATTAATAACTAATATTTACAAGCAGGGGGAGATAGGCTGAACACGTATGCTTGACATAGGAAGGCTAATCAGGTTTGAATGCAGAATTTAGTAGTAAGAGTAATATAGACTACAACACATATGATAGTAATTATGCATTTCTTATATAATGGCAGACCAGATCTGACGCAAGTGCGTCAGATCTGTCTGCCCTTACACCCCACTTAATATAATTATTTCTTGTAGGTAGTACTCAGTAGTGTTATTTAATATATATTCAATAATTAGAAAATATATAAATATTTGATAATATAATTTATTAATTTATTTATATTCAAATCAGAAAATAATAATATGTATACATACATACATACTTGACATAGCATTAATAAGATTATGTTTATATATTTACAAAAGCATAAATTATAAATATACATATTATTATGAGTATAATGGATGGTTTTCAATAATAGAACAGAATATGATATAAGAAGGGAATTATACGAAGACAGTGGAATACATCAGATAATTTAAATATAAAATCAATACACCAGACTGAAGACTAACCTATAAGATCATATGAAGTATGTAACCAATCTCTCTGACAGAATTATATTGTTATTATAATATATATGTGTGTGTGTGTGTGTGTGTGTGTGTGTGTGTGTACATGTGTGTATACACACTCATATATATATATATATATATATATATATATATATATATATATATATATGTATATATATATATATATGTATATATATGTATATATATGTATATATATGTATATATATGTATATATATATATATATATGTATATATATGTATATATATGTATATATATATATATATGTATATATATGTATATATATGTATATATATGTATATATATATAAATGTATATATATATGTATATATCTACAATGTACTTGTTTTTGTGGAATCAATAATAGGAATAAAGAAGTATGTAAAGACAGACATAAATTATAATTCAAATGATAATGAAATGTAGAATGTTATATGAATAATGTAGCTATATGATGGAGGCTATTGGGAGGAAATTCCCTTAGCCTAATTCAGGGATTACGATAATCTTTGGTAGGCAGTATATGCTGAAAATAGATATAAATTTTCTGGCAGCATCGATTAGATCAGATCTGTTATTAATTTATAGGCAGTAACATCACTGTTCTGGGTGGTATGGACGGGGATGTGTTTAGTAAGTGGGCTTAATATATGAGGCCCATGAAACCCGATAATGTTCATATGCAGAATTTAAATACTAACCTAAACTGCAATGTGTATACATAATTTCATAACAGTGGCAAACCAGATCTGATATGTGTCAGATCTGTCTGCCATTACTAACCACTTAATATATTAATAACTAATATTTACAAGTAGGGGGAGATAGGCTGAACACGTATGCTTAACATAGGAAGGCTAATAAGGTTTGAATGCAGAATTTAGTAGTAAGAGTAATATAGACTACAACACGTATGACAGTAATTATGCATTTCTTATATAATGGCATACTAGATCTGATGCAAGTCGGATCTGTCTGCCCTTACACCCCACTAAATATAATTATTGCATGTAGGTAGTACTCAGTAGTGCTATTTAATATATATTCGATAATTAGAAAATATATAAATATTTGATAATATAATTTATTAATTTATTTATATTCAAATCAGAAAAATATAATATATATACATACATACATACTTGGCATAGCATCAATAAGATTGTGTTTATATATTTACAAAAGCATAAATTATAAATATACATATTATTATGAATATAATGGATGGTGTTCAATAATAGAACGGAATATGATATAAGAAGGGAATTATACGAAGACAGTGGAATACATCAGATAATTTAAATATAAAATCAATACACCAGACTGAAGACTAACCTATAAGATCATATGTAGTATGTAACCAATCTCTTTGATATATATATATATATATATATATATATATATATATATATATATATATATATCTGTGTGTGTGTGTACATGTGTGTATACACACACACACACACATATGTATATATATATATATATATATATGTATATATATATATATATGTATATATATATATATATATGTATATATCTTCAATGTACTTGTTTGTGTGGAATCAATAATAGGAATAAAGAAGTATGTAAAGACAGACATAAATTATAATTTAAATGATAATGAAATGTAGAATGTTATATGAATAATGTAGCTATATGATGGAGGCTATTGGGAGGAAATTCGCTTAGCCTAATTCATGGATTATAATAATCCTTGGTAGGCAGTATATGCTGAATATCTATATGCATATATATGTCTTGGTTGATTAAGTTCAATCAAGAAGAGACGGATTTGGTCGGTCCCCTCTGATGGACTTGGATGATGAGATGCATCATCCAAGGCAAGGAATTGACATATGGTCTTCCTTGGATGGCTTGGGTGTAAGAAATTACTCCCAAGACAGGAATCGAATTAACCTTCAATTTCCTAGATGGCTTGGGTGTAAGAAGTTACATCCAAGACAGGAATCGAATTAACCTTCGATTTCCTGGATGGCTTGGGTGTAAGAAATTACATCCAAGATAGGAATCGAATTAACCTTCGATTTCTTGGATGGCTTGGGTGTAAGAAACTACATGCAAGACATGAATCAAATTAACCTTCGATTTCCTGGTATGGCTTGGAACCAAGATGGGTTCCAAGAAGGTGAGCTTCACAATCCGCCTAAGGACATGTCTCGGTGCTGCACTCGTATTCTTTTTAAGAATTGAGATTAGTGTTAATTGAGTAATTGAACTTTAATTGCAAATTAGATTAGTTTGTATATTATTCTGTTGTGTTCTAACAATCTGTTTTGCAGAATAATGATCTCTAACTAGTAGGGACATTACAATGGTATCAGAGCATAATCCTGCCATCCTATGGGACTAAACTAGAACATTGCTCTTCAATATAAGTGCCCTTTCCTGATGAATATTTCATTTCTTACAAATGTTTCATATGCTTCGTGTTCTATGTACCTATGTGCACACTTCCTACGTTTAAGTTTATAGGCATGAATGCTTATGTATGTGGGAGTGTGTGGGGGAAAGGTAGAGTAAATAAGTCACATGGCGAAAATGTCTCAAGACGGGTAGAAAAACTTGGGAGCCGCCTGTAGACGGTGTCATGCACCATTGGCACGATAAATCTTCCATCTTGTAAGGTACGGGAGAATGAGGAAGAGGAGACTCATGCACTCTATGAGAGCTAAGCATACAATAGACTACCAACTATTCACCATATTGGATAATATTTTTACATTTCATTATGGGTGTTCTGTATGGATGTTTATGAGATTGCTCAATGTTGCCATGTTTTCAGCATGTATGCTTCAAATACTCTTTGCTTATATACTACGTATATTCATGTGTCTTATCATGTATAATTAATACATATATTGTATACTTCATGTGCGATTCATGTCTTTATTGTGTTGCATTGGGTGATGACTCTATTTGAGAAAATTTTCCCTTGCTTGAGGACAAGCAATTTCGGGAAGGGCAGACTATCATGTCCCCCACCTTGATTGTTAAATATAACCTAAATAGGACAAATTATTAGTAATTAATATAATCAACGAATGATTCGAAACTAATAAATATTTATTAATTGATATTTATTTATCAATAATAATATTTATTGAAATATTTAAATCAATTATATTACATAAATTATAAACAAATATGACAATTTGTCATACCTCGTATCAATTGATATGATGACGTTTTGATAGTTGATTATTTATTTAATGTATTTGATATAGTAGTTGATTAATCATTTAATTAATCTAATAAATCTAGAAATAATAAATAAGTATGATCCATATTGAAGATAGGACATTGATCTAGCAAGGATCAAAGATTATAATATTGATATGTATGTATATGCATAATATCAATATTAGATATCCAAGATTACCTTAAGCAGATGGTCAAGAGAACCCTTATATATATCTCTATAGTCAGTACAATATCCATCTATTATATAGGCCATATGTAAAGGCAACCCATATCGATATCATCATGCAGATATAACATGACAGAGCGATAGTATCTATCGATCATTATGATTTGTTTCGATCAGTAAAGAATGGTCATATCGAAAAGCATAATATCTTACTGCCACCCAAGGGAAGGTCAAGATAACTAAATTACAAGGCAGTACATACCCTAACGCAACGAATTTACTTAGTAATGCAAAGGCAATGATTAAGATTAAAAGCATGATTTGTATAAGTAACAATTGTTCATGAATAATGGGAAGGGCCGATAATTATTAAGGGAACGATCTTATTATCAACTAAAGCAACAATCTTAGTAGAGAGACACGGGGTTAAGAAAATTATAATTATTACGATTTAGTCAAAGACCAAACACATCATATTAAAGGTCATCTTACTGCCACCCTTGGGAGAAAGATGACCACTTGGAAAGAAATATGCTTTTATTCCATTGAGGATATATATATACATGACACCTCATCCATTCAAGAGGGGGGGAAAAAAGAAAAAGAAAATAGATATAAATTTTCTGGCAACATCAATCAGATCAGATCTGTTATTAATTTATAGGCAGTAACATCACTGTTCGGGGTGGTATGCACGGGGATGTGTTTAGTAAGTGGGCTTAATATATGAGGTCCATGAAACCCGATAATGTTCATATGCAGAATTTAAATACTAACCTAAACTGCAATGTGTATACATAATTTCATAACAGTGGCAGACCAGATCTGACATGTGTCAGATCTGTCTGTCATTACTAACCACTTAATATATTAATAACTAATATTTTCAAGCAGGGGGAGATAGGCTGAACACGTATGCTTAACATAGGAAGGCTAATCAAGTTTGAATGCAGAATTTAGTAGTAAGAGTAATATAGACTACAACACGTATGATAGTAATTATGCATTTCTTACATAATGGCAGACCAGATCTGACACAAGTTGGATTTGTCTGCCCTTACACCCCACTAAATATAATTATTTCTTGTAGGCAGTACTCAGTAGTGCTATTTAATATATATTCGATAATTAGAAAATATATAAATATTTGATAATATAATTTATTAATTTATTTATATTCAAATCAGAAAATAATAATATATATACATACATACATACTTGACATAGCATCAATAAGATTATGTTTATATATTTTCAAAAGCATAAAATATAAATATACATATTATTATGAATATAATGGATGGTTTTCAATAATAGAACGAAATATGATATAAGAAGGGAATTATACGAAGACAGTGGAATACATCAAATAATTTAAATATAAAATCAGTACACTAGACTAAAGACTAACCTATAAGATCATATGTAGTATGTAACCAATCTCTTTGACAGAATTATATTGTTATTATAATATCGTTTTATGTGTGTGTGTGTGTGTGTGTGTGTGTGTGTGTGTGTGTACACACACACACACACATATGCAATGTACTTGTTTGTGTGGAATCAATAATAGGAATAAAGAAGTATGTAAAGACAGACATAAATTATAATTTAAATGATAATGAAATGTAGAATGTTATATGAATAATGTAGCTATATGATGGAGGCTATTGGGAGGAAATTTGCTTAGCCTAATTCATGGGTTATATATATGGCTTGGTTGATTAAGTTCAATCAAGAAGAGACGGATTTGGTCGGTCCCCTCTGATGGACTTGGATGATGAGATGCATCATCCAAGGCAAGGAATTGACATATGGTCTTCCTTGGATGGCTTGGGTGTAAGAAATTACACCCAAGACAGGAATCGAATTAACCTTCGATTTCCTGGATGGCTTGGGTGTAAGAAGTTACATCCAAGACAGGAATCGAATTAACCTTCGATTTCCTGGATGGCTTGGGTGTAAGAAATTACATCCAAGATAGGAATTGAATTAACCTTCGATTTCCTGGATGGCTTGAGTGTAAGAAATTACATCCAAGACAGGAATCAAATTAACCTTCGATTTCCTGGTATGGCTTGGAACCAAGATGGGTTCCAAGAAGGCGAGCTTCACAAGCCGCCTAAGGACATGTCCCGGTGCTGCACTCGTATCCTTTTTAAGAATTGAGATTAGTGTTAATTGAGTAATTGAACTTTAATTGCAAATTAGATTAGTTTGTATATATTTTTGTTGTGTTCTAACAATTTGTTTTGTAGAATAATGATCTCTAACTAGTAGGGACATTACATATTTGTAGTAGACCATAAACCTAAGAACTCCCACAAAGGTTTTATTCATCCTTTCTACAACCCTATTTTGTTGATGAATAGAAGAGTTTGTATATTGGCTTTTAACTCCTTTCTAAAGGCAATGGTGATTAAATTCACAAAAGTATAGTCACCTTCATTATCACAACTCAAAATTCTCATACCAAAACCAAAATAATTGAAAATCATTTGAAGAGTTTTCCAGAAATGTACAAATATTTTAACTTGCTTTTTAGGAAGAAATAGAACTTATACTTGAAAAATGATCAATGTAACAAAAAAAAATAGCTACATGCTTTGAAAACAAAATCTAAAATGTGACATACAACACTATGAACCAACAAAAGACAACTTTGGCTACCCATGAAGAATTTATGGGTAACCTCTATTTGTACTATTCCCTAGTAGTCAAGACTGAGAAAAGTAGTTGCCCTCGTAAAAGTGGTAAGATCTATAACAATTTGATGTTGATGCATATCAATGAGTGAAGGCACATTTAGTTATCCAAATCTCAAATGCCAAATTTATTTTGGAAACATATGATTAGATTCAACCAATGTTGCAAAACTTGTAAGTACTCCCAAGTCAAAATGTTGGGTGAGTTACTCTCCCAAAAACTTGTCAACAATTTTTTGATAAACTCACAATTTTTTTTCTTATAAAACTGGCGAGTAAATGCAAAGAGCCACGAGTTATGTATTAAAAACTAAACCAAATTCATTTAATTTATTTTTTCTTGTTGCCCCTTGACCTTGTTGGAAGCATTGCCCCCAAACCCCCACAAGGTGTGTTGCCCCTTAACCCCACTAGGGGTGTTGCTGCCCCTTAACCCTATGAGGGGCACTACCCCTCAACCTCGTTGGGGTCTCCACTCCCAAATCCCCATTAGTTATTGCAATCTATCAAATAAAAAACTTGATTACGATGAGGGGGTGACGAGGAATTGGGATATAGCTCTTGAGTGTGCTTGTTTAGACGACATTATTGCACAACTTGCCAAAAATCTCTTTAGATGAGGCTCTACATATGCAATGGCTAGTGGAAGTGGCATGACAACTCATTTAGAGTTGAGCTTATTTTTTGGTCTATGGTATGTATTAAATTCTAATTTTGATTTATATATCATGGAAATTAGTAATATGCTCAACAAATTTAGTAATAGGTGTGTTTTGAAGAATATTTTTAAACATTTATGTATATAAAATGTTAACTAAAATTATTAAGAAATTGCTCATTTTTACTCGAGTTCTTGTCGAGTCCCAAGTTTTTAAAATTTTTGGGCTTGTCGAGTCCCAAGTTTTTTAAACTTTTGGACCTATGGAATTATTGTTGAATCTGAGTTTTTAAACTATGTTCTCAACAACATTAACAACCTAATAATATTGGGGGATGACTTTGCAATGCAAACTAACATGATTTTCGTCTTTGTATCTACTATATACTCTTGTAACCATCTTTGATTGAATTAAGAGACACAAAACTATTGTCTAATACAATTTGGTACACCAACTTCATGATTGTGATTGAAAAAAGGACATCCTTCTTTATACTGAAAAAATACCATACATTAGGTAGAAAGTTTATATTCCCATTCCAAAAAAGAAGTTTCATTGTCATTATGTATAGTTGGGTATGAGAAAAATTATTACCAAGTCCTAGTGGAGGCAATTCCTTATCTTACAGGCATCTTGGTTACTGTTAGCCTTTTTAGCAGTTTCCCATAGGCTAATGTGGTTGGGTTAGGGAACTCTATGGGACTTGACGACCTTGTAGTTTAACTTATTTGGCATTTATAGGTGTTTCTTTGAGCTCAATTCAGTAAGTGATGTGTTATGACCTTTGGGGTAGTCTTAGACAATTAGTCTATTTTTACTATTTTTACATAGTGCCATGGAGTTTCTTGATGGGGAGGATGGGGGGGGACAGGATTCGGGGATGGGGGGATCAAGGAACTAAGTTTGGGGATAACAACTTTTGGTGGAAGGGAGACGTGGTCAGGGGTGTGAGTTGAGGGGGGGAGGGCTTGGTGGTGCAAAAAATAGTTCTAAAAAAGATGCGTAGGGAATAATTATAAGAACTATAAATGAAACCTTTCCACAATATGTAAATTTCATACTAATAAATATTAAAAACATGAAAATGAATGCATTGAAATTTGAACATTAATAATTGTGGGTAGAGTTTGGGAACTTTGGGAGCAAATAAAAAATAAGTTTAAAAATTGCAAATGAAACTTTGGCATACTAAGTGACGTTTAAAATAATAAGCATAAAAAACATGATAATGAATGCATTAACAATTAGAATAGTGGGTGGTGGTTTGGGGTCAAGGGGTAGTGCCCCTCATAGGTTTTGGGGGAAGTGTCCTTGGCGTGCTCCCTGTCGCAATATAGGGTAGGGTCAAGGGATGGAGTCACTACTAGCAAGCACGAATAAGACCTCCAAAATCTCACAAACCTTAATTATGAATGCCACTTTTACAAAATTTTCACCATTTTTTTCTTAAGGGTTGAGTTTCTAAGTCGGGGCTAGGGGAAACTCCTAGGCATTCCAGGAATGTTCAAGAGACTCTTGGGAGTCCTTGGGATGTCCCGCCATCTCAACGGTGTTGTGGAGATAGTGGCAAGGGGATGTCCCTACATCCCAGAGAAATCCCTATCCTAGAAATAGTAGGAAAATGGGGGGAACATGTCTCCCCCTGTATCCCAAAGAAGTCACTATCCTAGAAATAATAGGAAAATGGGGGAAACATGTCCCCGTATTCACTGTATTTTAAGTAATTGTTAGCTTGGGTATCGACTTGGTTAGTTTGCAGTGATTTCATTTTTGAGATGGTTAGTGATTGCATTTAATGTTGATATGGTGATATTTTCAATCAGGTGATATTATTTATTTTATTGACACTAATAATATAAAGTTAAATTAAATATTCAACTTAGCATCATTAGAATATTAAAAGTGACTTAAGTGGACACCAAGGGGATATAAGGAGAATTTTTTTAAGATAAATTAACGTGGATTTTAAAGAGGGCGTCTAATGTGTGTTTTGGAGGAGTTAAGTAGATTTTATGAGTTCTTTTTATGTTCATTTTTTTGGAAAATTGATGAAAGTATTTTGCTTATTGAACAAAGTTCTTTCAAGGGCTTTGTGAGGACAAAAACTTTCACAAAGGACATCCATTGCAAACATGAAAGATCATTTATGGTGGGTTTGTAGGTGGTTTCATTCATACACTACATAGGAGCTTTATTTACAAAGATTTTAGTTTGTACATCTAGTTCATTTAAAAAAAAGGATTTATTGTGAAATTTACAAGAATGAAGGAGAAATTTTGGAGACAATAAGTGCAATTGTTTCTTCATTGATGCTAGTTGTACCCTTCCCTAGTTGGTTGTACACTTCAACATCGGGGATGTGGGGCTCTAGAGGTAAAACAGTTAAGGTTTTGGAGACTTGTTTGTTGTTTTGGGTGCATCTAGGGCTTGCAATTTTTTTATCCTCATTTTGTAAATGGAAGTGAATTTTTAGATGTATGTGACACCATTGGAGGGTGTCATTAGTTGTTTTTGTTATATTTTCATACTTGTTTATGTATTGCAACTTTTTGGTATGTTTGTAATATCATTTTAAAGTTATTTGGCCTTTTGGGTATTGTTAGTTTCGTTATGTTTTCGCCATCAATACTCTATAATATATTTGGAAGTCATTTGCAGCTTGTGGGCATTTCAAATATTAAAATGTTATCCTCATTTTTAGCATTAGCAAAAATGAGGGTACCCTACAAAATTTTAACTCATTTATGATTTTTGTCTACTCTATGATTCACTTTTTGAGATGTTTTGTGTAGTCGAAAGCATGTTTTTCCTTGTTTTACCCTTTTTCGTTAATTGTGAAAATTTCAAAATTTAGGTGTAATTCGGGTCCGTAAACCCGATTTACACCAAGTTTCATCATTTAGGTGTAATTTGGGTCCATAAACTTGATTTACACCAAGTTTCACTTTCTAGATGTAATTAAGGTCTATAGACCCGATTTACACCTCTTTTGGCTAATTCCACCTTTTAGGTGTAATTCGCGTCTATAGACCCAAATTACACTTCATAGGTGCAAATAAGGTTCATAAACTTGAATTGCACTTATTGAATACACTTTGAGTTATTTGTGGAATTTTTGAAGTGTTGGATTAGGAATCTATTTTCCTCTTTTAAAGGCTAAATTATGTCCTTAATCTTCATTTTAATCCCTTTGAGATCGAATTTGTGACTAGAAGGAGAAGGATTCTCAACTTCCATTTTCGGGTAGGAATTTTTCCCCTTCGACTTAGGGTTTTTGTAACCCTTTTTCGTTTTAATTTTTTCATGAATTTATATGTTATCAAATCGTTCTTCATAGCTTTTCACCCGGTCAAATCTTTGATCTGAGTCGGATTTTATTTTGATTCATTGATTTAATTCATAGTTGTGTCATGGTAGGGTCGTAGGCCCACCACAAACCATTGATTGGTTCGTGGTGGGTCTGCGACCTTGCCACGAAACCAAGTATTATCTGCACACTGTATTTATACCATTGTGGAGTTGTGGAGGGCCGACGACCCATCACACACCACATTGTGGTGTGTGGCGGGTCGTCGACCCAACACATTGTTTTTCTCTCATAGTTTTAATGTGGTGTTGGTTGGGGCCTTCGTCCTGCCATACATCACAACATGGTGTATGACACATTGGAGACCCCGAACAACACCCCATCATGCCTTAGTTTTATCAACAATTCCCAAGTGGTGTTTGGTGGGGCTGTAGGACCGTCATACACCACGAAATGGTGTATGTCGGGTCTACGACCCCACCTAACACCATTTCAAAATATTTTAAAGTGCAGTGCGGGCTTATAAACTGGCCCTGTGTTATATGGTTTTCATGCAATTTTTAAGTGTATGGCGGGTCTATAGACTCGACCAACACTTTGGTGCTTTTTCTTTAATATGTGTATTTCAGGTTTATGAGCCTGAATTACACTTGTTTTTTGGATTTTTCTAAGTGTAATTAGATTATTTTTAAATGAATTCTAATTAAGTTTTTCGTTCTACATTTTTTTAAATGGATTTTTTCAAATGTTTTTGTTTGAAATTCATTTATTTTGAACACATAAATGGTAATTTTTCATTCCATTTACTTGGAAATATCAAGTTATCAAAAATAGGTTTTTGTAAAACCTAATTATCTGAAATGTACTATTGTTAGAACTTGCTCAAATTATATGAACAAAAATGAATTGAGCAAGTGTATCATGTTGATACTAATGAATTTATTTTTCTCTAGATATTGTTATCATAATAATGACAAAGATATCTCCAAACAAAAGAGGGTTGAAATTCAAGAAGTAGGACCTACATCCGGTTTTTCCTTCTTTAGTTACTTCTAATATTGATCATATTAGAGACATGGAGATAGGTCATGTTGACCTAAAAGAATTTCTCAAAAGAATCAAGAAACCACCTTCATATCGGGATATGTAAGCGGTTATCAATAGTGGTATACACTTAGTTGCAACTTTTCCCATGTCAGCACAAGATCTTGAATTTGTGATGGCAGTGGTGAAGCATTTTGATCCTGAAAGTAGAAGCGTGAAAGATGAATCTAGAAAGAGTTTAATCAAGTTTGATGAAGAGTTATTTGATTCAGTGTTCAAATGTCCAATTATTGAGAGATATTTAGATATCACTATGCATTTAGCTATAACCTACTTTGACAGGAATTTTGACAAGTGTAGGCCTAATATTAATGACAATTGGCTTAAAACTCCAAGGCCAACTATTTCCAGATGACCATAAACTCTTCCCAGGTGTGACTTCATTGAAGAAGTCAATGACTTGATAACTCTTTTGAGTAGAGTTAAAGGACTTCCCACTTCTTATACTTTCTACAAGTGGATATATCAATACATCCATGTGATCAGACAAAATAAAGAGAAGATATTTTGGGGAAAGCAAATCATTGATGTCATCTGTGAGTAGCTCACCAAGGTTCCTACTACTCTTATGTTCTATATGACTTCTTACTTGGTGTAGGTTGCGGCTTCAACAAGACACTTTCGTGGCTTAACTACTACTGGTGATAAAAGGCAAGTTGAGGTACATGAATACTATACCCAGTTGGTCTTGAAAGAAAGCCATGGTCATTTCCGAAGAGTCAATGATGCCTTCTTTTGTTATCATATGGTCATGATGGATACAAATCTATATAATAAGAGGGTGTTTGATCATGCATGGGAAGTTGTTAATCAATATGGATGTGTGTTTCTTCAGTTTCCAACTTTAACCTATATTAGGGTTGGGTGTTTCAATGTTGAGCTCATCATGCTCCCTAGATATCCTTTTGACAAAATTGTGCTAATGGAGATTGCTCATCAGATGAATGCAGTACATGAGTCCCAATCTGGTTCTCATAAGATAGGTTTGAAATTCTCTATCTCCATTGGAAGAAATTCTATCAATTTATTTTCAAGGCCAAAGCCATGGAGGATGAGATGAGAAGTCACTATGAGATTCTTCAAATCCGAGAAGGATTTTGACTATAGGGGTATGAGAAACAAACTGAAGAAGGCCTATGTACATGTTCATCAGATCGAAGATGTTTGGGCTGATTGTAGATCCGAGCATGATATAAGGAAACTTGATTATTGTTGCTTGACAGTTGAGCAAATTGAGAACTTTGGTATTGCTGACGTTCCTGATGATTTGGAAGAGGATGGTGATATATTGGATCTTTTATATGAAAAGAACAAGATTTCTTCTACTCCTTTCCCTCTTATTCAATGGTCGCAAAAGGAGTGTATTTCCATTAGAGCACGTTTTAAGAGTATTCTCACAAATACTGATATTTGGTTATCTTTGCATGGTGTTCCCCTCAAACCTTTCTCCTTTGTTTCTGATGATGACACTATTGGCCCAATGAGAAAGAGATATGAGATTAGAACCAAGAACAAATAGGATGTTGTGGATCCAGGGAAAGCTCCTAAATTGAAATTTACCGTTGGATCCAAGAAAGGTAAATCTCAGGGAGAGCCTTCAAGTTCTAATGTTGAGGAGATATCAAAATTGGATGTAAAAATTGATCAAGAGGAGGGTGAACTTCCCGATGAAGAGTTAGTTAATGAACAAGAGGGTGATCAAGAACAAGATGAGTTGAATGTAGAAGAGTTGCCACAAACAGATGAACCTTTACTCCAAGTATCTTCGCCTACATCTACATTGCATGTTCTATCTCTACTTCTGATCCTGATCCTCTGATATTTGCAAGTGTTGTTTCATCAAGTATTATTTATGTATCTTCCACAAGTGTTAGTGAGTAAGCCCTAGACACACCCCGTTATAATATTGAGAATGTTTTTTCTTCTTTTCCCACGTTGTCTGAAGTGTCTACATCTATATTAGATGATTTTGATAAGTTCATCAATGAATTGGCTCCTAGGTCAAATGAATCTTCATTAGAAAATCCTACCAATCTGATCACCATAGCCTCTCCTTTTGTGACTACAACTGTTCAGGATTCTATCAATCCTTCCTAGGATGTGGTGGTTGGTGGGGAAGATGATTCTACCTTGCCACCTTGGTTGTTTTCTAATGCCCCAAAAAGGAAGAAGCAAGTTGTTTCCCCCAAAGATTTTGATTTTACACAACTTGTTCCTGTCAAATCTAAAACTACCAAGAAAGTTAGGACCTTGTCAAGAGGTAAGGTCGATAAGGATAAGAACAACTATTTTGAGGTTGTTGTTCCTCCCCAAGGTGCAATTATTGGTCAAATACAGGATATTGATTATACTATTCAAAGGGTTGAGTTGGGAAAATAGACTAATGATTCTACTTCAAGAGATGTAATATCATCTTTGGAAGCTCTTGTTGCCAAATATGATGAAGACAAGGTTAAGAAAGATCAACTCAAAGAAAGGATCGAGCAACTCACTTTGATCTTGATCAAGGTAATTAAGTCTTCTAAGACTGTTGAACCAATAACTTCTTCCTTGGATGAGTAGGCTGTTAAAATAACTGAGCAAGCGACATCTCGTAGTAGAGTTGTGGCATAATGGATGGATCGTATTTTGAGTCAAGGCACACAACTCATAGGTTCAGCTAGTACCATTGTCAATAACCTTGATACTATTAGGACAAAGATAGATAGCACTATAGAGGTCTTCTCCCAGGAGCTTGAAACACAAGAAAGAGACTTTGAGGCTTGGTTGAAATTTGAAGATTACGATCCGGATGAACTCATATAGAATAATGTTATTCCTTCATGACGCATGTATATGGAGCAGCGAGAAGCCTTATAACACAAAATGAACATTCTTGATCGTCTAGTCAAGGATATGAGGAAGGCTTTGAAGGAATGTGTTGACAAGAAGGAAGAGACTGTTACAAAGATTATAGAAATTCCATGTGTGTTCCTTGATCAAGATGGGAAAGTGCTACCAGTAGATGAGATCATTAAAGAATTCAGTTTACTTGTAATTGTTGAAGTTGATAGAGAGGATTTATCTTTATGCTCGATTGATAAATTGGTTGACCTTCAATTTGTTCTGAATTTCTCAGATACTATTCTCATGAGGAAGCATAAGAAATGTTGTACTGATTTAGAGGATTCCATTACTAGAGTCAAAACCATCACCAATAATACCCAAGGACTTGATGGAGTTCACTTGAAGCATGCTTTCCAAAAGTTTGAGGAATTTTAGAAGAAGAATTCTACCTAAGGAAAGTGACACTTAGTCATTTTCATGGTTCTCCAGTGGCTTTTTGTTTTATCCAGCGACACTTCAAGTGTCTTTTTGTAATTGCTCTTGTGCACCTGCTGAGTGCACTAGTCCTAAGTCAAATCGAAGTCTTCTTTTGACTTAGTAATAGAATTAGTTATATTTTCCTATTTTCATGTTGCACCACTCTCCTATATATATGAGGGTTTTTATTGTAATAAGGATCTTTTTTCATCTTTGTTTTATACAACAAGACTCTGCCCAAGTGAAGAACAAATTGAGACTTTGTGTTCTTTTTGTGAATTTACAATTTAATCAAGAAGGATTTAAGCTTGGCATTCAAACTTTGTTTTCAATTCAATCTTTGTGTGATATTGATGTTCTTATGTCATTTAGTACCATATGCTCTCAATTAATTAAAGTTGGTGAAAGTTATTGGTGATAGATATTGAAGAACTTTGGATTTTTACAAGTAATCTTTGAGTTACTTTGAAGATTCAATAACTGGGATCTGGTTAAGGTAATATTGTTTTAAGTCTTTGTGCTTTTGCAAATTATCCCTCGAGTTAAATTTAAAAAGATAGAAAGTGAAGTCTTTGTGCTACACAGACTATCTAGTTAGAGTAGAATATCTTTCAATATATCTATTAGTCTTTGAGATAACTGTATATTTGGGTTACAGTGGTTGATAGGAGTTATAATACATAAAAAAATCTTTGAGCTCTTAAGTGTGTGAGTTCTCGTCCCTAGGTCATTTTTAGAAAAGGAAAGTAATGAGAGACTTTGTTCTTTCATGGACACTTTACTTTCCAAAATTATTAGTTAAGTATTATTGCAAGTTTTCAAGTTATTTAAATTTAGGGAAAATTTTGTTCTTAAGAGAGAATTAGATGGAACTGGTTCTAAAAAAAGAGAACTAAGTTGTTGTTGTACCTTTGATTAGTATAACTTTTAGCAGGTAGAAGAAAGTAGAATAATTGTAGTAGAAAGGGAGAGCCTTCCCTTATAATTAGGAGGGAGTGTATCTTGCCTTCTGAGAGATATTATCTGCATTGCTGTCATGAAACACTCTTTTTGTAACCCTTTACAAGTTTACAAAATTTTCACCCAACATAAACATAACAGTTTTTATTTTCTCCAAGTATTATTGCAACTATTTGTTGTATCATCATCTTATCTCCAAAAATCTCATATTCAACATTCAAAAAACAAACACACAAATAAACAAACAAAATGTAGGGTACATATTACATATGAGAAAAATTATTAGCAAGTCTTATTGGAGCCAGCTCCTTATCTTAATACACCAAAATAAATTTTGTATGTAATACATTTTGTGGCAAAAGTGTCTAGTAACATATTTATGAACTTATCAGTGACTTCCTCACTAACTAAAGTAATGAAAGTCCCTTAAAAATTATCAATTGTAAAAACAAAATTATCATCCTCTTCATGAATAAATTGGGTATCCTCTACATATTGGGCAGTATTTGATTTTTAAATTTAATCATAGGGAATTCCACAAATGAGTGTTGTATGACTTATTTTCCACACCTTTAGCATACAAAATTACTTGTGTCTCAATTATGGCCTTGAACTCTAACTCCCCTAGAGTTTGAATAATCACCATAATAAGTCTATGTGTAGACACTTAAAAATAATTTTTTTAATAATTTTTAATTCCTCGCATAATTAATTAATTAATTAGGTTAATCCAAATTCCTCTCAATATTAATTAAATATAATTAATATTGTCACTATAGCATATGATTGATTTATTTAATAAATCAATCCCTTTCTTTATTCTTCTAAAAAAATCAAATCCTCACAAATCTTCCTCTTAGCTAATTAATTTCAATTAATTAGTTAACCTACATGATTCCTACAAATCATCTTCTTAATTCATTCTTCTAGAAACTCCCTAAACTCACTTAACATTATTCTTCTAATTTTTTATTCCCTCCACTCATTCTCTCTCCTAGTCAAATTCTCCTACAAATATTAATCCCACCTAACATTTCCTCTAATCCCCCTCCTAATGAGTCCTTAATGGTTAATCAACATGATTAGCCACAAAGTCAACACTTTGTCCTTTTCATCCAGCCACTAGCTTTAAATGCTCTTTTCCTAGGTGAATGTAAGATTTTCGAAATCACACATTCCTCTAGGCATCCCCTCTCCCAAGGAATTTTTAATTCCTTTTTATTCCTCCAATCCCCATGATATACTTTTTTGGAGAATTTTTAATTCCTCCAATGCATCTTGTGGAGTGTGGAGATACAAAATGCCTTTAAGGCATATTTCTTGGTCTCCACACTCTCTCTTGGACCTTGTGTGAGCTCACAAGTAAATCCTAGCCCTTCATCTCGAATTCATCCTAGCCATTCGTTTTCCTCTCCTCTTCCTATAAAATAGGGCTCCATCCCTTCATTCAAATCATCTTGAAATCCAATAAGTTTATGCTGCCCTTTTGAGCCCAGGAAATCATCTTGGCAACTTGATCATTTCATCCTTATCATTTTTCAAATCCATTCCATTTGTGCACAACATTGGAGAGCCATCCACATCCAGCAATCAAAGGAGCACATCAAGTGGAGCATTATCAAGGGGCGCCTTCACTTCATCAAGCTCAATCTGAAGGAGAAGGTAAAATAGCAAGGTGAAATGGTCTTTTAATGATATTTTAGCATTCTGCATGTTTATTTCTTTATGTTTTGATCATTTGACCTTCAAATCTGTTTTCCCCTCTTCACTATGAAATGTCTTATGCATGTAATTGTTTATCGTATCCCTCAAATTGTTATCATTCCCAACTCCCTTCCTTTATTACCTCTACCTTGGCCTACTTTCTATGTGTGACCATCTCTAAATTTGTTTTGTGAAGTACTAGCAATGAATGCGTCTTCAGATTTTGTACCTTTCATAGGAAGAGAAAAGTCATGTTGAATGAGCAACTTTACCAAGGATTCAAATTTGATTTTTGTAATTTTATATAACTCTTGAATCATCTCAACAAAGTTATTGCAAAATTCATGAGGAAATTTTAATGTGGCGATAAGGAGAATATTAGTATTAAGTGGTGATTTTTGTTTTGTTTTTGGAGATTGACCCCCACTCCATTGTCATCTAAGGGTGAATGTGAAAATAGTTGCATGTGGATGTTAGCTATCTTGAGTTTTGGTTTTTGTAAGAGTTTTAATTCACTCCTTTTAGTGCATCACAAAATGCATTAGTTTGTAAAAAAAATTATTCTTCATATTATGAGGGGAAGATTCCTTCTAGAAGAGTAAAATTAAATGATTAGTTTCATTAGGCTCACAATTTCTAAAATCTGTAACCTATAGGATCTTATGTATTGAATACAAACACTTTTACTCAAAAAAAAAAAATTGTTCTCAAGATAGGTCACAAGGCTATTTGTTACTTTTGCACTAGGTGAGAGATTTTATATTTTGTTATGTCCTTAACCCAGTGATCTTACTGGGATATGTGTAGATAACTTGTGTCACCCTAATCCTTAATTAAGCTATCTAATCATTTATATAAGCTTATATAAGTAGCATGTGGGGAAACTACCTACTATGCACCTCTAGTATTGTAAGATTTACGAACTAGAAATCTTGGTATATGTGCAAACAAACTATGCCCATAGAGTGTAATTGTGACAAAATTAATTTCCTACATTCTTAGAGGAAAGAAACGTAGATCCCATAGCCATGGAGATTTTAGTAGCATACTAGTATGTAAAGTAACACTTGAAAAATGAGAATGAGAGGAAAAAAGAAGTATAGACATTTTATAAGTCACACTAATATGTGGGGAAAACTCTTTTGAGTAAAAAATCTACCCTTCAATGCATAAAACTAGTGTATTATAACAATAGATAACCAACTTTGGAGCACATTTAAGATCAATTTTAAAATACACTTGAGAGCTATTTAACAAATTCTAGAGTACACAAAAACAAATTGATAACACATTCCAAACAACTTTGGAGTGCTTTGTCGAGCTAGCCTCAACCCACTATCAAAATGCGTACCTAAAAGTCTAGTTTCCTCTAAAATATGATCGAATATGCTCCATATATTCCAGTCTAATGAAAACAATTACCATAGCTAGTTGTTCATATCTGACCAACCCCAATTACTAATAGACCTTAAGCCCATGACATATCTAACGAGAACGAGAGCTTGTCCTTGTATAGTCCATTGTGTTACTTAAGTTTATTCTTTCCCATGGTAACAAACACACCAATGTACTAAAAATTTGATATTCTAATCTAATGATAATTTTCCATGAAGGAAACATGGTCCCAAAACTCCCACTGCATGGGAAATATTTTCTTTAGTGTTGATAAAATAAACATAGTCTGTCAATAACACTCTCATAAAAGGTGTAGCTCATGTTTTCAAACCAATATTAAAGAACAAAGATAATGATTAGCAAACCATACCACATGCCCTATCCTTCCATCAACACCACTAAGTGCTTAATGTGTGACACGTAAGATCATCACTTACATGGCCCCCAAATAGAAAAGTCTTAATAGCATCCACCTATTTAGTACTAAGGTCAAAACACAATAGTAATAAATCAATAAACCAACAAGGATGCAAGCTTCTTCAAATAAAAAAAGATCAAAGCAACGACCATTATCATCCCTAGGGTAATGCCCAAAACCATTCTTTACGCTCATTATCAGAACTCAATAGCACACTCTATAGCACAATTTGAAGCTCTCTCCAAAAGTGACTCCAAAACTTAATTTAGAGATTGTTCTCACTTTAGAGCTCAATCTATAGTACATTCAATCTAGAAAATAATGAAAAAAGACACCATGCCATGTAATCTTCAAATAATGAGAAAATGAAGCACAAAAGCTAGAATGCATGTAAGTACTACTGAATAATAACTTTTAGATAATTGTTCACTAAGTGGATTGAGAGCATGGAATAAGATTGCTCCCCTAATACACTGAGTCACAAAGACTCTCCATGACCAATCTCCTTATTAGGTCCATGCTAAATTGGTGTCTAGTTATAGGTGAAGGCTCGTTAGTCTTTTCCCCTAACTTTGTCAAAGTGACATCATTCCAACACAAAATCCCTATAAACAAGATATTTCCAACCTCACCCAATTTTGACTAGTAGCAACAAATGCATAATTGATTATTTCATGCTAAAATCTAATTACAAAACTGCAAGCTCTAGAAGTTTCCAAGATAAATGATCATGACACAAATGACTACCAACACTTCCTTTGCATGATCAATGGATAATAATGTCATGATTTTTATTTTTACCATAGAAGATCAATTTCCTTCAATAAATAGAATTTCTCCTAAGAGCACACATATCATGCCAAGATTGCAAACAACAAAGGTTTAAAGTCCCAAAGACGCAATATCACATCATTGCCAAAACTCTCACTACAAGTCATCCAAAGCTACCTATGGAATAACAAAGAACATCTTATAATTGAATATTTGTGGCCCCCACACAATCAAAGAACTTGTTTGCATATCAACAACTTCCAAAGGGAGAAGTAAAACCCTGATCTCCAACAAAAAAAAGAAGATATGGTATAGATTTCAAAAAAATACAACTACAACCCAAAGTACTATTTGTAGACACATAAATCTGTCCACTAATTAAATGAATATTTAATATTTATTTAATACACTAATATTCCTCTATTAATTAAGTTTACATCTAATTAATTCACCTTAGCCTATTCTTCTATTCTAGTTAAATAAATTTCATAAATTACTAACTATAGTCCCATCTATTAAATAAATTAATTTAATTTCCCCTTTCTCCTCATTTCAATAAATTTATTTAAACCTAATCAAATACCTATTTAAATAAATCAATATTTATTTAAAATATCTCATCCACTTGCATCCTCCTACAAATACAAGTTGCACAATTTAGTTGAAATAAATGAATTTTATTTTAATTAAAACTCCCTTTATCCTCACCCACTTGCTCTTTAACCTCCTTCTAGATTCTTCTAAACCCTTCTTAATTAGCCTAATCTCTCTTCTAATCATTTGCACAATCCTAAACCAAAATTAACCCCCAACCCATCATCTTAACCATTTAAGACTCTTACAAATTCTTAATGGCTTTGCTTCTTCAACACACTAACCCACATGGGTCTTGACCCTTTAGTCAAGGCTTAACCATGGGTAGACCTTGCACAAGAGTTTACCCATTGGATAATAACCTTACTCTTGAATAATTTCTTTATCCAATAACCCAACCATATGAGGTTACCCTCATGTCCTCTCAAGAATTTAATGCTTCTTCCCTCTCCTCTCAAGCCATCACATGTTGACACTTGTCATCACTGCATTGGCTTGAAAGTGTCACATGGATTGAGGATCATGCTTCTCTCATGCAATCCTAGCCCTTCACAAGCCAAGTCAATCTTGACCCTCTAATCCACTATTTTGCCTATAAATAGGGCATCATTCCTCAAACAAAAGAGGAAGCATTTTAGCATTGTTACTATACTTGCATTCACACTTAAGCTTTCTCATAGAATTACTCTTTTGCATTAGCATGGCAATAGGAAGTATCATTTCTCAACCATCTTGAATCTCCATTTGGCATCCATGGTTAGTGCTAAAAATTGAGAGCTACACTCATTTGGATCTTGGAAATGAGAGAAACAACAAAGGCATCATGGAAGCATCTTAGGGAGATTCTTCTCCTTTCTTTTATTTGATATTGCTTCCTTTGTGTGGTTTTAAATCTCTTTTGATATGTATGTGAAGGATTTTAGTTCATTTGTTTTATTTTTTATGGTTGGAAACTAGCATACTAACACTTGAACCTTGTCTTTGGTTTGTCCCCTTTTCCATGCATCATTTTGGTGAACCCGACGTGAATCCAACACTAAGAAGTTCAATTTTTAACTTACCATTTTGGAAATTTGCAGATTTTTACACACAGGTTGCGCTTTAGCGCTTTCATCACGTGGATTAGCGCTTTTGTCATGTGGATTAGCGCTTTTGTACTATGTATTGGCACTTTTGAAAAATTGTCTATTCGTTTTGTTTTAGCGCTTTTGTTGCATATTGTAGTGCCTTCGTTCTAAGTTAGCGCTTTTGTTCTGTTCTGGCACTTTTGTCTCTATTACCAGTCTAGCGCTTTTGTATTGGGTAGAGAGCTCAAAATTGTAACCTTACTGAAGATTTTAAGCTTTTGAGCCCACCATTTGGACTAACAATTTGATGGTTTTGTGGGTGCTCAAGGAGTTAGCTTAGTTTTTTTACTCCTTTTTGTTACAAATTTCATTTTTTTTACAAAAGGGATTAAAAAGAACTCATTTTCATTTTTGCAAAGGCCTTAAAAGAATTTCATCTTTCATCGGTGTTTAAAAAGAATCTCATTTTTTCCTTTTTATTACAAAAGGGCTTAAAAAGAACTCATTTTTACTTTGCAAGAGGCTTAAAAAGAACTTCATTTTTCTGGTGCTATAAAAGGAGTTCTTCATTTTCATTTTTGCAAAGGGTTTTATAAAAAAACTTTTTTTTTGCAAGGCTAAAAAGAACTTCATTTCCTTTGGTGCAATCTAAAAAGAAGAAGACAAATTTTACTTTTTCGCTACAAAAGGGATATAAATAACACCTCACATTTTATTTTGCAAAGATAAAAAGAACAAGCAACATTTACATTTGTAAGGTTTCATTTTTGCAAGGTTCCATTTTGCACGGTTTTATTTTGTTGATCAAGTTTTTATTTCAAAGTTTTCCAAAGTTCAAACATTGCAATCTTTGGCTAAAAAGACCAACTCATTTTTCTATCTTGGTTAAAAATAACCCCATATTTGTTGGAGCAACATATCCAAGTAGCACTTTAGACAATATTGCAATTATGAGATAAAAAGAACAAGTGTTCATTGTGATTCGAAAGTGATAGGCATATGCTCTCCTCTTAATTGGGTGATCAAAAAGCTAAACTCACTCTTTTTTCTTTCTTTTACTTTCTTGCAATTAAGATAAATCTTTTAGTAGGCCTGCCTTTCTGAGAAGCCCATAAGGCCGGTGAGAGGGGAACGACCTAAGTGGCAATGACTAAAGCCAAGTAAATCCAAGCCACTATAAACAAATGAGTTTGTGACGAAAGTTGCAAGCAACGAGTGTTACATGTTGTCATAATGGTGTTATGTCTTCGTTAGTGCCTATATGGTGCATGAAAACTTGTAGAGCATAACCTCTACAAGCTGGGAGACCTCCTTTAACAGAGTGGAAAACATTGTTGATTATGACCACTCGAACAAAAGCCATACTAGAAAGCTTAAAGAAATAGAAGCCAAACCGAGTCAGTTACCCAAACATTTGTGATATCATAGTGCAAGGGTGGGGAAGAATATGCCCCCAAGACACTACCATAAATCTCCCAAGAAAACGATCCAATTGAGGAACAATTCTCTTTGGTTCAAATTCTGAAAAAAGGCCAAAAAATGGGCACACCTTAGGGTGTGATAGGGTTGTTTGAGCTGACAGAGTATCAAGTGTGGGATATTGATATTAGGAATGACCTTTTTGACAATAGTAGAGTCTATCTGATTTGTCTTTTGTTTGTTCAAAGCCTGTGAAAACAAAAGGGGATTTGAAAATACCTTGAGCGGATTTGAAAAGATCCTAAACATACACATTTCATCAATGATTATCAACTGAAAAAAAGTGTTTATATGTGCTTGTGTTCTTGTCGTGTCTTCTTATCAAAGAGATCTTCAAACATTTGAACCAAAGTTACTCTCCAACAACAATCTAAACAAGAAAAACATCACAAGATTTACAAATACATCATATCCTAAAATCCCTCAAGCATATCAAGAAATCCATATATCGTCGTCTTGAGAAGAAGAAATCAAGCCAAAAAGAGATCTTAAAGAAGAGGAAATTTCTCTACATAAACCGAAAAACTCTTGTTCAAACATCGAACCTTCCTTCACCGTTTTCACGATTATCTACATGGTCATGTACATGAGTTTGATGAGGAATCTTTAAAAACACGTACCTTTCAACAAAGATCCGCCTTGTCCCAATCTCTCAATAAATGTGAGAAGATCTCATTATCAGATCTACCTCAACCAAAAATCACTTATTAAGTCATTCTCCATATAGACTAGTATTTCATCAATTCTTCTTAAAAACATTCCACAAATTCACAATCACTTCTTAAAAACCTCCATCTTCCATATTTCATCTTCTTCTTAAGTCACTTTCAAAATAACACAATCATTCCAAGGTTTTATACTCATTCCAACAACATCAAAAATCCATTCCACTCTCAACCTACAAAGGTCTTGTCCTTAATTCTTTCAAGATATTGCTAATCATACCAGCCAAATTACTCTCCAGTGTGTCTTTACATCTAGGATAAATCATCCTAAAAGATGTTACTAAGCATCTAGATAGGTTAAAACTAGTTTATGCGTGCATTCTCTCACAGCTAGGTAGCTTGTGCTTTGTAAAAACGCAAAAACTTGCTACACCTCATCTCACAATTGTTGAAACACCAAACAAGCAATTTTAAAAAGAACTTTGTTGATACTCAACCTTTAGTGTAAGAGACCACTCATCCATTAAAATTTCATCACCATCATCAAAATCTTGGAATCATAAGAAGGGGATCAACCACCCACTTTTTACCCATCTCATTCTCAAACCACAAAACTTCAACATGGCTAGGACTTGGTCTAAAAATCAAAGACAACCTCAAAATGAAATATGGGAAGAGGAAGAGGATGTTAACCCCTTTTCCGAAAGAGAAGGCCTAGACGCTCCTACACAAGCACAAATAGAAGAAGCAACTAGTAATCCCATATTTAATAGACTCTTTGAGGAAATTCTCAAGGGGAATGCAGACGCCCATTTCCTAAGACTTTCTCAAGACAGAGAAAAACTCCCTCCATTAATTGACGTATCACAACTTAGGGATGCACCAAAACAAGCCCAACATAGCCATTGGCAAGAAAGAAATCAAGATGACAAGGGGGCGAGGAATACCCACAACTATGACGATAACTATCAACAAGGGAATATCCCGCCTCCTCCCACATAAATGGATGTGTTAAGAAAACAAATACAAGACCTCGCCCAACAAGTAAATTTAGGAAGGTCACAAAAGCAATATGCTCTTGAAGATATTTGTCCCTATCCATTTGATAGGAACATGATCATGCCTCCTTTCGCATGCAATTTCGAAATATCAAAATTTGATAAATACAAAGAGAAAGGAGGTCCAAGGGACCATGTGAGAGAATTTTACTCTGCATGCTTAGAGGTGGCATATGACGAAACATATTTAATGTGCCTTTTCCCCCAAAGTTTAGGCGGATCAGCCATGCAATGGTTTTCACGCTTGCCCGATGGAATAAGAACATTTGAGGACCTGGTACAAAAATTTATTACACATCATGCACACAACATAGAACGTGATGTCTCCATGGTTGATCTATGCAATACAAAACAAAAGAATAGAGAGTTATTCTCCACATTCTGGCAAAGATGGAGACACCTGTCTAGCAGACGTTCTTTTTCCATTCTTGAAGAACAGTTAGTTGAAATTTTCATTTCAAACTTAAATAAAGAGATGAAATTCTACTTAGACATCAAATGTTCAGATTCTTTCAAAGATGTAATAGCTCAAGGACTCAAAATCGAGAAAGCCCTTATCAAAAAGGGACTTGTCAAAATATACAAAGACAACGGGGATGGTCCACGACCAACCTACAATAGTGACAAACCCAAATTTTGGGCCAAGAACAAAAACATTGTTAACAATGGTGTTGTAGACGCAAGAACTATCAAAATCGCCCAACCCATAGTCAAAATTATAGGACAAGCAAATATTGTAACAACCCCACTACCAGCCAAGGTAATCCCCAAAACAATCAAGGCAATCAAACTCCCAACACGCAACAAGAGGCACCTAAAAACATGTAACCTACCTACAAACCGAATCGAATGTACACACCCTTGGGAGAACCTCTTGAAAAGATATTACAACAACTTGTATCCTCTGATCTCATCATGTTGCCTAAAGCATCAAACTACGAACCACAGGTTAAACCTTCCTAGTAGAGAGATAATGAGTATTGTGAATTTCACAATGGAAAAGGACACAAAATAAACAACCGCCATGGATTAAAAAATATCGTTCAAGACCTTGTTGATCTAGGTGACATAGAGGTCAATGGACATAATGCAAAAACTTCCAATACAGATCATACCATGTTCAAAAATCCACTCCCATCATATGAGAAAGAAGGCCCCTCCCATCAAAGTAAGAACCAAGATAACACGACAAACTATACACATGCACCATATACCTATACCGTCAATAACCTTTATGATGCCCATGAACAAGTTGCAACCATTACAATCAAAGGAAAAGATCCTGCATGCAATGTTGGTACTCACCACAACAATATTATCGTACAAGGAACACTATCAAGAGTGACATATATGCCCAAACATTATAACCTTTTGGACCAATTGGATAAGACGTCCACACTCATTTCCATACTAGAGATTTTATGCCTATCACCCTCACATAAAACCATCTTGGACCAAGCTCTCCAAGAAGCGTTATTTCCATCCAACCTCAATACAAATCAATTTCAAGCCATGGTTAAAAGTCTCAAATCATCACCATGTCTCACTTTCACTGAAAATGATGATGTATCCCTTCAACAACTACATAATGCCCCTCTCCACATTGAGGTATTCACACATAAATACATAATCAAGAGAGTCTTCATGGATAATGGAGTTGGCCTTAACATTTGCACATTGTAGTTAATCACAGTATTGGGATATGCAGCAGAAGCAATTGATGCCAAAAAGAGAATCACCATCAAATGCTATGACGATGCAGAATGCTCATATAAAGGGTGTGTTACTCTACCAGTAAGGTAGGACCTCTAGTGAAGAATGTGGTTTGTCAAGTCATAGAGCTTCCTCTTCCATATAATCTCCTATTGAGAAGACCATGGATTCATGCCATGCAAGCGGTACCATCCACTTACCATCAATGCATCAAGTTTCCACATAACAAAGTAGAGATTAATATTCTTGGTGATGCCAATCCATTCGCCTTTTGCAATAATATAAGGCATCAACTAGATATCACATCACCCAGCAATAGAGAAGCCATCGCATCATCATCCTACATCCACCCAAATTCTCTCACCAATACACCAATCCCTACACCAAAACAGGAAAAGGAGAAAATGAAAGTAAAGGATGAAGACCCAGGAGAGTATAATATTAGTCAAAAAATTTGTGTTGTCCAACCACCCCTCTCACCTAGGACTCATGGCAAACCACAAATGTCTCTCAAGCCACCCATTACAGCCAATACTACTACACTTGATGGTTTCATCCCAGGCGGATCACAAGAATAGGAAATTGTTGATAATGACTTGGTAGGATGGATCTATATAAACTCCTCTGACAAGGCAAACAACAAATCAAGATCCCTACGAAAAGGTATGGTAAAGGTTTTACCATGATGCAAAGATGGGCTATGATGGCCATAGTGCATTACGATCCCACAAACAAGGTGTACAAGAGCCATTGCAACCCTTGTTACAACTATGGGATTAAACGAGACTCGGATTCAACCCTGGTTCAAGAGGCTCTTCTAAGCTAAGACTTACAAGAAAACCAAAGCATACAACTTCTAAATTCATCCCCACCAAAAGCATGATAA
Organism: Cryptomeria japonica; assembly: GCF_030272615.1. Taxonomy (NCBI): domain Eukaryota; kingdom Viridiplantae; phylum Streptophyta; class Pinopsida; order Cupressales; family Cupressaceae; genus Cryptomeria; species Cryptomeria japonica. Next base: position 81,889,013 of record NC_081412.1, read on the forward strand.
TGTCCATTGTAGACAAGCCTACAAGAACAGAAAATCCAGGTCACAAAAGAACTTCTCAGTTGAAGTCCACACATACAAAAAATAAGAAAAAGAGTTCCGGTCACTCCAAGGATAAAACTCTTGTCCACTTCAGACACACAAGCAACATCAACAACCCTGTCAGATACAACCCTTGAGGTTGTTGTCGAAAAACCTTTCACACCTGCAGATATCCCTATAATATACAATGGCAGAGTTCTACCAAATGATTCAGAGACAGATTCACATGAATACGAATGGGGTTCTTTGGCTTCGCATGAATCTAAAGAGGAGTCTCTTGATACTTTTGAAAATAAATAAGTTGAAGGAGGGGCATGGATCAAAACCTTTTGGGATTCTAATACTGAAGAAACTTCAAGAACAGATAGGTCACCTCCCGAGCCCGATTACGAAGAGGATAGTACTGATGATGGCCTTGATACCTCCATCTTAACCATAACCAATGCATCCTATGAATTTAACCTTATTGATGAGGTAATGCCAATAATCCACCTCGACCTCATTGACTGGAATAAGCAAACTTCCCCATGCCTCGACACCTTCCAAAACAATGAGGCGATCATCGACTTTCTCAAATTACGAGATAACATACCAAGCGGGGATCACAAAGAAGGATTCACTATTGAACTTGACACCACGAATTATTTTGGAGAGAATGTCAAACCTTTCAGTTGCAAAAATATAACAATAAATAATGGATCTTCTAATGAAAACCGTACTGTGGCACTTTTAGATCCCAAAAAAGTAAAAACAAAGGATGCATCCAAAGGTGAAAACCTCTCTAAGGCGCCTGAAGATGGACGGTTTGATATTCTCCCCTTCAACACTAATAAGGAGAGATCATCTATTCAAATAGAAGAGACAAAATAAGTCAATTTGGGGGCATCAGAAAATCCACACATAATAGATCTAGTAGAATCATTGACTCCAGTCGAAGATCCTGATTTTACAAAATTCTTTCACAAGAGGCAAATCAATTTTGCATGGTCCTATGCAGACATGCTAGGGCTAGACCTAGAGCTAGTAATGCATCATTGACAGTAGAAAAAGGTGCTATACCAGTACATAAACACTAACACAACTCTACAAAAGTGCTACACTAAAACAATAGCGCTAAATTGGGAAACACAAGTGCTATAACATTCACCTACACATACAAACAACAACAATGCCAAAACTCAAAAAATCATAAGCACTACAACTACTATACAAAAGCGCTATATTAACAATAGTGCCAAAACTACCATACAAAAACATCATTGTGGCACAATAACGCTACAATGTGTGGCAAAAGCGCTTAAAAATAGTTTTAGCGCCTTTGTTGTCCCAAAACTTTGACCAAGCAAAAAACATAATAAATGAGCTCACATGACAAAAGTTCAAACCAAACTTACTTGGGGTCCGTAGTCGGCTAGTTGTTGGTACCTCCGGATGCGCTCAAATTAGTGATCTACAATTGGAAACACCATCTTCTCTCCAATAGGATGCTCCAAAAAGGTCGCTATCAGAGCTCTGGATCACTATAGGGAAGTATGCAAATGAGACCAATTTACCCCTTCTCACCCACATATAGCCTACCCAGCCCTACCCCCACTTCACCTCACTCACCCCATGGACCCCAGGAATTTCTGAGGCTCGTTGTTTTTTCCATTTTAACCCCAATTTACTCTGTTGTTGTTGGTCGTAAAATGGGCTTTGTACTACTTGTTAAGCTACATTGGTTAAGTATGTTAGTTGCATCGAGGGTAGTTGTTCGTTGCACGACGGTTCCCCATGGGTGGTAACTGCAACCCTCGACCGTATCTTTATATATGCTCTTGTACTTTTTGTTGGATACACAGATGTAGAGAATGATTATTGTACTAGACATTTTGGTATTAATGAAAGCTTTACTCTGAGTTTCTTGTTACTATTCTATCCTATGGTTATCATCTGACTATTGATATGCAATATTAATAACACACCCCATGGGGGTAAACAATTGTTTCGCCATTTAATCCCGATTCTTCTACTCCGTCATCCCCCCAATTTTTCTATTTTTTGAGAAATCGCTCAATTTTTTGAAATTTTTGGCCCATCTCTCAAGGAGGCATACCAACCCACTAACTAACATCCCTGGGATATTTTTCTCATGCCTATTAGTTTTTTTTTGAAACGACGCGATAAATGACACCATCTCAAAGAGGGGCAAATGTAGACACGCAAATTTGTCCACTAATCAAATGAATATTTAATATTTATTTAATACACTAATATTCCTCTATTAATTAAATTTACATTTATTTAATTCACCTTATCCTATTCTTCTATTCTAGTTAAATAAATTTCATAAATTTATTTAATTACCAACTATAGTCCCATCTATTAAATAAATTAATTTAGTTTCCCCTTTCCCCTCATTTAAATCAATTTATTTAAACCTATTCAAATCCCTATTTAAATAAATTAATATTTATTTAAAATATCTCATCCACTTGCATTCTCCTACAAATGCAAGTTGCACAATTTAGTTGAAATAAATGAATTTTATTTTAATTAAAATTCCCTTTATCCTCACCCACTTGCTCTTTAACCTCCTTCTAGATTCTTCTAAGGCCTGGCCTTCTTAATTAGCCTAATCTTTCTTCTAATCATTTACGCAATCCTAAACCAAAATTAACCCTCAACCCATCATCTCAACCATTTAAGACTCTTACAAAGTCTTAATGACTTTGCTTCTTCAACACACTAACCCACATGGATCTTGACCTTTTAGTCAAGGCTTAACCATGGATAAACCTTGCACAAGAGTTTATCCATTGGTTAATAACCTTACTGTTGAATAATAGCTTTATCCAATAACCCAACCACATGAGGTTACCCTCATGTCCTCTCAAGCATTTAATGCTTCTTCCCTCTCCTCTCAATCCCTCTCATGGTGACGCTTGTCATCACTGCATTGGTTTGAAAGTGTCACATGGATTGAGGATCATGCTCCTCTCATGCAATCCTAGTTCTTCACAAGCCAAGTCAATCATGACCCTCCAATCCACTATTTTGCTTATAAATAGAGCCTCATTCCTCAAGCAAAAAAAGGAAGTATTGTTACTATACTTGCATTCACACTTAAGCTTTATCATAGCATTATTCTTTTGCATTAGCATAGCAATAGGAAGTATCATTTCTCAACCATCTTGAATCTCCATTTGGCATCCATGGTTAGTGCTAAAAAATGATAGCTACACTCATTTGGATCTTGGAGAGGAGAGAAACAACAAAGGCATCATGGAAGCATCTTAGGAAGTCTCTTCTCCTGTCTTTTATTTGATATTGCTTCCTTTGTGTTCTTTTAAATCTCTTTTGATATGTATGTGGAGGATTTTAGTTCATTTGTTTTGGTTTTAATGGTTGGAAACTAACATACTAACACTTTAGCCTTATCTTTGGCTTGTCCCCTTTTCCATGCATCACTATTATAAGAATGTTTGCATCTCTCTTGGAAGCCAAGCAAGTTTTAAGACAATTTTGGAGAGACAGTCATAGATTACTTTATAAATATAGATGATCATATTCTTCAAATCCATCCAAGCAAAAAAAAAGATTCTTTATTCTCCTCATCTTGGCCAACTAGTTTGCTCACCATCCAAGTATAGTCATTACAGTGTTCAACAAGGTTATAAATCCTTTATTCTTCCATCATCAGATTCACAATAAAATTGGCCTTGTGCATTTGTTGGAATGATGCTTGTCTCCTAAAGGAAAGAGCTTTTTTCTTTGTTGGCACTGAATAATGAAATCCTTTCTAGTTCAAGAGTACTAAAGCTTGGTATTTCAAATTCCTTTAATTTCATTTTTGTGGAAAAGTTGAAGAAGACACAAATCATTTACTTCTTACGTTTCCTTTCTTTAATATAATATAAGTTGGAAATGGTTGTGCTTAAACCTGAATTGGTTCGCTCCTTTTCCAAATTCATTGTGGAGTCTTTTCTATAGTTGGTCACTTCTCTACAAGGATTCAAATTTCTTTGCAATTTGTTGATATCTCCTATCTTAATTTGGAATATTTGTCCTGAGAATGACACAAGGATTTCCATAATAGAATCAACATCGGTGGAAGATGTTATATTTAAACTAAAGAATCAAATTCTGAATTGTTTATGGCTCATATTTTGAAAATTGAATCTTCCAAGTTATCTTTCACTACTTGAAATTCTTTCATTTTATGTGATTGGAAATCATTGAAACTATCTCCTTTGGGATGATTTCATCATCAATATTTATTAGATAAGAACAAAGTATTTTGGTTACCTCCTAATTCCCAACTAGTTAAGATGAAGTTTGATGGTGCATCAAAAAGTAAGATATTGACTATGTTACTAATGCAAATGGTGTTGTCTTGATATCAAACTTCCAAATGGTTCTTATTACAAGGCAGAGGACAAAGCCTTGCTAAAGTTAGTCTACATTTGGCTAAGAAGGAAAACATTAAGAGAATCACTATCAAAGGTGAAACCCTTAGTATCATCAACTGTGTCAGAAAAAAGTTGAGTACAAGTTGGAGGATAAGATATATTCTTAAAGAGGTTTGACAGCTTCCAAATCACTTTGAGTTATTTTGAAATTATTTTGAAATTCTTCAATCTTATAGAAAAGGTAATAAATTAGTAGATTTCCTTGCTAAATTAGCATGTGATCAGTTGCAAACCTATTCAATGTTGGAAACTCTAGATCTTAGTCATTTTTTTCATTTTGTGGGCTTAATGTTTTAGAATCTGGAAGTTTTGCTTTGCTAGCTACCCTTGAGTCTGATAGACTGTTTCGTCTCACAAACATTATTAAAAACATTCATTCATTCATCCCGTTTCCTAACTTAAAAACTTAAAAGCTTTGTTTGCATTAGTATTGTGGAATCATTATTAAATCTACATTGAGCTCTCCCCGAAGTGCATTTCACATCATTAATTTGACTGATCTTTCAAGCGATGTTAATTAATCATTACATATCAATGGGCATATGTGTGAGTTGATGCCTCTCTACCTTTGAGCCATTTATGTGGCCTTGCTATATGATAATTATCCTCTGCGTATATTTCACATGAGTTATGGAGTATTTTTAGGCTTTCAATTATGCATCTCTATTTTATTTCTCTATGCTTTACTATCATGGAAAACTTGCCCAGAAACAATCGCATTTATATTCTAGTTCAAAAGTGGGAGTTCCCAGAAAATGGCATCTTCAACTCTGAATTGTTACTGGAAATATTTAAAGTTAATTGCCCTTTGGTTGAGGAGGCAATACAATGTCTTGTCGGTTGGTAACTACTTCAGAGCGCGCCGATAATGCTATACTGTTCCTAGGTAGCTTCTATTTTTCTCTCTTTAACTACATGGATTTTCTGTAGTCTCATGGCCTTCTTCGGCCGGTTGTTGATTATGTTCAGGAAATATGTATTTCAAGTCAAACTATCAATGAGGCCTTAAAGGGTTATGATTTGTTCAAAGGAAAAGCACTGGTTGGGGGCTTGTTTTCACATAAGGATTTAAGAAGAAACCCAACTATTATTTGCACTTATAATGCTGTAATGCTGTAATGAACCGGATTCAATTCAATTCAAATTTATTGTTAGTAATGCATTCCTAGTCCACTGTAATGAAGTCGGCCCTTAATTTGCAGAACAATTTCAAGATGCATTTCAAGTGTTGTGTTGCATGTTATCGCATGTCTCACATCCTCCTATAATGCAAGGTGGTGAAGTCCCAGATTTGAATGATGCTCCAGAAGTCGATGAAAATTAAGATCCTTGCAGGGTTATATAAATTTGTAGTTTTTTAATCTTCCTTGTGCTATATCGATGATAACCACTCTATTCTGCTCATAGCCTGTTTTGTATTAGGCAATTTTGTTGTAATTACAATATTTTTATATTATAATACATTTCAAGCTTGTATGGCTTTTGTAAACAAAAACTCCATAATGTTCCACTTTATCCATCTTTTAGGTGCTTCTATACCATATCTTTCAAAAAGTTCAATTGCAAGACTCCTACTTATACAGGGATTAATAATCGGATTATTTCTTCCTTTAGAATCCCTCGAGCTTATCAAGTTGGGAAAATAAAAAAGAAGGAATATCCAAATCCAAATCATCACAAAGATCCATCGCATGCAACTAACATGCAAGTGTACACAAACAACATGCAAGTAGATACAAGCCATGGGATGACTTTAGCTTTGATACTAAATGTTGAGAAATTATCAGGTATTCACCTCCAATATTGTAAGTTTTACTAAATAAAAGTTTGATACAAGTGCAAACAAACTATGCTCATAAATTGGAATTAGGATAGTCATTTTCTACATCAGTTCTTAGGAGACAAAATTAACTTACAATAAAAGTTTGATACAAGTGCAAACAAACTATGCTCATAAATTGGAATTAGGATAGTCATTTTCTACATCAGTTCTTAGGAGACAAAATTGTCGATCTCAAATCTATGAAAATTTCAATAACATAGTGAAATATAAACTAATTCTTAGAAACAACAATACAAGAAGAAAATAAGTGTAGATAGAAGAGAAAAAAAACCAATATACATATTGAAAACTATTTCAAGTAACCCTTTAAACACAAAACCAATGTTACCTTCAACAACACATATTAATTAAAATACAATCCAAGCGCTTGCATCAACATGAATAATATCATCCTACTCCTTTAGAGGAAATCCAACAACAAAACCTTAAAATTAAAACTTATCCCATATCCCAATTGAAGCATCCAAATAAATAGACAATAACCAAGTTGAATTCCTTAAATGGTTTCACAAAAACCATGCACCAACACAAGAGTATGGCACCCACATATCTATGGCACAAATTCTAATGTTTGTGGCAAAGTTTGGGCTCTAGACTTGATGCCCTATTTTTTTTAACATTGCCTAAATTTTCAAATCAACATACTTAATTCCCTATCTTTGAGTCGTGTTCATATGATGTCATCAAAAGTCTTTAGGTTATCATGTATATGATAGTGTCATTTATTCCTAAAAACAAGGTGACACATTGATGGAATGAGCAAAAATGGTTGTATGTTAAAATTTTGCTTCATTTTATTTGACGTGTTCAAAAGATCAATTTGATGATATTTCAAGTGTCATGAATGATTTTCAAGTCGACTTAGTTCACAGATTCTAAGATTTTAAAAGTTACATTTTCAAAGGCCTTGCTCTGAAAAACAATCGAATCCAAGTTTTGATGGCTCATAAGGTGTTCATTTCTCTTGGTTCTGCTCCAACTGGCATTTTGTCTATCCTGGCAAAAGGATCGATGGTTCAAAATTTATCAAAGTTTTTCTCCTGCAAAGCATTTGTGATCCTTAGTCAGAAGAGGTGAAGGCATTAATTTGAAGAGGGCATAAGGAATTTAACAAATTTTATTAAAATGCTGAAGAAGGTATAAAGTACTCCCTCCAAGCCATTGAAAACACCTTGACCATTGATCCATTAAATATCCCAATGCCCCAAAGTTATTCAAAGGTCTTTAATTATCAACGGCAAAGTATTTATCAGCCTCTTGCCAAAGTTTCTTAAATCACTGATGAATTAAGAATCGACAAAATCATTTGAGCCTCCAAATGAGCAGGTAACCCAATAAGTAAATAAATCGGCCTTTTCGGCTAATTCAACAGCTATCCAAAGTGATTGATACTGTGAACGTGCAAAGTTGAGTAAGCTTTCTTATCGCGAATATCAGTGAGTTTATGTAATGAAATGAAAGATTTCAATGATGTCTACGAGACTAAACTGTTTTGGGGATCAAAGATGATATTCTTAATTAATCTCTAGATTCTTTTTGACGTCAAATCTTCTATTATTGATTTTGACTAGGAGGCTTGCAGTTTGGTTAATTCTATCTTCCTCAAATAATTAGTGTGTTGTCAATCTTCAATCCATTTTCGTACTAAGTGCAGATGTCCTCATAAACAGTACACTCCATGATAAAGTGTCATTCTATTTCCACACCTTTTATTACAAAATATGCAGGCTATTTCCTTCTATCTTCACAGGTCACTGAAAGGGTTTGAAGTCTAATAAATGATTCTCATCAGCAAGTCTATGTTGTTTATGCATCTTCACAAGTCACTGAAAGCGTTTGAAGTCTGATAAATGATTCTCATCAGCAGTTGTGATGAGTTCTATTAATGTGTTGATGCCTTAGTTGTTTTAGTAAGAGACAGGTTGAAGACATTGTTATGCTGCTGAAATTATTCTTGAAATCTCTGTTGTAGCAACTCCTGAAGAGCATTGGCACTATACATTGTATTGTAACTATTTTTGTTACTGAATGATACAATTGAGTCTGGCTTTTGGAGTGTGGGTTTTTTCTTGAAAGGGTTTTCCCACGTAAATTCGGTGTTGTGGTTTCATTTGTTAAATCTGATTTTATATGTGTTTATCTAATTTGCAATTGTTTAAAAGTTTGTAAGAAATTTCTGCATCATCTCTCTTATTAGATTTAGCATTTGGAAGCGTTATTCGGCACTTTAGCTTCCTTTCAATTGGTATCAGAGCCTGACCAGCATTGTTATTGTTGTTGGGTTGGCAGAGTTTTGTGTTGATCTAGTTTCAGAGGGAGTTTTGCAGTGGAAGATTTCATAACTTTGTTGCAGGTTAGATATGGCAAGCACATCCAAAAGAATAGAGATGGATAAATTTAATAGTTGTGGAAACTCAAAATAGAGGACATGCTCATGGATAGAGATCTATGGGTTGCAGTTTCTTCAACAAAATCCCAAAATACACCATAGGATGAATGGGATAAAATGGATCGAAAAGCCAAGGTTTTGATAAGACTCTGTCTGGCTAATTCAGTGCTCCCGAATGTCCATGAGGAAAAGACTACAACTGCACTTTGGAAAAAACTTGGTGATATTTATCAAAGGAAATCCTTGGTAAATAAGTTATTCCTAAGAAAGAAGTTGTATTCTCTGAGGATGGAAGAAGGAGAATCCGTTGTAGATCACCGAATGCGTTCAACATGCTTGTTGCTCAATTGGATTCTGACAGTGACAAGATTGATGATCAAGACAAATGCATGCTTCTTTTATGTTCTTTTCCGAACTCATGGGATCTGCTTGTGATGGCCATTGTGTTGGTTGAAAATTTTGTACACTTGAAAAATGTGCAAAATTATGGTTTCAACCACAGTGTGTGAGTATGATACTCTCCTAATTTAGGGAAGACTCTCCCTATCTAAAAACTAAACTAATCTAATATGGGTGAGACAACAATTTTTCTTCTTCTTTCAAGAAAAACTATACTCTTTTCTCTTCATAGAAAATTAATAGCAATTGGAAATAAATAACGACAAATACAGAAATGAGACTTTTTTTGTAAGATTTGGAACATAAAGGGAAGTAAAGTTTCCATGAAAGCACAAAGACCTCCATCACTTCTTCGGGACGGAAAAACATAAATGAAAGCACAAAGTCTTCAACACTTCTATTGTCCTATCAACCTTCTCAAAATGATAACAATGTACAACACACATAAGCTCAAAGTCTATCTATATAGTGCACATCTTATGCACTAACATAGGAAATAAAAGCAACACAAAGTTTGCAAGTTACCCCTTTTGCTTGAGTGTCCTACAATGGTTTCAAACGTGACAAGCAACTCAAAGTTTGCAGTATCAAATCTTAAAACCATCTAAAATTCCAAACACAATAAGCATCTCAAAGTTTGCAAGATTGAGCTTGAATCCCTCATGTGTAACACCTCAAAACTCACAATCAATCTCTAGAAAATATCATCACATAACATCTTGAATCAACACAAAGTTTGAAAGTAATTTTCCTCTTTTAATTGAATGCAATCTGATTTACAACTAAGATCAAAATCTTAGAGGGTACATACAAAGTGGAAGAGTTTTGTTGCATTGCCAAAAGATATCCATTACAATAGACCCCCTCAAGTATTTATACGAGAGGGGCCTTGAAAAAAAGGTGAGAGGATCCCAACTAACTTGAGAAATTTGCTCAACCACCATGACTTATTCAAGATTACAAGTTCTATTCTAAATTGACTTGTAATCAGCTTACTTGCATTTAAAAAAGTGCAAGTGATCAACTTGCAATTACAAAATTGTTTTTTTACAAGTAAACTTGTTGAAAAGAAAACTACAATTATGAAACCTTTCTATGTTTCTGAAGACACGACTCTAATTACAACATCCTTTGTTTTGAAAATCTTCATGCTGCTACAAGACACTCTGTGATCGAGGTAAATGACATCTTGAACTGGAAGAAGAACTTGCACCCTTGATAGTCTTTGTGTCTTTAACCAGCGAACTCCAACCTTTCACATGCTTGGGGTAGTACCATTTCTTCAAGAGGGAACTGCCTTCCTCTTTTCATGTTATGACCATCTTTGTCTTGAAAGCATTCTATAATTTGCATCCATGAATTGTTTGTTGTATCTCTTCTTCTTTTATTCACTGATGAAGGACCCATATCAACTTATTCAAGATGATATTGTTATAAAACAATGTCCATGCCTTGATTTGTTGATTTGGTAGGTTGTGTGTACAAACAAGACTGACATAGGAAGGGATAAATTGATGCAAAAATGGGCTCACAAGTGAATTTGGGGTTCCAGAAACTGCATTTCATATGTGGAAAACAAGAGCATTAACTTGCAATTGTGGAGAAAAAACATGCAACTCCATATGTGTAATGGGTAACTACAAGTTTTCACTTGTAATTGGACCTTTAAGACTCATTTTCAAGTGTTTTTGAGTGCATTTTGGACCAATTTCAGGTTCTGGAAGGCTGACTGCAAGTGAAGACATAACTACAATCAAGTTTTTAAATTCTGACTACAAGTAGACTTCGAATGGGAAAAATGGATAAAGGTGTGAAATGAGTGGATGAAATGGTGTTTTGACATGAGGGGAAATGTAAAGAATGATTTTGAGCGGTAATGACAAACTTTATGTGACAAGGAAAGACACATTTTCAGCTTGACAACTTTGGAAGAGTAAAAAAACTTCAATTTGTTATCAGATTTATAAAACCCAAAATCTTGCTTGGTCAAAACAAATGAGCTTGGGGGAAACCGTAATGCTCTTCTAAATAGGTGAAAAAGCCAACACGTTGGTATTCCTTGGTAGCTAAAAACGGCTTTCCATTCATCCAACTCCACAAAAAATAGTTTGGAAGGAGAGATACGTTTGATGTTAAACACTCTTCAATGAATGAAGGATGCAAAACATGTTGCAAATGTGGCAACAATGGCAGAATATGGGCACCCAAAACGTGGAGCTTACACAACAAAAATGGAGCCAAAAATCCCCACATTTATGCACAACATGTTTGCCAAAACCATTGAATCTCAAAAACATGGCACCAACCATCGATCTCCAACAGCATGACAAGAATGTGGGATGGATTCAAGGGAATAATGCCACAAAAATTAGATTTGTGAGAGCAAGAATGCAGATCGGGTTTTTAAATCCCCTTTACAAGTTTTAAATTGCATTACTTTTCCTTCACTTGAGAAATTCGGGTTTGAAAGGAAGAAGAGCAAAAAGAAATAACAAAACAACTTGTAATAGGAAAATAAAATCCCTATTACAACTTTAAAAAACATAAAGGAACATAAAGACTTGTGTAGTGTCAAAAATTGCATCCCCCTTTACAATTTGACCTACATCTTTGGAACCACTTTGGTGTCCATTCCCTTAGCACCTGAGTAGGCTCATTTCAGCCCTTGCATCAACCTTTTTCCTCTCAAGATGCTCAAGAACCCCTTTTCAACAACTCCCACGTGGCGTTAGTCTTGTTAGCCATGTATCTCCCTTGTCTTCTTCTCTTTTTGAGCATGATTCACTTGGACACTAGCGCGTCGCGCAGACGTCCACGTGCCACGCATTTGTCTCATGACATTTTAACGTTCGAATGTCAGTTATGAGTGAGCCTTTCCACTTGTCACCTGCATATGTCGGTGGAAACGGCTTTGGACCTTTCAATCGGCCCGCCAACCTTCTTTTCCCTTATCTTCTCTCTTTTAAATCTATCCTCTCTCTTCATTCAATCTCTCTAGTTTCCTCATTCAATCTCTCTTAATATTTGGGCTCTCACAGTATTCTTTTGCCACTCTCTTGGCTTTCTCAAGCCTCTTTGGTAATATCTATCTATTTATCCTATCTTTGAGCATCTTGGGATTTATCACATCCCTCTTCTATCATCTATCATTTATCATTTATCTTATCTTGCATTTATCTTTATTCTATCAATTTATCTGCTCTGCCAACAAATGGGGCTTGAACCAAGGTGAAAACTATAACCGAAAGTAGACTTATGATCATCAAGATCGCCATCCCAATCGGAGTCTGTGTAACCAACCAAGCGAAGTCATGTGCCTACTGCATAGTGAATCCCATAGTGATGTGTACCCTGGATGTAATGAAGGATGCGTTTGGCGGCTTTCCAATGAAGCTCAAGTGGTTCTGCATGAAGCAGGAAACCATGCCAACTACAAATGAAATATCAGGGCGTGTATGAGTCAAGTAGATGAGACTACCCACAAGTTGATGATACAAAGTGGCATCAACTGGTGGAGAAGAACAATGAGCCTCAAGCTTGACTCCTGAAAGAAAGGGAGTCAGTGCAGGCTTACAATCAGCCATATGAAAGCATGCAAGTAGATCAAGAGCATACTTGGGCTGCGATAGTGTAATCCCAGAAGGTGACTGTGAAATCTCTATCTCGAGAAAGTAGTGCAAAAGACCCAAGTCAGTCATAGCAAATCTTTCATGCAAAGCAGATTTGACCCTGCTAATGATGGATGTGGTACTCCATGTAATGATCAAATCATCAACATAGAGCACAAGTATCAAGTGAGAGTCATCCTGACGCAAAATATAGACATTCGGATCAGAATGACACTTGGTGAACCCTGCTGAGAGAAGAAAGGAATCCATCTTGGCATACCAAGCCATGGGGGCCTGCTTAAGGCCATAGAGAGATTTCCTTAGTCTGCAAACCAAGGAAGTATCCTGGATGAAACCCTGTGGCTGCTCCATATAAATCTCCTCATCAAGATCACCATGAAGAAAAGCACTCTTCACATCCATCTAATGTACAACCCAACCATGAGCTGCAGCAATAGCAAGTGTCAAGCGAATGGAGTTCATCTTGGCTATGGGCGCAAAGGTCTCAATATAGTCAACACCTGCTAACTGGGAGAAACCTTTCGCAACAAGTTGAGCCTTGTACTTATCCACACTACCATCTGCTGCAAACTTGGTCTGATAGATCCACTTACATCGAACCATCTTTCTCCCCTTAGGGAGATGGACTAAATCCCATGTGTTATTCCTCATCAAGGAACTATACTCTTCCTCCATAGCTTGGTCCCACTCAGGAACCCTTGATGCTTCCCGAAATGTTTGTGGATCGGAAGTGGTAGCAATGAATGCATGCAGAAGATCTTGATGTTGTGATCGAGTTTTCCGTGTATCTGAAGGATCCCCAACAAGAGAACTCGTGGACTCAAGTGTCTGTCAAGCCCAACGAGGTCTAGGTGGAGGTGGAGAACAAGGCTCCTCAACTACGAGTGGACCCTGGAGAGGTGTAACCCTATGAGTCAGAGTTGAAGGAGTCTCATCATCTGAATCACTAACATCACTATCCATAATGGAGTAAGGTGGAGGAGGTAGAGAGGCTAAGATAGGAGAGCTTTCCTCAAAGTGAACACTCCTGTCAATGAGTACCTCATGTGTCTCAAGATCCATCAGTCTATATGCCTTAACACCCTCAGGATATCCAACAAATATGCAAGGTCGACTTTGTGGTTCCAATGCCTTGCGTTTCTGCGGAGGTATGCGAGCCCATGTTGGACACCCAAAGACTCTGAAATGTCTCACAATCGGTTTCCTACTAGCCCAAGCTTCAAAAGGAGTAATACCTTGCAAATCTTTGTGAGGAACCCGATTCTGGATGTGTGTGGCACAACTGATAGCCTCGGCCCAAAAGGCAGGATCAAGAGATCGTGCATGAATCATACAACTAGCCATTTCTTTGAGAGTTCTATTCTTTCATTCTGTAACTCCATTCTACTATGGAGTGTATGCTATAGAATGGTGAAGATCAATCCCCTCAAATGTACAAAAATCCTCAAGTCTCTTGTTCACATATTCCCTTCCATTATCTGTACAAAGAATTTTGACCACTTTCCCGGATTGCTTCTCCACACGAGTCTTGAAGTCCTGAAATTTGTCAAATACTTCACTCTTATGAATGAGAAAGTAGACCCAAGTGAAGCGAGAGTAGTCATCAATGAAGGTGAGGACATAGGGGGCCTTGCTAAATGAAGGTGTTGGAAATGGACCTGCTACATCGCTGTGAACAAGTTGAAGAACTTCCAAAGCTCTCCAAGCTTTCCCCTTATCAAACTTCTCCTCGGGATGCTTGCCCATGGAACACCCTGAACATACACCTTCTGAAAAATCGATTCAAGGTAGACCTGTGACCATGTCTTTAGTGTTGAGCTGCTAAAGATAGTGGTAGTTGAGGTGACCAAACCACTCATGCCATAGCTTACTTTCTAAATTTGAATGAGTAAGCAAGGCCCTAGAAGGTGAACTTGGCACAAAGTGGGAGAATGAATAAAGCCTTGAGTTGTCATTGACGTGCCCCACTGCTACCAAGGCATCATCATCAAGTTCCTTTACCACAACTGAATCTAGTGTAAACTCAACCTTTTTCCCATTCCCATAGTGAGTGATTTGGTAGATAGAGAGAAGGTTGGTAGACAAGTTAGGAACATAGAGAACATTCTCAAATGTTCCATCATCCATGTCAACTGAACCTTTCCCTTCAACCTCTACTTGTGTATCATCACCTATGTAAATGCGAGGTACCTTAGATGGCTCCAATGAAGAAAACTGCTCCTTTGTAGAACCCATGTGATATGAGGCACCTGAGTCAAGTATCCACTGCTGTGAAGAACTTGTTGTAGCCACAAATGCTTGCCCTTTTCCCTTAGACTATGAGGAAGAGGAAGGAGATGAATCCTTCTTTGTGTAGGCAGATGGCAAGTTGATGCTATTTTTCTTAAGAAGACTAGTTAACTCATCAACTTGCTTTGTATGGCATCGATGCTCATCATGACCATACTTCTTGCAATATGCACAAGTTGGCTTATCCTTCTTAGGTGGTGTCCCCTTCTTGGAAGAGGATGAAAAATTGCCTTGTGATGGAGAGGATGATTGTCCTTTTTCCTGTTGTGGCTTAGACTTGGAGTGCTTCTTCTTCTTCTTGGAATCTTTGCTTTGACTTCCTTGATTCCCTTGATTAGCCACCAAAGCCTGGGACTTTGAAGACATGAGAAGCCCCATGTTCAACAACTTAGATTGTTCCAATATCAACATTTCTGTGAAAGCATCAAATGAAGGCATAACATAGGAACTCCCCACTGTCAAGCAATGAGTTTGGAAGCTAGACACAAATGCTACATATTCTAGTGCAAGCTTGTCCAACAAGTTGAATATCAACTGAGCATCCTTTTTGTCAATTCCACAATCCTTGAGCTTTGCTCTTAGCTCATTTGCTTTGGTGACACAATCTTGGATTGTATCAAAACTCTTGGGATCCAAGTTGGTGAGCTCATTGTCAATCTTATTACCTCTGATCTCATCAACTTGACCATATAATTTCTGAAACATATCTCAAGCATCTTTGATTGTAGTACACTTCTCAATATGAAAGATGAGGTCATCCGATACATACTTGCGCAAAGTTCCAAGAGCCATGCAATTCTTAGTGAGTCATTCTAACTGAGCATTAGGATCAGCCTTAGGATCAGGTGGTGCTGCTATTGTTCCATCTATGTAACGCGTGAGACCTTATTCCATTAATTTGCTCCATATTTTAATTTTCCATGATGCATAATTATGTGGAGTTAAAGGTGGAAATTTATGAGGACTCATTGCAACAAAAATGAAAGAGCATAAGGAAAGAGAGACACAATCACACAAGACACCCCCCCCCCCCAAAAATCACTCAATCAAAGAACCCCCCCCCAAAAAAAGTGATAATTTGGCACTTTATACTTAGTGCATGTACAATGGGCCACTTGCAAAAAATGGCAAAGTGGACTTCTGATTTCAATTTTACAACTGCCTCAATAAGGTCAAAAGAAACTCAAACTAATAATGCAAGAGATCTAAACTAAGATCCAAGCGATTTACAAGTACCAAATAGGCCAAATAAGACCAATACCTGAAAGTACAATTTATACTTAAAATATCTGAAATCTGATCATAGATTATGAAAGTGGATGAAAAAACATGCACTTTCAAAAAAGACGGCACCTGAAAAGGAGGTTGTATGAGCTCAAATGAGGCCTTTGAAGTTGCAGAATTGAGGATTGGACAGGTACAACTGAGAGAATCTGAAAATTCTAAAAAATCTATGCACCAAAACTAGAAAATAACCACACCACTACGAAGAGAACAAAAAATTAGCCCAAATCAAAAAAAATTGCACCCAAAAAGGAGCAAAATTGAGCAAGTTATGGGCCTCCAAAGTTGACCCAAAAATCCAAACTGCTCAACGGAGAGGGGTCTAAAAATTTCCAAAGAAAATGCTGACTAGGTGCTGCTGACTGGCCGCTAACTGTGCGCTGCTAACTGGACAGAAGGTACGGATCCCAAAAATAATTTTCAAATTTTATTATTTTTTTTTTTTCAAATTTTTTTTTCAAATTGGAAAATAATTTTCAGAAAAAAATAATTTTTTTTTTTTTGAAAAAATCTGAAAATTCCATACCATACCTCCCGAATTGGGCAGAAAATTTCCTCCACACCCAAAAATCGATTTTCGCCAAAATAGGTCGAATTTATACTCAATTTTTATGGAAATGGCCTCCCAGACGTAATGGTGAAGTCGAAAACGCTCTAAGATGCCTCCAAAAAATGTAGTCCCTTAGATCCAAAAATAGAAGCTTTCCACGATGTCTCCAAAAACCAATCAATGAAGCCCCAATGGCTCTGATACCATGTGAGATTTTGCCAAGATCAAGAGCACAAAGAAAAGTATAAAAATAGAGACAAAAGAATGACAAGAACAAACTGTATTCTCATCAATATAAAAATGATCAACTGGATTCCCAATACAATGAATATAGGCCTTCTTATATAGGCAAGGCCATATGGATGTATGAGCACACAATCATGACATGTGGCTCAATGAGAAACAAGGGTAGGTAAGAAATACTAGGGGTAGGTAGGAGAAATAATATAATATTCCACAAGAGGTGGATGACCCACCGAATGTGGAGTGTAAGAGCAAAATAAGACCACAAAAGGTAGAATTTCTCCTACAAGCTCTATCCCTATGTGCACACTTCCCTAAGTGTCTCAAATCAAACTACGAAGAGATGCATTATCCTAAGTTAACTTAAGTAAAGTGTAATAATATCCATAATGAATATTTATTTACACCAACAATTTTCACTTTTTGAAATTACAGATATAAAGCATAACTAAAGTCATCGACAAGTTGTGACATTTTTAGAAATCACTAATAAGATAAAGATCAGTTCAAGAAGCTAAGTCATTTTATCTTCCACCTTTATTTGTTGGGATTAAGGTGTTTCAATCTTAGAGTCTAAACATGGTAATTTGATTATTTATTTATTTATTTTATTTTTCACTCACTTTGGAAGTCCTAAAATTTTAGGAACTAGTGTCATATGTTGTTATGTTGATATTATGACAAATTTTTATTATTACTATGGCGGTTTCTAGTTCGGTGGAAGAGTCACGGAGAGTTATATATTGGCATATTGCATTTATTATTTGAGTTCACTTTTGACAAGTGGTGTGAGGTAACGAAGGCACCTATTTGGTCATGGTAACTTCTATGTTGTACTTACATTGCATTTGGCAAGATGACTGTTATGGAGAAGATAGGTGTTTTTACTTTGGAATTTGCTACGTGCAATGTGTCATTGGATTGGCAAGGTGTTGCTTGTGACACAACTTACCTCTTGGGCTTTGAAGTTGGTTTTGGAAACCATGGGCACATACCTCCTTGTGATGAGTTCTATTAATGTGTTGATGCCTTAGTTGTTTTAGTGAGAGACAGGTTGAAGGCATTGTTATGCTACTGAAATTATTCTTGAAATCTCTGTTGTAGCAACTCCTGAAGAGCATTGGCACTGTATATTGTATTGTAACTATTTTTGTTACTAAATGATACAATTGAGTCTGGCTTTTGGAGTGTGGGTTTTTTCCTAAAAGGGTTAAATCTGATTTTATATGTGTTTATCTAATTTACAATTGTTTAAAAGTTTGTAAGAAATTTCTACATCATCTCTCCTATTAGATTAGGCATTTGGAAGCGTTATTCCGCACTTTGGCTTCCTTTCAATTGCTATTAGAGCCTGGACAACTTTGTTATTGTTGGGTTGACCGGGTTTTGTGTTGATCTAGTTTCAGTGGGAGTTTTGTAGTGGAAGATTTCATAACTTTGTTGCAGGTTAGATATGGCAAGCACATCCAAAGAATAGAGATGGATAAATTTAATGGCAACAATTTTGAGTTGTGGAAACTCAAAATGGAGGACATGCTCATGGATATAGATCTATGGGTTGCGGTTTCTTTGACAAAACCCCAAAATACAGCACAGGATGAATGGGATAAAATGGATCGAAAAGCCAAGGGTTTGATAATCTACTGTCTGGCTAATTTAGTGCTCCTGAATGTCCATGATGAGAAAACTACAACTGCACTTTGGAAAAAACTTAGTGATATTTATCAAAGGAAATCCTTGGTAAATAAGTCATTCCTGAGAAAGAAGTCGTATTCATTGAGGATGGGGGAAGGAGAGTCCGTTGTAGATCACCGGATGCGTTCAACATGCTTGTTGCTCAATTGGATTCTGACGATGACAAGATTGGTGATCAAGACAAATGCATGCTTCTTTTATGTTCTTTTCCGAACTCATGGAATTTGCTTGTGATGGCCATTGTGTTGGTTGAAAATTTTATACACCTAGGAAATGTGCAAAATTGTGGTTTCAGCCATAGTGTGTGAGTATGATACTCTCCTAATTTAGGGAAGGCTCCCCCTATCTACAAACTAAACTAATCAAATATGGGTGAGACAACAGCCTTTCTTCTTCTTTCAAGAAAAACTATACTCTTTTCTCTTCATAGAAAATTAATAGCAATTGGAAATAAATAACAACAAATACAGAAATGAGACATTTTTGTAGGATTTGGAACATAAAAGGAAGTAAAGTTTCCATGAAAACACAAAGATCTCTGTCACTTCTCCGGGATGGGAAAACATAAATGAAAGCACAAAGTCTTCAACACTTCTCCTGACCTATCAACCTTCTCAAAATGATAACAATGTACAACGCACATTAGCTCAAAGTCTAGCTATATGGTGCACATCTTATGCACTAACATAGGAAATAAAAGCAACACAAAGTTTGCAAGTTACCCCTTTTGTTTGAGCGTCCTATAATGGTTTCAAACGTGACAAGCAGCTCAAAGTCTACAGTATCAAATCTTAAAACCAATCTTAAATTCCAAACACAACAAGCAACTCAATGGTGCAGAGGCACCTAAAGTACAAGAGATAAATGAGTTTAAGAGTCCTTATATCATGTATTAAAATATATTTGATTCATTTGTGATGTATTTGAGTCTAAATGTAAGGCTATGTGAAGCCATTTATATGACATTGTTAATATTGTTATGTTAAGGTCCTAGTTTGATCAAGAAGACAAAAATATGAAAGAATGTCTAATAAAGGCTAAAAATCATGTAAAAGGTCTTAAATAGGCTATTTGGACATGTCTAGGGTGATTTTACAAAGTGTGGAGTCATTTTTATTAAGTGTCATAAAAGTTGTCAAAATGCATAAAAATTGTAAAGCATGAAACAATGCAAAAAGGCATTAAAAGTTGTCAAAAGGAAGATGAAAGGTCATAAGGGTGGTTAAGTGGTTTCTAACTACCTAAATATGTATAAATATGATGTATTGGTCGAACCAAATCATATGGGAGAGAATAGAGAAAGAGGAGAACATTTTGGAGCAATTGAGTGAATTTGAATCTCTTATTTTGATTGGTTTTTTTTGTTAAGTTGTTGTTTCCAGGCCTTGTATGGCCATGTACGGCCTGGAAACCCTGTAATATAGTAATGGTTAGATAGCATATTGAATCCTCTTTCCTATAATTTTGGTTTGATCAATTTTTATTAACTATGGAGGAAGTTATGAGATTTTTCGTGAAAGTTAGTATTTGCAGATTCAGGATTTCTGAGAACAGTCATAGTGAAATGCGTGGTAAGAACGCATATGGAAGATTCAAGAACTCTAATTATATTCATTGGAAATATATTTGAGTAATATTTCATTTCCTTTTGGTTTGGTTCAATTTCATGATGAATTGTGGAATCTATGACATTTTTAATGAAGACTGGTTTTAAACCCTCTTCAATGGAGTTGCAGGGAAAGAGTT
Organism: Cryptomeria japonica; assembly: GCF_030272615.1. Classification (NCBI taxonomy): domain Eukaryota; kingdom Viridiplantae; phylum Streptophyta; class Pinopsida; order Cupressales; family Cupressaceae; genus Cryptomeria; species Cryptomeria japonica. The sequence goes on from NC_081412.1 coordinate 81,909,570, forward strand.
GTGATGGTATAATTATTTATGATTGGTAAAAATAAATAGTTTACATATTCAAAAACTAGATTCATATATTCTTCAAATGGAATTGGTTTGGTATCATTTGAAATTGTTTTGAGAAAGATATATGATGCCCTAGGTAGGGGTTGGAGTTTTAAATCTGGATTATGACAGAGACATGGATCGGAATTTATAGTCTAAAAAATAATTGTTTGGGGAATAAAATGAGATTATCAGACCTTAAGATTTTATAAGATGATAGATAATGTAGTTATCTACAAACATTGTATTTTCCAGAAAGTTTGGTTTGGAGTTTTGATTGGTCAAATAATTCAATCTTTAAAGACTGTCTTGAAGACAGCAATGTTGTGGTTTTCTTTATAAGTTGCCTTTGTTCAAAGATATTATTGAATGAATGTTGAAAGGATCATAAAGGATCCTATTGATCATTTGGTTTGTAAGATGCTCTGCATCAAATTGGTATCAGAGCTTGAAGATCTTGAGTGTGTGGGTAGAGCGCCGAGGGAGGCAATCCACACCAGGACCTTGGAGATTTGGTATTTGTTTTGTTGATGAGTTTTGGTTGCAGGTGCTCATCCATCTTGCTGCATATGAAGGTTGGGTTGTGTAAAGGGCCAAGAGAAGGTCCAGGGCCAAGGAGTGGTCCAGTTGATTGCCAAGAGACTAGGGAGAGAGGCATAGAGAAGGACTCCTAGGTGAGGCATTTGGGAGAGTTGTTTGTGGTGAGTTTGAAGCGGCAATTGAAAAGGTGGATCTTTGACTGATAAGGCACCATGGAGTTGCAGCCATTAATACTCCACTGATAGGAGTATTTGAGAAGATAATTTTGAGGACAGTCCTGTGTCCTAAAGGGAGAAGATGATGGTGATAAAGGCATGAAGAGGAAAAGGCAAATGAAGGTAAAGATGAAGATTTTTGTCACAATTTTTTTTTGCAGGTTATGGCACACCTTTCCAAGAGACTTGGAAAATTTTCAAGGTTGGCAGTATGGTGCAGAGGCACCTAAAGTACAAGAGATAAATGAGTTTAAGAGTCCTTATATCATGTATTAAAATATATTTGATTCATTTGTGATGTATTTGAGTCTAAATGTAAGGCTATGTGAAGCCATTTATATGACATTGTTAATATTGTTATGTTAAGGTCCTAGTTTGATCAAGAAGACAAAAATATGAAAGAATGTCTAATAAAGGCTAAAAATCATGTAAAAGGTCTTAAATAGGCTATTTGGACATGTCTAGGGTGATTTTACAAAGTGTGGAGTCATTTTTATTAAGTGTCATAAAAGTTGTCAAAATGCATAAAAATTGTAAAGCATGAAACAATGCAAAAAGGCATTAAAAGTTGTCAAAAGGAAGATGAAAGGTCATAAGGGTGGTTAAGTGGTTTCTAACTACCTAAATATGTATAAATATGATGTATTGGTCGAACCAAATCATATGGGAGAGAATAGAGAAAGAGGAGAACATTTTGGAGCAATTGAGTGAATTTGAATCTCTTATTTTGATTGGTTTTTTTTGTTAAGTTGTTGTTTCCAGGCCTTGTATGGCCATGTACGGCCTGGAAACCCTGTAATATAGTAATGGTTAGATAGCATATTGAATCCTCTTTCCTATAATTTTGGTTTGATCAATTTTTATTAACTATGGAGGAAGTTATGAGATTTTTCGTGAAAGTTAGTATTTGCAGATTCAGGATTTCTGAGAACAGTCATAGTGAAATGCGTGGTAAGAACGCATATGGAAGATTCAAGAACTCTAATTATATTCATTGGAAATATATTTGAGTAATATTTCATTTCCTTTTGGTTTGGTTCAATTTCATGATGAATTGTGGAATCTATGACATTTTTAATGAAGACTGGTTTTAAACCCTCTTCAATGGAGTTGCAGGGAAAGAGTTGTGATGGTATAATTATTTATGATTGGTAAAAATAAATAGTTTACATATTCAAAAACTAGATTCATATATTCTTCAAATGGAATTGGTTTGGTATCATTTGAAATTGTTTTGAGAAAGATATATGATGCCCTAGGTAGGGGTTGGAGTTTTAAATCCGGATTATGACAGAGACATGGATCGGAATTTATAGTCTAAAAAATAATTGTTTGGGGAATAAAATGAGATTATCAGACCTTAAGATTTTATAAGATGATAGATAATGTAGTTATCTACAAACATTGTATTTTCCAGAAAGTTTGGTTTGGAGTTTTGATTGGTCAAATAATTCAATCTTTAAAGACTGTCTTGAAGACAGCAATGTTGTGGTTTTCTTTATAAGTTGCCTTTGTTCAAAGATATTATTGAATGAATGTTGAAAGGATCATAAAGGATCCTATTGATCATTTGGTTTGTAAGATGCTCTGCATCAAATTGGTATCAGAGCTTGAAGATCTTGAGTGTGTGGGTAGAGCGCCGAGGGAGGCAATCCACACCAGGACCTTGGAGATTTGGTATTTGTTTTGTTGATGAGTTTTGGTTGCAGGTGCTCATCCATCTTGCTGCATATGAAGGTTGGGTTGTGTAAAGGGCCAAGAGAAGGTCCAGGGCCAAGGAGTGGTCCAGTTGATTGCCAAGAGACTAGGGAGAGAGGCATAGAGAAGGACTCCTAGGTGAGGCATTTGGGAGAGTTGTTTGTGGTGAGTTTGAAGCGGCAATTGAAAAGGTGGATCTTTGACTGATAAGGCACCATGGAGTTGCAGCCATTAATACTCCACTGATAGGAGTATTTGAGAAGATAATTTTGAGGACAGTCCTGTGTCCTAAAGGGAGAAGATGATGGTGATAAAGGCATGAAGAGGAAAAGGCAAATGAAGGTAAAGATGAAGATTTTTGTCACAATTTTTTTTTGCAGGTTATGGCACACCTTTCCAAGAGACTTGGAAAATTTTCAAGGTTGGCAGTATGGTGCAGAGGCACCTAAAGTACAAGAGATAAATGAGTTTAAGAGTCCTTATATCATGTATTAAAATATATTTGATTCATTTGTGATGTATTTGAGTCTAAATGTAAGGCTATGTGAAGCCATTTATATGACATTGTTAATATTGTTATGTTAAGGTCCTAGTTTGATCAAGAAGACAAAAATATGAAAGAATGTCTAATAAAGGCTAAAAATCATGTAAAAGGTCTTAAATAGGCTATTTGGACATGTCTAGGGTGATTTTACAAAGTGTGGAGTCATTTTTATTAAGTGTCATAAAAGTTGTCAAAATGCATAAAAATTGTAAAGCATGAAACAATGCAAAAAGGCATTAAAAGTTGTCAAAAGGAAGATGAAAGGTCATAAGGGTGGTTAAGTGGTTTCTAACTACCTAAATATGTATAAATATGATGTATTGGTCGAACCAAATCATATGGGAGAGAATAGAGAAAGAGGAGAACATTTTGGAGCAATTGAGTGAATTTGAATCTCTTATTTTGATTGGTTTTTTTTGTTAAGTTGTTGTTTCCAGGCCTTGTATGGCCATGTACGGCCTGGAAACCCTGTAATATAGTAATGGTTAGATAGCATATTGAATCCTCTTTCCTATAATTTTGGTTTGATCAATTTTTATTAACTATGGAGGAAGTTATGAGATTTTTCGTGAAAGTTAGTATTTGCAGATTCAGGATTTCTGAGAACAGTCATAGTGAAATGCGTGGTAAGAACGCATATGGAAGATTCAAGAACTCTAATTATATTCATTGGAAATATATTTGAGTAATATTTCATTTCCTTTTGGTTTGGTTCAATTTCATGATGAATTGTGGAATCTATGACATTTTTAATGAAGACTGGTTTTAAACCCTCTTCAATGGAGTTGCAGGGAAAGAGTTGTGATGGTATAATTATTTATGATTGGTAAAAATAAATAGTTTACATATTCAAAAACTAGATTCATATATTCTTCAAATGGAATTGGTTTGGTATCATTTGAAATTGTTTTGAGAAAGATATATGATGCCCTAGGTAGGGGTTGGAGTTTTAAATCGGGATTATGACAGAGACATGGATCGGAATTTATAGTCTAAAAAATAATTGTTTGGGGAATAAAATGAGATTATCAGACCTTAAGATTTTATAAGATGATAGATAATGTAGTTATCTACAAACATTGTATTTTCCAGAAAGTTTGGTTTGGAGTTTTGATTGGTCAAATAATTCAATCTTTAAAGACTGTCTTGAAGACAGCAATGTTGTGGTTTTCTTTATAAGTTGCCTTTGTTCAAAGATATTATTGAATGAATGTTGAAAGGATCATAAAGGATCCTATTGATCATTTGGTTTGTAAGATGCTCTGCATCAAATTGGTATCAGAGCTTGAAGATCTTGAGTGTGTGGGTAGAGCGCCGAGGGAGGCAATCCACACCAGGACCTTGGAGATTTGGTATTTGTTTTGTTGATGAGTTTTGGTTGCAGGTGCTCATCCATCTTGCTGCATATGAAGGTTGGGTTGTGTAAAGGGCCAAGAGAAGGTCCAGGGCCAAGGAGTGGTCCAGTTGATTGCCAAGAGACTAGGGAGAGAGGCATAGAGAAGGACTCCTAGGTGAGGCATTTGGGAGAGTTGTTTGTGGTGAGTTTGAAGCGGCAATTGAAAAGGTGGATCTTTGACTGATAAGGCACCATGGAGTTGCAGCCATTAATACTCCACTGATAGGAGTATTTGAGAAGATAATTTTGAGGACAGTCCTGTGTCCTAAAGGGAGAAGATGATGGTGATAAAGGCATGAAGAGGAAAAGGCAAATGAAGGTAAAGATGAAGATTTTTGTCACAATTTTTTTTTGCAGGTTATGGCACACCTTTCCAAGAGACTTGGAAAATTTTCAAGGTTGGCAGTATGGTGCAGAGGCACCTAAAGTACAAGAGATAAATGAGTTTAAGAGTCCTTATATCATGTATTAAAATATATTTGATTCATTTGTGATGTATTTGAGTCTAAATGTAAGGCTATGTGAAGCCATTTATATGACATTGTTAATATTGTTATGTTAAGGTCCTAGTTTGATCAAGAAGACAAAAATATGAAAGAATGTCTAATAAAGGCTAAAAATCATGTAAAAGGTCTTAAATAGGCTATTTGGACATGTCTAGGGTGATTTTACAAAGTGTGGAGTCATTTTTATTAAGTGTCATAAAAGTTGTCAAAATGCATAAAAATTGTAAAGCATGAAACAATGCAAAAAGGCATTAAAAGTTGTCAAAAGGAAGATGAAAGGTCATAAGGGTGGTTAAGTGGTTTCTAACTACCTAAATATGTATAAATATGATGTATTGGTCGAACCAAATCATATGGGAGAGAATAGAGAAAGAGGAGAACATTTTGGAGCAATTGAGTGAATTTGAATCTCTTATTTTGATTGGTTTTTTTTGTTAAGTTGTTGTTTCCAGGCCTTGTATGGCCATGTACGGCCTGGAAACCCTGTAATATAGTAATGGTTAGATAGCATATTGAATCCTCTTTCCTATAATTTTGGTTTGATCAATTTTTATTAACTATGGAGGAAGTTATGAGATTTTTCGTGAAAGTTAGTATTTGCAGATTCAGGATTTCTGAGAACAGTCATAGTGAAATGCGTGGTAAGAACGCATATGGAAGATTCAAGAACTCTAATTATATTCATTGGAAATATATTTGAGTAATATTTCATTTCCTTTTGGTTTGGTTCAATTTCATGATGAATTGTGGAATCTATGACATTTTTAATGAAGACTGGTTTTAAACCCTCTTCAATGGAGTTGCAGGGAAAGAGTTGTGATGGTATAATTATTTATGATTGGTAAAAATAAATAGTTTACATATTCAAAAACTAGATTCATATATTCTTCAAATGGAATTGGTTTGGTATCATTTGAAATTGTTTTGAGAAAGATATATGATGCCCTAGGTAGGGGTTGGAGTTTTAAATCCGGATTATGACAGAGACATGGATCGGAATTTATAGTCTAAAAAATAATTGTTTGGGGAATAAAATGAGATTATCAGACCTTAAGATTTTATAAGATGATAGATAATGTAGTTATCTACAAACATTGTATTTTCCAGAAAGTTTGGTTTGGAGTTTTGATTGGTCAAATAATTCAATCTTTAAAGACTGTCTTGAAGACAGCAATGTTGTGGTTTTCTTTATAAGTTGCCTTTGTTCAAAGATATTATTGAATGAATGTTGAAAGGATCATAAAGGATCCTATTGATCATTTGGTTTGTAAGATGCTCTGCATCAAATTGGTATCAGAGCTTGAAGATCTTGAGTGTGTGGGTAGAGCGCCGAGGGAGGCAATCCACACCAGGACCTTGGAGATTTGGTATTTGTTTTGTTGATGAGTTTTGGTTGCAGGTGCTCATCCATCTTGCTGCATATGAAGGTTGGGTTGTGTAAAGGGCCAAGAGAAGGTCCAGGGCCAAGGAGTGGTCCAGTTGATTGCCAAGAGACTAGGGAGAGAGGCATAGAGAAGGACTCCTAGGTGAGGCATTTGGGAGAGTTGTTTGTGGTGAGTTTGAAGCGGCAATTGAAAAGGTGGATCTTTGACTGATAAGGCACCATGGAGTTGCAGCCATTAATACTCCACTGATAGGAGTATTTGAGAAGATAATTTTGAGGACAGTCCTGTGTCCTAAAGGGAGAAGATGATGGTGATAAAGGCATGAAGAGGAAAAGGCAAATGAAGGTAAAGATGAAGATTTTTGTCACAATTTTTTTTTGCAGGTTATGGCACACCTTTCCAAGAGACTTGGAAAATTTTCAAGGTTGGCAGTATGGTGCAGAGGCACCTAAAGTACAAGAGATAAATGAGTTTAAGAGTCCTTATATCATGTATTAAAATATATTTGATTCATTTGTGATGTATTTGAGTCTAAATGTAAGGCTATGTGAAGCCATTTATATGACATTGTTAATATTGTTATGTTAAGGTCCTAGTTTGATCAAGAAGACAAAAATATGAAAGAATGTCTAATAAAGGCTAAAAATCATGTAAAAGGTCTTAAATAGGCTATTTGGACATGTCTAGGGTGATTTTACAAAGTGTGGAGTCATTTTTATTAAGTGTCATAAAAGTTGTCAAAATGCATAAAAATTGTAAAGCATGAAACAATGCAAAAAGGCATTAAAAGTTGTCAAAAGGAAGATGAAAGGTCATAAGGGTGGTTAAGTGGTTTCTAACTACCTAAATATGTATAAATATGATGTATTGGTCGAACCAAATCATATGGGAGAGAATAGAGAAAGAGGAGAACATTTTGGAGCAATTGAGTGAATTTGAATCTCTTATTTTGATTGGTTTTTTTTGTTAAGTTGTTGTTTCCAGGCCTTGTATGGCCATGTACGGCCTGGAAACCCTGTAATATAGTAATGGTTAGATAGCATATTGAATCCTCTTTCCTATAATTTTGGTTTGATCAATTTTTATTAACTATGGAGGAAGTTATGAGATTTTTCGTGAAAGTTAGTATTTGCAGATTCAGGATTTCTGAGAACAGTCATAGTGAAATGCGTGGTAAGAACGCATATGGAAGATTCAAGAACTCTAATTATATTCATTGGAAATATATTTGAGTAATATTTCATTTCCTTTTGTTTTGGTTCAATTTCATGATGAATTGTGGAATCTATGACATTTTTAATGAAGACTGGTTTTAAACCCTCTTCAATGGAGTTGCAGGGAAAGAGTTGTGATGGTATAATTATTTATGATTGGTAAAAATAAATAGTTTACATATTCAAAAACTAGATTCATATATTCTTCAAATGGAATTGGTTTGGTATCATTTGAAATTGTTTTGAGAAAGATATATGATGCCCTAGGTAGGGGTTGGAGTTTTAAATCGGGATTATGACAGAGACATGGATCGGAATTTATAGTCTAAAAAATAATTGTTTGGGGAATAAAATGAGATTATCAGACCTTAAGATTTTATAAGATGATAGATAATGTAGTTATCTACAAACATTGTATTTTCCAGAAAGTTTGGTTTGGAGTTTTGATTGGTCAAATAATTCAATCTTTAAAGACTGTCTTGAAGACAGCAATGTTGTGGTTTTCTTTATAAGTTGCCTTTGTTCAAAGATATTATTGAATGAATGTTGAAAGGATCATAAAGGATCCTATTGATCATTTGGTTTGTAAGATGCTCTGCATCAAATTGGTATCAGAGCTTGAAGATCTTGAGTGTGTGGGTAGAGCGCCGAGGGAGGCAATCCACACCAGGACCTTGGAGATTTGGTATTTGTTTTGTTGATGAGTTTTGGTTGCAGGTGCTCATCCATCTTGCTGCATATGAAGGTTGGGTTGTGTAAAGGGCCAAGAGAAGGTCCAGGGCCAAGGAGTGGTCCAGTTGATTGCCAAGAGACTAGGGAGAGAGGCATAGAGAAGGACTCCTAGGTGAGGCATTTGGGAGAGTTGTTTGTGGTGAGTTTGAAGCGGCAATTGAAAAGGTGGATCTTTGACTGATAAGGCACCATGGAGTTGCAGCCATTAATACTCCACTGATAGGAGTATTTGAGAAGATAATTTTGAGGACAGTCCTGTGTCCTAAAGGGAGAAGATGATGGTGATAAAGGCATGAAGAGGAAAAGGCAAATGAAGGTAAAGATGAAGATTTTTGTCACAATTTTTTTTTGCAGGTTATGGCACACCTTTCCAAGAGACTTGGAAAATTTTCAAGGTTGGCAGTATGGTGCAGAGGCACCTAAAGTACAAGAGATAAATGAGTTTAAGAGTCCTTATATCATGTATTAAAATATATTTGATTCATTTGTGATGTATTTGAGTCTAAATGTAAGGCTATGTGAAGCCATTTATATGACATTGTTAATATTGTTATGTTAAGGTCCTAGTTTGATCAAGAAGACAAAAATATGAAAGAATGTCTAATAAAGGCTAAAAATCATGTAAAAGGTCTTAAATAGGCTATTTGGACATGTCTAGGGTGATTTTACAAAGTGTGGAGTCATTTTTATTAAGTGTCATAAAAGTTGTCAAAATGCATAAAAATTGTAAAGCATGAAACAATGCAAAAAGGCATTAAAAGTTGTCAAAAGGAAGATGAAAGGTCATAAGGGTGGTTAAGTGGTTTCTAACTACCTAAATATGTATAAATATGATGTATTGGTCGAACCAAATCATATGGGAGAGAATAGAGAAAGAGGAGAACATTTTGGAGCAATTGAGTGAATTTGAATCTCTTATTTTGATTGGTTTTTTTTGTTAAGTTGTTGTTTCCAGGCCTTGTATGGCCATGTACGGCCTGGAAACCCTGTAATATAGTAATGGTTAGATAGCATATTGAATCCTCTTTCCTATAATTTTGGTTTGATCAATTTTTATTAACTATGGAGGAAGTTATGAGATTTTTCGTGAAAGTTAGTATTTGCAGATTCAGGATTTCTGAGAACAGTCATAGTGAAATGCGTGGTAAGAACGCATATGGAAGATTCAAGAACTCTAATTATATTCATTGGAAATATATTTGAGTAATATTTCATTTCCTTTTGGTTTGGTTCAATTTCATGATGAATTGTGGAATCTATGACATTTTTAATGAAGACTGGTTTTAAACCCTCTTCAATGGAGTTGCAGGGAAAGAGTTGTGATGGTATAATTATTTATGATTGGTAAAAATAAATAGTTTACATATTCAAAAACTAGATTCATATATTCTTCAAATGGAATTGGTTTGGTATCATTTGAAATTGTTTTGAGAAAGATATATGATGCCCTAGGTAGGGGTTGGAGTTTTAAATCCGGATTATGACAGAGACATGGATCGGAATTTATAGTCTAAAAAATAATTGTTTGGGGAATAAAATGAGATTATCAGACCTTAAGATTTTATAAGATGATAGATAATGTAGTTATCTACAAACATTGTATTTTCCAGAAAGTTTGGTTTGGAGTTTTGATTGGTCAAATAATTCAATCTTTAAAGACTGTCTTGAAGACAGCAATGTTGTGGTTTTCTTTATAAGTTGCCTTTGTTCAAAGATATTATTGAATGAATGTTGAAAGGATCATAAAGGATCCTATTGATCATTTGGTTTGTAAGATGCTCTGCATCAAATTGGTATCAGAGCTTGAAGATCTTGAGTGTGTGGGTAGAGCGCCGAGGGAGGCAATCCACACCAGGACCTTGGAGATTTGGTATTTGTTTTGTTGATGAGTTTTGGTTGCAGGTGCTCATCCATCTTGCTGCATATGAAGGTTGGGTTGTGTAAAGGGCCAAGAGAAGGTCCAGGGCCAAGGAGTGGTCCAGTTGATTGCCAAGAGACTAGGGAGAGAGGCATAGAGAAGGACTCCTAGGTGAGGCATTTGGGAGAGTTGTTTGTGGTGAGTTTGAAGCGGCAATTGAAAAGGTGGATCTTTGACTGATAAGGCACCATGGAGTTGCAGCCATTAATACTCCACTGATAGGAGTATTTGAGAAGATAATTTTGAGGACAGTCCTGTGTCCTAAAGGGAGAAGATGATGGTGATAAAGGCATGAAGAGGAAAAGGCAAATGAAGGTAAAGATGAAGATTTTTGTCACAATTTTTTTTTGCAGGTTATGGCACACCTTTCCAAGAGACTTGGAAAATTTTCAAGGTTGGCAGTATGGTGCAGAGGCACCTAAAGTACAAGAGATAAATGAGTTTAAGAGTCCTTATATCATGTATTAAAATATATTTGATTCATTTGTGATGTATTTGAGTCTAAATGTAAGGCTATGTGAAGCCATTTATATGACATTGTTAATATTGTTATGTTAAGGTCCTAGTTTGATCAAGAAGACAAAAATATGAAAGAATGTCTAATAAAGGCTAAAAATCATGTAAAAGGTCTTAAATAGGCTATTTGGACATGTCTAGGGTGATTTTACAAAGTGTGGAGTCATTTTTATTAAGTGTCATAAAAGTTGTCAAAATGCATAAAAATTGTAAAGCATGAAACAATGCAAAAAGGCATTAAAAGTTGTCAAAAGGAAGATGAAAGGTCATAAGGGTGGTTAAGTGGTTTCTAACTACCTAAATATGTATAAATATGATGTATTGGTCGAACCAAATCATATGGGAGAGAATAGAGAAAGAGGAGAACATTTTGGAGCAATTGAGTGAATTTGAATCTCTTATTTTGATTGGTTTTTTTTGTTAAGTTGTTGTTTCCAGGCCTTGTATGGCCATGTACGGCCTGGAAACCCTGTAATATAGTAATGGTTAGATAGCATATTGAATCCTCTTTCCTATAATTTTGGTTTGATCAATTTTTATTAACTATGGAGGAAGTTATGAGATTTTTCGTGAAAGTTAGTATTTGCAGATTCAGGATTTCTGAGAACAGTCATAGTGAAATGCGTGGTAAGAACGCATATGGAAGATTCAAGAACTCTAATTATATTCATTGGAAATATATTTGAGTAATATTTCATTTCCTTTTGGTTTGGTTCAATTTCATGATGAATTGTGGAATCTATGACATTTTTAATGAAGACTGGTTTTAAACCCTCTTCAATGGAGTTGCAGGGAAAGAGTTGTGATGGTATAATTATTTATGATTGGTAAAAATAAATAGTTTACATATTCAAAAACTAGATTCATATATTCTTCAAATGGAATTGGTTTGGTATCATTTGAAATTGTTTTGAGAAAGATATATGATGCCCTAGGTAGGGGTTGGAGTTTTAAATCCGGATTATGACAGAGACATGGATCGGAATTTATAGTCTAAAAAATAATTGTTTGGGGAATAAAATGAGATTATCAGACCTTAAGATTTTATAAGATGATAGATAATGTAGTTATCTACAAACATTGTATTTTCCAGAAAGTTTGGTTTGGAGTTTTGATTGGTCAAATAATTCAATCTTTAAAGACTGTCTTGAAGACAGCAATGTTGTGGTTTTCTTTATAAGTTGCCTTTGTTCAAAGATATTATTGAATGAATGTTGAAAGGATCATAAAGGATCCTATTGATCATTTGGTTTGTAAGATGCTCTGCATCACTCAAATTTTGCAAGATTGAGTTTGAATCCCTCTTGTGTAACACCTCAAAACTCACAATATATCTCTAGAAAATGTCATCACATAACACCTTGAATCAACACAAAGTATGAAATTAATTTGCCTCTTTTAATTAAATGCAATCTAATTTACAACTAAGATCAAAGTCTTAGAGGGTACATACAAAGTGGCAGAGTTTTGTTGCATTTCCAATAGATATCCATTACAATAGACCCCCTCAAATATTTATACAAGAGGGGCCTTGAGAAAAAGGTGGGAGGATCCCAACTAACTTGAGAAATTCTCTCAACCACCATGACTTATTCAAGATTACAAGTTCTATTCTAAATTGACTTGTAATCAACTTACTTGTATTTAAAAAAGTGCAAGTGATCAACTTGCAATTACAAACTTGTTTTTTCAAAGTAAACTTGTTGAAAGGAAAACTACAATTCTGAAAGCTTTCTATGTGTCCGAAGACATGACTCCAATTACAACATCCTTTGTTTTGAAAATCTTCATGCTGCTACAAAACACTCTGTGATCAAGGTAAATGACATCTTGAACTAGAAGAAGAACTTGCACCCTTGATAGTCTTTGTGTCTTTAACCAACGAACTCCAACCTTTCACATGCTTGCGGTAGTACCATTTCTTCAAGAGGGAACTGTCTCCCTCTTTTCATGTTATGACCATCTTCGTCTTGAAAGCCTTCTATAATCTGCATCCATGAATTGTTGTTGCAAACAAGACTGACATAGGAAGGGATAAATTGATGCAAAAATGGGCTCACAAGTGAATTTGGAGTTCCAAAAATTGCATTACATATGTGGAAAGACAAGAGCATTAACTTTCAATTGTGGAGAACAAACATGCAACTTCATTTGTAATGGGTAACTACAAGTTTTCACTTGTAATTGGACCTTTAAGACTCGTTTTCAAGTGTTTTTGAGTGCATTTTGGACCAATTTCGGGCTCTGGAAGGCTGACTGTAAGTGAAGACACAACTACAATCCGATTTTAAAATTTTGACTACAAGTAGACTTCAAAAGGGAAAAATGGATGAAGGTGTGAAATGAGTGGATGAAATGGTGTTTTGACATGAGGGGAAAATGTAAAGAATGATTTTGAGCAGTAATGACGAACTTTATGTGACAAGGAAAGACACATTTTCAACTTGACAACTTTGGAAGAGGGAAAAAACTTCAATTTGTATTAGATTTATAAAACCAAAAATCTTGCTTGGTCAAAACAAATGAGCTTGGGGGAACTGTAATGCTCTTATAAATAGGTGAAAAATCCAACATGTTGGTATTCCTTGGCAGCTAAAAACGGCTTTCCATTCATCCAACTCCACAAAAAATGGCTTGGAAGGAGAGATACATTTGATGTTAAACACTGATCAATGAATGAAGGATGCAAAATGTGTTGCAAATGTGGCAACAATGGCAGAATATGGGCACCCAAAATGTGGAGCTTACAAAACAAAAATGTAGCCAAAAATCCCCACATTTATTCACATGTTTGCCAAAACCATTGAATCTCAAAAATGTGGCACCAATCATCGATCTCCAGTAGCATGGCAAGCATGTGGGATGGATTCAAGGGAATAATGCCACAAAAATCAATTTTGTGAGAGCAAGAATGCAGATCAGGTTTTTCCTCTCCAACTACAAGCAAATGTGCCCTCCGAAGTTGCAATTGGGCTTTTTAATCTCCTTTACGAGTTTTAAATTGCATTACTTTTCCTTCACTTGAGCAATTCGGGTTTGAAAGGAAGAAGAGAAAAAAGAAATAAAAAAACAACTTGTAATAGGGAAATAAAATCCCTATTACAACTTTAAAAAACATAAAGGAACATAAAGACTTGTGTAGCATCAAAAATTGCATCCCCCTTTACAATTTGACCTACATCTTTGGTAACCACTTTGGTGTACATTCCCTTAGCACCTGAGTAGGCTCATTTCAGCCCTTGCATCAACCTTTTCCCTCTCAAGATTCTCAAGAACCCCTTTTCAACAACTCCCTCGTGGTGTCAATCTTGTTAGCCACGTATCTCCCTTGTCTTTTGCTCTTTTTGAGCATGATTCACTTGGACACTAGCGCACCACGTAGACGTCTGTATGCCACACATTCGTCCCATGACATCTTAACGTTCAAATGTCAGTTTTGAGTGAGTCTTTCCACTTGTCACCTACATATGTCTATGGAAATGGCTTTGGACCTTTCAAACGGCCCGCCAACCCTCTTTTCCCTTCTCTTCTCTCTTTTAAATCTATCCTCTCTCTTCATTCAAGCTCTCTAGTTCCTTCATACAATCTCTCTTATTCTTTGGGCTCTCACAACTTTCTTTGGCTCTCTCTCGCTTGCTACAATAGTCTCTATTTTGCTACAACACTCTCAAGCTTTCACATTATTCTTCTGCCACTCTCTTGGCTTTCTCAAGCCTCTTTGGGAATATCTATCTATTTATCCTATCCTTGAGCATCTTGGAATTTGTCACATCCCTCTTCTATCATCTATCATTTATCATTTATCATTTATTTTATCTTGCATTTATCTTTATTCTATCAATCTATCTGGCTGTCTATGGAGGTGGAAACACCAAAGCAGGGATTTTATTGATGCAAATCTGCAAGCAGCCCCAAACATTTCTCCTTTCTAGCTTGTGTGCAAGTTGCATTAGAGAAGATTTATCTGGCTGGAGGCTTCATAGCATGGACTTCTTGTTTGTCTATTTTCTTCCCTTTTCTCCTTCCATTTTATCTTGGTTATTTTGTATATCACATTTACTAGCTTAGCTTCACTATTTTTTATATTTTTATTGCATTATAATCGCACTAGGAACTTTCTGTACAAACTTTGTACCTCGTTCATACAAGACAACAGTGCGTTACACTAGTGTCCTAGAACCATGCGCTCGTCCTTTAGATAGAGGCTTGACAGAGTCATCCGAGAGCCTCAAATGGCGATTAACTATTTAACTTTGTTGTTTTTATCCCCTGGCTCATCTTAGTGCCAGTTTGAGTGAGGTAGTGGCAGATTGATTTGTCCTTTGAGATTTATCATCTTGGAGGTAACAAATCCCCTCCTCTACAACTTGTAATAGGAAAATAAAATCCCTATTACAAGTTTAAAAGGAATAAAAACATAAAAACTTGTAATAGGGAAATAAAATTCTCATTACAAGTAAGACACAAGATATCAAAACACTTTGAAAACTTAAAAGACTTGTAATAGGGAAATAAAATCTCTATTAGAACTTAAAAGCACAAAGTAGAAACTTTTATGAGAACTTACAAGTTCTCATTAAACTTGTAATTTTAAATTCACTTGCAATTTGTCTAAAAAGTTCCTACAAACAACTTCAAAGACAAAAAGGGAAAAGGAAAATAAAAAGCAAGTTACAAGTTATAAGTTAGAAATAAAGTGCACTTGTAATTGCTAGAAAAAACCACTACAACACTAAAACATAAAGGAAACTCTAAACTTGCAAAGGAAAGAAAATTTTCCACTTGCAATCTAGAGGAAACTCTAAACTCTAAACTTGAATTTAAAGGAAAGAAATAGGAAACGAACTCGAAACGTGATGGAATTTAAAACGCGGATTGAGGATAAATCGAAGAACAATCCAATTCAATAAGAAGCAAAATATTTGCCTCAAGAAAATCAAGAGTAAAATCTTCAACCTATAGTGACTGCTCTAAAACCTGAAATTGTACAAAAAGCAAGGAAAAAGAAAACCAAAACTCACCAAAACTTGGACAATGATGGAAAAGACACCCCCCAATGATTTGACACTAACAAATGTGAGCTTTGTACCTCGTAAAAAATGCCTTGGAGACAAAAACAACACATTTAAACCAAAATTTTGTAAGGGTTGTCACATTTTTTAAAATTCAAAAATGAGGACAACGCATTGGAAGCGCAACAACCACTTTCAAGCTAGAGGATGTGGTTGCTTCACTATTATCTAAAGAGATGCAAAGAAAATCTTCTGAGATGGCTGGGGAGGCCCTGGTTTCTCATGATAGAACACTTTAGAAAGGTAAGAAAAAGGACAAGAAGGGTAAATCAAAGTCTTTGGGGAGGTCTAAGTCTCCTACTAAAAAGTCCAAGGCAAAATGCTAGAACTGCGGCAAATCCGATCATTTTCGAAAAGATTATAAAGAGGAGAAGAAAAAGAAAAACAAGAATGCCTTTGATTCTAATTCTAATAAATCCTCTTAGGATGACGTGGATGCTTTTGTCGCTACCTTGGCAACCCATGCTTGAGAAGATGTATGGTTGATTGAATCAAGTGCTTCTTTCCACATGACCTCTCACAGAGATTGGTTCTCAAAGTATGAAGAATTTGATGGTGGGAAGGTGTATCTTGGTGACAATTCTCACTTGAAGGTTGTTGGCCATGGAAGAGTGAAGGGGATTGATGGTGTCCTGCATATCCTTGGTTTGGTACAAAACCTTCTTTCAATTAGAAATTTGAGTTATGCGGTAGTGCAGGTTGCTTTCTCGCAAGGTGGATGCAAGATGACTAGAGGCTCTATGGTGCTTGTTAAGGGTGCTCAGATTGGAACTCTATATAAGTTAGATGCATGCATGATACAATGCAATATTGCTTCTATGAATTCCAAGAAAAGGGCTTTGGATTCTTCATCCTCATCGTCAGATCAAGTAGAGAAGAAAACTATTGTATCGACATCTGATGGTCGTGCTTTCTGGTACCTAAGGGTGCTAATTCTTTGGAGATGAAGCTCCCAGTTCAGAAGACAATGTTGTGGCACCAAATAATTGGCCACATAGGTGAAAAGGGTTTACGAGCCTTGGAAAATAAGAGCCTTGTTGAAGGCCTTGATGATTATAATCTCGAGTTCGACTTTTGCGAACATTATATTTATGGAAAACAACACCGTGTTTCTTTTTATTCCAGTTCTCATAAGTCTTCTTGCGTTTTGGACTATGCTCATTCTAATGTGTTTGGTCCAATTAATGTACCTTCATTAAATAGATATGTGTACTTTGTTTCTTTCATGGATGACTATTCTAGAAGGATATTTGTTTATTTTCTCATAAGTAAATTTGAAGTTTTCAGTCGGTTTAAGGAATTTAAGTCTTTGGTTGAAAATCAGACTGGTAGGAAAATTAAGTGTTTGAGGACAAATAACAGTGGTGAGTTTTGTTTGGTAGAGTTCGACAGGTTCTGTAAGGACCATAGGATTGAAAGATATAAGACAAATCCATATACACCACAACAAAATGGAGTTGTGGAGAGGATGAACATAACACTGATAGAGAGGGCTAGGAGTATGATGAGTGGTGTTGAGCTTGAACAAAAGTTATGGACCGAGGCGGTAGCCACTGCATGTTATCTAATTAATAGATCTCCTTCTTCGGCATTTGTTGAAAAGACCCCTATGGGAGCATGGTCTAGTAGAAATCCCTCGCTGAGACATCTCAGAGTCTTTGGTTATGAGGCATATGCTCATGTGCCTAATGAAAATAGATATAAATTAGAGAATCGGGCAATGAAATGTATCTTCAATCGGCTATAGTGTTGGTGTGAAAGGGTACAAGATTTGGGATCCAGTTGCAAAGAAGGTGCTCTATAGCATAAGTGTTATCTTCCATGAGTTGAAACCTTTCACCGTAGATTTGCAGCCAGAGAAGGAAGAGAAACGAAAGAAGGAGGTAGTTCAAATTCCACCCACTCCTGAAAGAGTTGAGCTATGTACTCCTATGGAACCTAATAATGAGGAGAGATTTAGCAACTCGAAGAGTTCATAAGAGGAACAAGATCATCAGTCTCAGTCTTTGAGGAGGTCTATGCATGATAAGCAACTACCTGATAGATACAGATATTCACCAGAAAGGTTTGGAAATTCTATGTTGGATTCCAGTTGTATTTATGCTTTGATTGCTAACACTAATGAGCCTAGGACTATTAGAGAGGCAATGGATATGCATGATGCACATTCCTGGATGGAAGTCGTGAATGAAGAGATGGTTGCATTGAATATTAATGCTACATGGGATCTGGTTCCTTTTCCTGAAGGGCGGAAACCCGTTGGTTGTAAATGGGTGTTAAAAAGGAAACTTGGTCTATATGGCAGTGTTGAGAAGTACAAGGTATGATTGGTTGCGAAGGTATATTCCCAGGGAATTGATTATGGGGAGATAATATCTCCTATAGCTAAGCTAACATCCATTCGGCTTTTGTTATCACTCGTAATAGCTTATGATTTGGAAGTCAAGAAAATGGATGTGAAGACAACTTTCCTTCATGGTGACTTGGAGGAGGAAATTTATGTGTCACAACTAAAGCACTTTGTGGAGAATGGTAAGGAGAATCTGGTATGCAAGCTAAAGAAATCTCTATATGGTCTTAAGCAATCTCTTAGAATGTGGTACTAGAAATTTGACACCTATGTGTTGTCATTGGGATTTTTGAGATCTAAATCTGACCATTGTGTTTATTAAAAAGCTGAAAATGGTCATATTATAATTATCGTCCTATATGTGAATGATATGTTGTTCATTGGGAATGGGAAGAGAATGATTTCAGGTTTGAAATCTTAGTTGTCAGCACAGTTTGAGATGAAAGATCTAGGTGCAACTAGGTACATTCTAGGAATGGAGATCAAAAGGGATAGAGCTCAAAGAAATATTTGGTTCAATCAAAGAAAGTATGTGAACCATGCGTTGGAGAGATTCAACATGATAGATTGCAGATAGTTAGTTTTTCCTGTTTTTCAGGGAACACAACTCTCTATGGAAGATTGTCCAAAGTCTCCTATTGAGATGGAGGACATGATCAAATTTCCATATGCATGTGTTGTTGGTAGCCTAATGTATGTTATGGTCTGTACGAGGCTACACATTGCACAAGCAGTGGGAGTCCTTAGTCGGTTTATGGCTAATCATGGATGAGTGCATTGGGATGCAGTGAAGAGATTGTTCACATATTTGTGGGGTACTTCCGATTATTCCCTTTGTTTCCATGGTAATCCTACTAGACCTTGGCATTCCTTGAGTATTCATGGGTATGTAGACTTTGATTGGGCAGGTGACATTGATAGCAAAAGATCCACCAGTGGATATGTGTTCACAATGTTTGGTGGTGCAGTGTGTTGGATGAGTAAGCGGCAAGTTGCGGTCACTTTGTCCACAATTGAAGTAGAGTACATGGCAGCTACTCATGCTTGTAAAGAAATAATTTGTCTTAAGAGATTGTGCTTAGATATTAGTTTTGATGGAAGACAGATTACCTCCTGTTGTGACAGGCAGAGTGCTATTTGTTTTGCGAAGAATCCTACATTGCATGACAAAGAAAATCATATTGATGTACAGTTTCATTTTGTTTGTGAAATGGTGGAAGATGGAAAGGCGAAGTTGGAAAAAATTGATACTTTGGTGAATGTTACAGATGCACTAACAAAGCTAGTGAGAACTAAGGAGTTCAGATGGTGTGTCGGTTCTATGGGCCTTGGGGCCTTGAGAAAGTCAAAAAGTGTTTTGACTCTTGATAGGTCTTTGACAAGTGGAAGAATGTTGGGATTAAGGTGTCTCAACCTTAGAGTCCAAACATGCTAATTTGATGATTTATTTATTTGTTTTATTTTTCACCCACTTTGGAAGTCCTAAAATTTTGGGAAGTAGTGTCATATGTTGCTATGTTGATATTATGGCAAATTTCTATTATGACTATGGTGGTTTCTAGTTCTGTTTATTATTTGAGTTCAGTTTTGACAAGTGGTGTGAGGTAAGGAAGGCACCTATTTGGTCATGGTAACTTCTATGTTGTATTTACATTGCATTTGGCAAGATGACTGTTATGGAGAGATAGGTGTTGTTACTTTGGAAGTTGCTATGTACAACATGTCGTTGGATTGGCAAGGTGTTTCTTGTGACACAATTTACCTCTTGGACTTTGAAGTTGGTTTTTGGAAACCATGGGCACATACCTCTTTGTGATGAGATCTATTAATATGTTGATGCCTTAGTTGTTTTAGTGAGAGACAGGCTAAAGGCATTGTTATGTTGTTGGAATTATTCTCGAAATCTTTGTTGTAGCAACTCCTGAAGAGCATTGGCTTTGTACATTGTATTGTATAAATGTTGTTGTTGTTGAATAATACAATTGAGTCTGGCTTTTGGAGTGTGGGTTTTTTCCCAAAAGGGTTTTCCCATGTAAATCTAGTATTGTGGTTTGATTTGTTAAATCTGATTGTATATGCGTTTATCTAATTTGCAATTGTTTAAAAGTTTGTAAGAAATTTCTACTTCACCTCTCCTATTAGATTTAGCATTTGGAAGCGTTATTCTTCACTTTGGCTTCCTTTCATTATCGGCATATTGTTCGAGTTGTACAAGTCACTAATGCTATTGTTTTGTGGCATTTCAAAATTGGTTTCTAAAACAAAAATCGGTAAGTTTGTGCAATTCAACAAACCTCAGACACGAAGATGCCAAATATCATTAAAGACACTGAATATAGGTAAATGGTTAAATCAAGCTACCAAATTAGTGACTTGGCAAGCTGCAAATAAAACATTAAAGGAGAATTTTTGCATCTTTGCCAAAGGTAGTTATTTTTAAGTTGTTTCACTTGGCTAAAACAATCATTTATTTCATTTTGGTGGGCCTGTTTAAGTTTGACTTGATGAGAGACTCCAAATCCCTGAAATGACATCCTTATCGATAATTTGTTCTAGTTTATGAAAACATTGATGCTAGGTGGAAGTTGTTTACAATAACTGGCATATCAATTTGTTATAAAGACAAGCATAAAATGGAGGCAATAAAATATTGCTTGAAATGCTTTATAGATTGCACATGCATGAAGTGAATTTGTAAGATATATTTTAGAATGGTCATTCCTCATGCTTTTCCTGTTAGGCCCAATATGGAAAGCTAATGTACTGAGAGGGGAGGGGTGAATCAGTACTCCAAAACCTTTCTTCAATAATAACTTTACTGTTATGCATAAAATGAATAGTTCAGTAACATAATATAAAGCTAAAACAAATAGATAATAATCATACATGATTCACTCCATAACACATATATTTTGGTTACACAGAAACTCTTGGTTAGAGAGAAAAACTATGATGGGGATGGCACCCACAACTTCACTACTGCAATAATAAAGGTTGCTCGGTTAGAGCTACATGATTAGCTATTTCTGATAGCTTACCCTGTTAGGAGTATCAAGATCTGTTAGATCTATCTTGCTAAAGGATTTTACAACACTTAATCTAAATGTTGCACCTGGTTAGAGGCTTTACAATTTATAGACTTGATTAGAGTCTTTTACCCTGTTAAAGGTTTCTCTTACAACTTCAAAATATTATAATAAAATCATTACAAATATCTGCAACTTTACATCTGAAATGTTATAGTAGATTCTATGTGCTCAGAATAAGATTACCTTGCTTATAGCATACCTTGGTAACCCATATAGTAACTCGGTAAACCCTTCTGTTTACTCTGTTCTTTGACTGTTCTCTGAAATCCTTCTCGGTGACCTTTGTGTCTCTGTAACAGTCATAACACTTAGTGCTTTCACATGTCTTGCTTCATATATTTTGATATCTTCCTTTTTGTCATGCTACATGTATATGTCTCTGATCTTAATTCATGTTGTATAAATAGATCTCTTATGTTGGTGATCCATTCATTGCTTCGATCTTAAAAACATGTTTTATTGAATGAATAACCATGCAAAATATTTCATTGGTTAGATGACCTCAAAATCATACACAATCCTTAAGTGCAATTTCCAATGTGATAACGGTTAGATGTTCCTTGATCTTGTAACACGTTTCCATATGTATGTCCAGGTTCAATGAATCCGGTAACATGTTTCACTTGGTGTGTCATCTTTGCTGCTCGATAGACATGGAATGATACTCGATAGACAGCTCGGTGTATACTACGCTCTGAGACTACTTTCTTCTATAACCGACTGGACTGTGCATACTGACTGAATATCTCGGTAGATATAACCGACTAGAGTATATAGAATAACTTTGAACATAAAACTAATGGCAACTTGATAAGTAGTAACAATCTCCCCTTTTGACATTAGTTGAGATGTTTGACAAAAACTACTATCAAAGTTATAACTCAATAATCTATATACTTGCAAAATTTGACTATACTGACAGTATATTCAATAGTCAATGAAATAGTAAATCCATATATACTCCCCTTATCGATATACTATACAAAACTTCTGATTTTGCATGCTCTGCGATCAATGTTTTGTATCCTGCACTTGTTCTTTGCTTACTATTCTGTTCATTGCTCGGTACTTTGCACTTGGATACTCTACTCACTCTGCTTGGTATACTCCCCCTGTATAGTACACTCCTTTTGTTTGATACTTTGAATACTATATCACTCCCTTAATACTGTATCACTCCCCCTTTTTGACAAACATCAAGACTTAATTACCATTCGGTGGTGGCAACTGGTCAAAAATGGATTTGTACTTGGTTCGTGCTTCGGTGAGAGCGACAGAGAGTGCATCCTTTACACTGTCCATTAAAGAATTCTGCACTTCAATATCAGCCAATAATGATATTAAGCCATCTAGAGTGCTTCCCTCTGGTGTAGTAGACAAGTATGTGGCTCGGTTGATCTGTTCTTAGACGGATGAAAGATGAGGAAGGAATAATGTCTGAAGTGTCATTATGTCCATTCTGATTTTGTGTTCTTCATTTTTATGGTCCAATTGTTGAGCCATGAGCTGTTGTAGCTTTGAATAGAAATTTTGAACTGAATTTGGCTCTATGGTCAACTTATTTGAGAGATCAGTGATCTCTTTCTCAATTGCTTCTATTTTATTTTTGATGTCTTTAATGAATAAAGAAAATGTACAGAGTTTCTGAAATAGATAAAGAATGTGCTTGAGTTGAGGAGTCAACTCGGCAATAAATTTGACAAGTTTAACTTTGCCAATAGCTATAGCTTTATGTACCTCTTCTATCATTTTTGTAGTGAGCTCTTTGTCTTTTAGCTTGCTCAAATATTCTAATGCATCTAATCCAGATGTCTCTATCTTTGTTAGGAGTTCATCCAGTTGAATGTGGATGGCTGCTTCTGTTGACACTGTAGCTTCAGGTAGCATATCTATTAAGAGTGCTTTTACCTTCTAAAGTACTTTATTTTTCTTTTGAATCGTCATTTGCTTCTCTTGTTCGGCCTTTACTTTGCATAGTTCACCGAAATCAATGAGTGCTTGCCCCTTTAATTTTGATATGTCTACATTGGGCAACACTATTGGTTTTGACAAATCAACTTTGAAACTATGCCTTTTCATCTTCTTTTCTTTACCTTTCACAGATGGAACTAAGACAATAGCTTGTGAGGCTTGATGACCCTCGGTGGGTTGCTCGGTAGAGGCAACACTTTGGTTGATTTCTTTAGCCTCTGTAGAGTCCTTTGGTGTCTCGGTACTCGGTGTCTCAGTTTCAACATTTTTTGTACTAGAAGTGCTTGAGACGTTTGTTCTTGAGTAGTACCTTCTCCTTTTTGTAGACTTGTGACCTTCGGTGCCTTGATCTATATCCTGAGGGGTTTCGGTTGAGACAGGTTGATTGCTTGGTGGATAAGGCTGAACTTGTTCCAAGACTAATTCACTGGATACAAGTTTTGCATATGCATTGCCTTCTATCATTTCCTATTCTGGTGCCTTTGTATCCATGATATCTTCATCTATTTGAATGGTGTCAGTAGGGTCTCGCTCGGTAACATCAGGATCTTGCTCGATGACATCAACAATTTCAACTGTAGCTTGCTCACCAGCATCCTTGATTTTAAAGATTTCCTGCCACTGTGTTTTTGTCTCATTTTCTACTTCAATATATAGCCCATTCATCAGTTTTAAGGCTCTTTGTTTGACGAGAAACTTTGAGTTGTAGGTTGTTAGATGTTCCTTTATTTCAACTACTGACATGTCAGGAAAGAGATGTACCAGACTTCTTTCTCTGATCTGTTTCTCAGAGTCCATTGCATACTTCCACCTATTATCAATATGCAAATAAAGTTCATTCGGAAGTGACTTAGATAGTTCCAATGGAGCCAACTGGAATTTTAGAAGTGTGCAGATGACAGCTTCTTCAATTTGTCTCTTTTCATCATTATTCTTGGTTTCATACTTAACATATCTAAATCCTCCAAATCCACCATATTCTTTCAGATTAGCACAAAAATTTTCCACACTATGTACATTTAACTTCTTGCTCTTGACAATCTAAAATTTGCTTGCATCCTCAGATTCGGTGTCGCTAGACTCTTTTGCCAAAATGAGTCTCTGAGTAGATTTCTTGTAGGTCTTTGTTACCTTAGGAGCAATAACACTCTTTTCTTTCTTACTCGGTGAAGCTGCAGATGCTCTAGTGTTCGGTCGCTTTGCTAGTGGAGTCGGTGAGGCCTTTGATGTGTCTTGTTTCTTTCTTTTCAACACTTTTCCCTTAGGCAATTTGGTGCTCAATGTTATAGCTGCCTCTTGGGCTTCAGATTCCTCTTCGGTAATGGCTAAAGTGCCTTTGATAGGTGTGGAGGAAGAGTCTTCTCTGAATTTCTTCGATAATGCCTTTATCATCTTTGTTGCCTTTCTTGTAGCTTTGGGTACTACAATGCTCATTTTTACTTTTTCCTTCACTTCTTCATAGGTTCCATACCTCAACTCGGTAGCATGTCTTGGCAATGTAACAAATGCATCAATTTGTTGTTGTGTGATGTCAAAATCAATCTCGTAACCCATCGGTGACAAAGATTGAGTTCTCAGTTCCACAACATTCACATAACAGTAATCAGTGTCTACTTCAAAACATATGTCATTTTTGTATTTCTCCACTAGCTGGGGTGGAATTCTATATCTGTTATGCATTTTCTCTTGGAACTTACTGAAGTAATCATCCATAATATCATTGAAATTATCACCTAACTTCTTAATGAAGTCATTGATCTGATGGGTGATTGGTCGGTGTAGTTCCCAAACAACTTTACCGACTAATGGAAAGAATTTTTTGAAATAGAAAAACATGCATACAAGTAGTGATCTAAACTTTAGTGTATTTGTTGAGTTGTTCTTCTTCGGCTTTCTGATGGTGTTCAGATTCTCAAACAGGTTTTTCAGCAACACCTCACAAAGATCAATTTTTATTCCCTTTTTCACAATTTTGTATGCTAGGTCTACTGCTGCACAGGGTGCATTGTTTTCCCTTGCTAATTGGAAGAAACAGTAACCTATTACTCTAATGGCAAATTATAGTTCTTCATTAGTGACATTGTTCAATTTCAATCCTCTGCAATTTGATTCCACTCTGGTTAAACTGATCAATTCCTTCTGTGATATCATCTTTTGGGCTCGAGAGTGATCATAAATACGGTAACCGATAATCAGATGAATGATTTCCTTGGTAATCTTAAATAGTTGCTCTTCTAGCCACATGAAATCATCATGAACTCTGCTCAGAACAAACATGACCCATTGGGGTTTGAACACACGGGGATAGGTTAGGGCTTCAGTTAATCCCTTGATCTTAATGTGCTCATACTTGCTATTCAATTTACCATCTGTGCATAATTCATCATAGGTGTCTTTGGTTTCAACATGACCGAGTTCTTCAACACGACATTTGGTGAAGAATCTCACATCCTCGACTAGTAACACTCTATCCGGGATGAGTGAAAATGTGGTTTTGTCATCCGGTTCAGATGCAACTTTGGGAGTCAAAGAGTATTTTAGTGAGGGCTTTACTACATTCTTGACAACAATGGGATATTGGATCTTAGGTGCCATTTGTAGATTTCAGATAAAAAACTAACAAAAGATCCTTAGGGTTTCAAGATTTCAAATGACAGACGCTTCACACTTAGCAAATAATAGCAACTTGATAAGATTGGTAAACCAGCTTAAAAATGCATTGAGATTGATGTAAATACCTTGAATTTGCTTTGTAGGAGGTTTGATTGCCTTTGAATCGCTTTGCTCTACTCTCTCAAAAACATGGTAAGTAAAAATGACCGCGTAAATGCTTTAAGTACATAATATGCCTTATCGGGCTCCATGCGGGTTAGGTCAAAAACATTAAATGTACTCAATTCCACTAAAATTTCTTTCCTTTTTCCACTTTAACCGAGTAACCAAACTTCCTTCATTTACCGACTTGACAGGTTTCCTATATTCACCGACTTGACAGGTTTCCTGTATAGTGCTCCAAAAAGACTTTGATAGAATTTCAAACTTACTAATACATCTTTAACTATGCAGATTTTGACTTAAGTACATAATAGAATAGGAACTATTAAGATTTAACCTTGAGAGAATGCAATCCCTTCATACCTTTACCGATTAATTTGGAATAGGTGCACCTAACTCGGTAGGTAAGGTGCTTTGTTCATTTGACACAGTTTCCTTCTTTTTCCAAATCATCTGTAATTTGTCTTTTATTTCCTCAGTGTCTTTTCTAGGTTGATCTCTGCAATCTCCAGCCAAGTGTCCAACTTTGTGACAATGAAAACATGTCATACCAGGATTTCTCTGTGATCTTCGGTTGTTCATCCCAAACCTTATAAAACAGTTGGCACTTATATGTCCATATCTTACACAACATTCACACCATATCCTTGTATTGTAATCCCATGGTACTGCAAAATACTGTCGGTAAGGATTTGTGTGAGTTCGGTAACCTCTAGCGTTTGCTCGGTGTGCAGACCACATATAGTTCTTTTGCTTAAACCAACACTTCTCAGTACTATGTCCATATCTATTGCAGTTTTTACAAAACCCTTTGTATTTTGCCTTCTGATAATTGTTAACAGACTTTGTCCTACATTGATTAGATGTGTGACCATATCTATTGCAGTTGTGACAATAACCATTGGATTTAGTGACATTTGGTTGCTTACCTTTTCTGATTTGGCATATGTTGGCAGTATGACCTTGATTTCCACAGTAGTTGCAAATAGGCTTCTTTCTTTTGATGTTCTTCTTGATTCGAGCTTGCTTTAATGATTCTCCTCTCTCGGTAGTATGAATTCCCTTCTCGATAGAGTCTTTTCCTTTGTAACCGATTCCTGCATCTTTGTTGGGTCTTCTTGTGTTCAGTTGCTCATCCAACATCTTTGATGCTTCATAACTCTTCTTCAGTGTTTCTTTGGATTTCTTCTCTATTTCAAGTTCATTGGTCAACCTTGATACTTCAAGTTTCAATGCTTGATTCTCATCATCTTTCAGGTTTGCTTCATGATGTGCATAACCTAGTTGATCTAACAGGTTTTGTTGAATTCCAGTCATCCTTGTGATTTCATCATTCTTATCAGATACTAAGACTTCAAGTTGTTGTTTCTCTCTTTCTAGATCTCTTACTTTATCCTCGGCAGTCCTCAATGCATCAAGATTTTTAGTCATCTGTGTGCTGAAATTCTCATGTTCTCTTTTCATTGCTTTTAGTTGATCAACCAATGCTTTGTTCTTTTCTTTCAATACTCCAATCAATTCTTTAGTCTCTTCAGACATACTATTCTCAGATGATGTCTCAATTTGTTCCACTAACTCTTGAGAGTCCTACAAATCATCAGATAATCTTCTTCTTACTTTCAGAGATTTTTGCATTTGTCTTGGCATGTCTGCAATCACTTGATTAGCATGATCCAGCCCAATATGGAAAGCTAATGTACTGAGAGGGGAGGGGTGAATCAGTACTCCAAAACCTTTCTTCAATAATAACTTTATTGTTATGCATAAACTGAATAGTGCAGTAACATAATATAAAGCTAAAACAAATAGATAACAATCATACATGATTCACTCCATAACACATATATTTTGGTTACACAAAAACTCTTGGTTAGAGAGAAAAACTGTGGTGGGGATGACACCCACAACTTCACTACTGCAATAATAAAGGTTGCTCAATTAGAGCTACATGATTAGCTATTTCTGATAGCTTACCCTATTAGGAGTATCAAGATCTGTTAGATCTACCTTGCCAAAGGATTTTACAACACTTAATCTAAATGCTGCACCTGGTTAGAGGCTTTACAATTTATAGACTTGATTAGAGTCTTTTACCCTGTTAAAGGTTTCTCTTACAACTTCAAAATATTACAATAAAATCATTACAAATATCTGCAACTTTACATCTGAAATGTTATAGTAGATTCTATGTGCTCAGAATAAGATTACCTTGCTTATAGCATACCTTGGTAACCCATATAGTAACTCGGTAAACCCTTATGTTTACACTGTTCTTTGACTGTTTTCTGAAATCCTTCTCGGTGACCTTTGTGTCTCTGTAACAGTCACAACACTTAGTGCTTTCACATGTCTTGCTTCATATATTTTGATATCTTCCTTTCTGTCATGCTACATGTATATGTCTGATCTTAATCCATGTTGTATAAATAGATCTCTTATGTCAGTGATCCATTTATTGCTTCGATCTTACAAACATGTTTTATCGAATGAATAACCATGCAAAATATTTCATTGGTTAGATGACCTCAAAATCATACACAATCCTTAATTGCAATTTCCAATGTGATAACGGTTAGATGTTTCTTGATCTTGTAACACCTTTCCATATGTATGTCCAGGTTCAATGAATCTAGTAACATGTTTCACTCGGTGTATATCAACTCGATGTGTCATCTTTGCTGCTCGGTAGACATGGAATGATACTCGGTAAACAGCTCGGTGTATACTACGCTCTGAGACTACTTTCTTCTATAACCGATTGGATTGTGTATACTGACTGAATATCTCAGTAGATATAACCGACTAGAGTATATAGAATAACTTTGAACATAAAACTAATGGCAAGTTGATAAGTAGTAACATTGCCATCATCTTCTTTTCCTATGAGATAACAGGAGCCTCAAAACCACAACGAATAATGCTTCTGTAGATAAGTGTGCTCATCGTGAAAGCCCAAACAGATCACATGAACTAACTTAATGAATGCCTCAAGGAAATGTCACCTCAATGAATGCAATTGGTGGGTGAATAGTCAAATTCTATGATGTTGATCAATACCCTCCCTGTGCATGTGAAAGAAGAGACAGAGCACATAAAGGTTTCAATTGAGAGCCTCAAAGAAATGTGATCTCATGGCATGGTACACACAAAACGCATTTGTTGTAAATGCTTTAGAAACTCCAAACCTTGCAATTGGCATGTGTAATGCCAAATTACACAACCCTTGTCAACATCCTTTGTGCCTACACCAAAATGAGAGCTTTGGAATAGCAAGGTGACATCCATCAAAGAACACAGAAGAATATTTTGGTCTATTAGAATATTCTAGTTGGAAATACTTTGTGAGTATGCATGCAAGGTGTGGAAAGTATAGAAAAATGCAAAGAGTTGTGTGAATACATGCATCATGACCTCCATCTATCCTCAAATTAACATTAGTAGGCCTCATTGTTTGTTGCAGATCTCAAAAATGTTCCTTCATCTATTTTGGTATCAAACTTTTCTAGATCATTTTCATCTCTTCGGATATGGCATTAACTTCCAAATATTCTAAAATACTTCACTATAGGAGGTCTTCCATTCCAAATCTCATAGGGCATCTTAGTATGATTTACTCTTATTAGAATCTTGTTAAGAATATAGATAGCAGTATGCACAGTTTCTTTCCAATACACATTAGTCAAGTTAGCATCTTTCAACATAGTTGAGGGGTACTTGAGGTAGAAAAATGCCTTCTAATTCCATGTTTCTCACAAAAGCTATCAAACTCATTTGAAGTAAAATCTCATCCTCTATCAGACCTCAAACACTTGATTTTGAAACATTGATTTGAACACTTTAAATCTTTCAAAAGCTTCAGATTTTTCTTCTAAGAATGTAACCCATATAATTCTAGAGTAATCATCGATAAGAAACATAAAGTACCTTTCTTTGTTGATACCTTTTGTCCTTGTAGGTCTACAAAAATCTATGTGAATTAACTCCAAAGGTTTAATGGTATAATATTGTTTGTTCTTGAATCTCCTCTTCATCCATTTTCGTACTTGACATTCCATGCACATAACATCATTAGGTTTAATAATTCTTGGTAAATCTGTCACAACTTTAGTAGTACCTATCTTCAGAATGTTATCAAAATTGGCATGTCCCATTCTTTTATACCACAATCAACATTCACTACTCTATGCTAGAAAATGTTTGCTTTAGCTCTTCTATTATATAATACACATTCTCATTTGTTCTAACACCTTCTACTACTAATCTTCCTGATTTTCCTTTCTAACTACACATCTGGACTGGTTGAATAAAAATAGCCTTGATTGCACATCTGACTCATAGTCAACAAGTTATGTCTCAGACCTTCAACATAATAAACATCATCAGTTCTATGCTTACCATCAATTGTAATGCTTTCTATCCCACAAATAGGTGCAGATTCCTCTCGTGTAAATTTTATTGATCCTCCATCATACTTCTCAAGAATAATAAACATCTCCTTATCACCAGTCATATCATTTGAGCATCTGGAGTTAATGATCCAAGCTTTCAGTTCCACTTTAGCATGCAATGCAGTCTTTTCACTTGGTGAGTTTTTACTATTCTTTACTCTTTTTGGTCTTCTATACATCTCCTTATTCTTTTCTTCTATAGTCAGAAACAAAAATTCTTCATTCGATTCATCACCATCCTCATATTCAAATGAATGTGTCTCCATAGAACATAGGCTCCTTTTTCCTTTTGCTCTATCATTTGTCCTTTTCCTTGTATCAAATCTTTTGTGTCTACTTTTCTTCTTAACATCATCAGATCTCTTATAACCTTATTTGTACATACATTTAGAAGCATAATGACCAATCCTACCACAATTAAAACATTTCAAAGGTAACTTAACTTTGTATTTTCTAATTCCTCTCTGCAATCTTCTTACGAAGTTTGTCTTGATCTCATCCATATTTTCACTTCTTTTTAGTTCATCTTCAACTATTTTGGAAACACTAAATGCAACTTCTTTTCTTTCTCTTCTAATATCTTCCCTCTCTGATATGGCATAGGCAGATAATGATCCAAGGAGTTGATCAACTATATACTTATCCAAATCATATCATTCTTCAATATCACACTTCTTTGATTTGTAGGGTTTAGTCAGAGTTGGCGAAATCTTTCTCACAATATCACCTTCTATCTTTCCACCAATATTTTTAATACCTTTCACAATTTCATTCACCTTGCATATGTATTTCTCAACACCTTCATCATCGGCCATCCTTAGACACTCATATTTTCATTTCAGATTCATCAACCTAGCTTGCGGTGTCTTCAAATCTCCATATGATTGACTTAATTTGTTCCTGATCTCTTTGGATTCTTTCAATCCTCTAATCTTACCAAATACTTCATCACTCAAGCAACTGATAATCGTAGTTCTAGCCTTTGCATTATTATCATCTTCCATTCATCCAGAGTTTGAAGACCATTCGGTGGAGGCATATAACTAGATTTGACAATTTCCCAGATACCTTATGACAAAGTTTCCAAATAAGATTCAATCTTTTCCTTCCAATAATAAAATTTTGTTCCCTTTAACCTCGGTGCTTTGAAATTAAGTTCTTGCATCATTCCAGATCTACCTCAAACAATTAAGACTTCAAGAGGAATTCAACTCAGATATCAACTATTAAATCTATGGAGAGACTAAGATGAGGGGATAAATCGGTCCAAAACACTTTAAATCTGATCTAACTAATATCAAACAATATTTAACAACAAACCTAAATACATCAACCATCAACACATGAACACTAGATTTATGTGGAAAACCCAATCAAGGAAAAACCATGGTGAGAATCATACTCACAATATAAATATAATTCATTATCAAGTTTTAGGCTTACTTCCAAGGAGTAGCATGCACCTAATGGACTTGCAAAGTTAACGTGCACTACCTCAGGGAAAGATATATGGAATTCCTCAATTGAAACACATTACTTTAGGGCAAGATACAATAGAGGCTGCCAATAGACCCATTGTTTTATGACAACAAAAAATATAAAAAAATAATATGAGAAGAATCTCCTAATCATGAAATTGTCCTTGAACCTCTATGTCAAGTGACTAACATCATGGTAAACATGTCTAATAACCACCATTGTCACAACACATTGTCTCGCTGAATTTGTCACCTTCAAATCTTTTCACAAACTAACTTTCACACATCCATAGTCTCAAATCTTCTTCCATATCAATCACATTTGTTTCTTATCAATTCACGTGCTATCCCACACACAACTTATACATCCACACTCCTTAAATATAATAGAGATCATTAAAAACTTAAATACACAATATTACACAAAATAAGCCACTCAAACAAAAAAATACTCAAAGTGATCCACTCTAGGAGAAAGAGGGGACCCAAAAACATCACAATACACCCTTCCAAGTCGAATACAATGAACCAAAAACACTAACACATCCTCCAAAGTCTCCACCAAATGTAACCTATAGATAAACATTAATCATTAGCACTCAATCAACCAAAAGACATCTTCCAATGCAAATTACTTAACACAGATCTCCACACACCATGGTGAGACCCATAGCAATATTCTAACTCAACCTCTAATGCATATTTGGAATAAAAATGTATGATCCAGACAAGCTAATCTAACCAGACACACCAAACCATAACACAACTGAATATACCAAGCACAAACTAGCATAGCTCACTTGCGGGAAGTGCCACTAGAGAATTGAATTGAAACATTGTACGGACCACATAAACATGTACACAAAATCATAACATAAGATTTAACACATCTAGAGGCCACCAAACATTTTCTGAATCAGTCTAACAAATGCCCTTACTATAAGAGAATAGTAACAACCAACTTCTGCAATCCTTAAACCAGAAAACTAGTCGATGCAACATCCACAAAACATAATCTTTACCATCTAGAGGAATGCAAACCATTCTACCAATAGGGCATTAAGTATTGTTTCATGCATACATTAAAAACTCTTTCCTACATATTAAACTTGTCATATACTTCTCAAATTCAACAACAACACCACAAACTCAACAACACTACCAATTAGAGAAACCTGCAATGATACACAACCATATTTGGACCAAACTCTATCTAGAACACCAAGTTTGACATTAATGACAACACAACTTAGATACAATAAAAAAACTCAGATTTCCAAACAGAAATAGGATTCCTGATGAGGATTTTTTCTTTGTTTTATAAGTATGTGTCTTTATAAATGATCTCTCCTAATATTACTTATTCTTGTTTCCATGCTTGGCAGGAAAGAATAATGTTACAATCATCTTCTCACTTTTCAAGGATTTCCTTTTCATTTGTTGAGTTTCCTCTCCCTTTCAAAATATGTCATCTTTATTAAATATATCAATTTTAAGAGGTAAAATTCTTTAGGAAAATATCTCTTCCTCCTTTCATTATGCATCCTACAAAAGGACCCCTTTAAACTTGTTGTATTATATTCTTTTACAACCATCTCTTCTTTGCATATCTTTCTAATGTTGAAGGTTTGCATCCTTGTCTCTCACTTATACCTTTAAACATCATCTTAGGGCTATGTTGATGTCTAAAGTGTGTGAATATATGCAACCTCCTTGATGCTTATGCTCAATTCATGTGGTAGATTTCCTTGCATACAATTCCTTTCTTGATTATCCTTTTTTCATTTAATGTGGAGGATTTCCTTGCATACAATGATTTTCTTGGTCATCCCTTTTCAATTTATTTGGTGGGATTTCATTGCATACAATGATTTGTTCGGTTATCCTTATTGTAGTGCCTCGGTAACACCTTTATAATTTCTTGTGTTGTGATAAGAAAGATTCGCTTGGAAAAACATTTATTTTCAATTTACACAGATCAATCACCTTTCAATAAGAAACCTTTGCTTGGCACCCCTTTTGCAAGATGAGTTAACTAGCATAACACAACTTGCTAGACTATTTGACTCTTCCTTTTCCTTTTGCAAGATGAGATAAATAGCATAATACAACTTTCTATATTATTTGACTCGTTTGTTTCCTTTTGCAGGATGAGTGGAACTAGCATGACACACCTTGCTAGTCTATTTTGACTATTCCTTTCTCTTTCCACATGGATCACACAATATAACACAACTTGTTGTCATGTGAGAACTTGAGCTTCCATGGATCACCTAGCAGAACACAAGTTGCTAGCTTATGCAATCCATGTTTCCTTTCTCCTTCCCCATGAACCCATAACATAACATACTTTTATATTCATTGGATCATAGTTCATCACTCAATGTATGCTCTTTCTCTTTCCATGTGACCATTTGTGCTCTTGTAATAGCATTCTAAGAATGATCTTAGTAGTTGAAACTTTTTTTATTATTGAGGCATCTTCAACTAGTTGATTTGGAGCCTTTGTTTTTAGTATTAAGCCCTTTCATATGTCTTTTGTCTTTGTTCATATTTTCACTTTTATTTTGTTTTTATCTTGATTTTGTGTGTCCTTGTATGTAATTGTATGAGTTAAAATCCTAAGCTTGGGGGCTTGTTCCATCGAATTTAGTGATGTCTTACTGAGTATGCATGTAAACTCATACTCCCACTAAAACAGGGGCTAAATGTAGTATCGTAAATAGTGAACCCTGTATAATTTACATCACTTTTTGTCCCCTTGCCTTAGTGTGACTCATTTTTCCTCCCATCCAAGCCTATTTCTATCCTTTCACCTCAAAATTGATATTATCTATTCACATGATGGTTCAAACATCTATCTTGGGCTATGTGCACACCCTTTTCAGCTTGTTCACTATCTTTTGGGTGGAAAATGGCACATAGGGAACCCTTGTCCTAGACAATGGTGCCTAGGGCACCATCCTCCTCCCAAACTGAGCCCAAATTTAAATGGGTCAGTGCACATTTCTCGCCCATTGTTTTTGGAACACAGTGTCTCAATTTGACTATTGGAGGTCGGTCTAATTAGGGAAATACCTTGAGAACCATGTATAAGAGCATTCCTCTAGATCATTTTTACATCCCAACTTTACATCTACATTTTTCATCACAAGCATTGTCATCTTAAAGTATTCATAGAGCATGAAGGTGACATTTCATCCCACTATATTCTTCAAGTAATCTTCAAGATCTATACACCATGGAGCATCAAATTACATCAATCTTCATGCAGGCATGTGTTTGATTAGGTCATTCATGTCTTGTCTTGCCATGTCATGTTATTACATCAACACTTGTGATCACATTCAAAGACCATTGCATCATTAACCTACAATCATCTACAATATATCTAAGGTATAATATTTAGCATTTTACTTCAATATTTCAATTCAATTTCAAGATTTAATTCCAAACTCGGGGTTTGACTTAGGCAAATTCCTATTCCTAACATCTTTCTTCTCTTTGTGTGTGCGCGTGACAAGTACAAGAGTTGTAAATTTGGAATCAAACATTATAGACACAGACAATTAGATCTAAATTTTGTAAGCATAATTGCGGAGGATACATTTGCACCAAGCTATAGTGTTTGACAAATTTCCTATGAAACTTCTAAGGTAGATTTTGAGTAGCATTTCATTTATAGATCAATCATTTTTGTCTACATCCAACATTCTTAGGACAAATTCACTCGAAGTTCCTTTGTCCCGAGTTTTCAAGCCCAACTTCTAGTCACAAGTTTTGATCACCTCCATCATCTTTTCTCTACGAATACAACTTCATGATTGATTTGCAATTACTTGTTTATGTTCATTTATGTCAATTTTCTATCTTTAACCCTATATGTAGTGTTCCTTTTTATATTTTGATATCTAATTCAAGACCCACAAAGGGAACCATCTAAAATGAATAAAAAATCACCCCCTAGGGAATGAATTTATTGATTTCATCTCAATTTAATGTAAGTGGCCTGGTGAAGTAGTTTTATTCCTTGTTTGCATAGTTGAACTAGTGAATCCCCATTTCACCAACTTACAAGATGAGTTAAAAGTGGAAGAATCTTTTACATTAGCAAGTTTGGATATCAATTTTGATTGCACTTTGAGGTGCATTGCTTTTATGAGTAGTTTGGGAATCCACATGATTTTTATTTTTATTTTTTTTGTGCCCTTGTGGCCTTTTGGATTTTTCTTGCTTTTGGATCATATTTTTAATTTCTCTCACATGCAAGTTTTATGGGACATGTTGTTCCTTGTATTTTCATGTATTTTTGGCATCCAAATTGCTTCTAATAACAATGATATGGGTGTATGAGGATGGATTATTTGGAGATATTGTAGATGTGGTGATGGAGGGAGAATGTTGGAATGAATTCAAGGATGTGTACCTTTGTTGATCTTTCTTGGGGATTTGAGGTGATGTTGTAGTGGAATTTAAGGTAAAGTTGATGAATGTGATGAGTGGAGGGTTGTAATGACCCAAAATGAATGGACGGGATGAAGGATTTAATTTTTGGATATAAGGATCCAAAATGGATATGGATGAGGAAGGAGTGAAGTTTGGGATGTAATGGCCTAAAAGAGATTTGGAAGATGGGGGGTGGTGGATTTTGATTTATACGAGAGGATATGCTATTTTCTAAGGATGGAAGGAGTACCAACATCTTGAGCATTAGTCAAAGAAATATGAACATGGATGTCATCCCCAAACTTTTGGGCAAAAACGCAACAACAATTTTTTATAAAAAAACAACACAAAAATACTAAATGTTCTACGATAAAGATGAGATAAATAAATTTGTCTATACTAAGGGTTATCTCATGTGTTAAAGAATGGGTTCCTAAAGTTAATTTGATTAACTCCACAAATATAACGTTTACAAATTTTTATTTTTTATAACTTGAATAATTCTACCCCAAAAAGGGTCGTCACAACTTTATTTATTAATTAATTATTTTACCCCCAATTAATTCTTCAATTATTAATCAAGAGATATTAATCATCCCAAATATTATTTAATTGGTTATGGACCAATTAAAATAATGGTAACACATTTTATTGAATTCAAATTAACTAATTGAGCAATAGTAATAATGTGTTTAAATCCATCTATTAAAATTAACTAAATTAAATATAATACTAACCTAATCAATAAACTCATTTAATTGTCGAAATAAATCTCTCAAACATTAAATATTAATTATTTAATATTCAACATTAAACCACCTCCTTAAATTTAATCATAATACTATTTAAAATTTCCATTAGAAAACATCTTTAATAAATTTTCCCAAACATGAGAATAATATTGCCTATAAAAATAATTAATTACAACTCCAACTAAAACTCTATTATCTAAAATATCTAACCTAAAATAATTATTTTAAAACAAATGGGGTTATCTTATTTCCAAATTTAAAAGAACTCCCCCCTTACACTTCCCTTATTTTATATTAACCCTAACTAGGGTTTTCCTTTTTTATTATTTTAAAATCTCATGACTTCTTCTTTTGTATTCTTTTTTGTTTACCCTAACCTGAAATAGAGTTATGGTTTTATGTTTAACTAACATAATCCCCTTTTTTTGTGGGTTGTGTGTGGGTGCAAGTTGATCATGGCGGTAGCATGGCTGAAGGAGGACAGGTCACGACATGGTGGAGAATGGGCGGCAGAGGTTAAGTGTCGAGAAGGGTCGAGGGGTTGTAGAGAGGGGGTGGTGGTGGCCGCATGGCGGCATGCGGGAACCATTGTGGATACCCACAGTGGCGGCCATGGTGTCACCCATTGTGGTTACTGCCACCCACTGTGGTTACCCACTGTGGATAACCACAATGGTGGCGGTCGAGCCTCCACCATGGTTATCCATGGTGGCGGCCAGGGTTTCATGACAAGGTTAAATTTTTTTTGAAATGCAAATTTATTTATTATATATTTTTTTTAACAACAGTCTTAATATGTGTGTCTATGTGTGTGTGTGTGTGCGTGCGTGTGCGTGTGCATAGACAATAGGGATATGAGTATTTCTGGGTATATCCGAATATATATATATATATATATATATATATATATATATATATATATATATATATATATATATATATATATCTATGTATGTATATATATATATATATATATATGTATGTATGTATGTATGTATGTATGTATGTATGTATGTATACCCATGCACAAATATATTTATTCAAATTTAAATAATTTGATTTGTTTAACCAGAATATAAAATGTTACAAATATATTTAAACGGACTAAAATAATCTATCTTTTTAATCAGAATATTAAATGTATGTAAGATTCTGATTTAACTGTATATGAAATCTCTTTTTTTTTTTTGACTTAGATGCAACACATATCTTATTTAATTTTTCTTACAACAACATATGAGATTGATGTAGAATAATAGGTATTTAGAATATATATATATATATATATATATATATATATATATATATATATATATATATATATATATATATATATATATATATATATATATATATATATATATATATATATATATATATATATATATATATATATATAAGTGTATTTATATTCCTAAATTTGCACTTTTATTTTCTGTTACACTAGCTTAGAACAGGTATGACAAATAACAGAATGACTCTCTATTGTCTTTTCTACTTAAATAAAAATGCATAGTCTAAATAATCCCTCTAAAATGTGCATTTCCAGATTTAATAAATGTAAAGTTTGATAGGAAAGCAAAGATGAACTTTCATTTCCAGAATCTAAAATTTAACAGAATAATTTATTTAACAGCTGCAACTATATTCTTTCACATTTCTATTTGAACAATAAAGCAGCAAGATGAAAGTTTAAAAGAAGATTTAAACTAACATTTAAAAAGTGTTTTTCCTACATTTCTTTTTAAAACTATAGACAAAAATAACATTTCTTTTCTTTTATTATTATTATTTATAATTATATTCCTTAACACTTATTTTTGCAAAATGAAACAACTTAAATATTTATCTATTTTCTTTCCCATTTCCAACATGCATACATTTTATTAACTAATAAAACAGAACAAATTTATTTCCATCCTTTTCAAGCAATAAACAAATACATAAAAGTAACTCAAATGTCTCTCTTTTCTCTTTATTTATTTGAATGAACAAAATCAAGTAAAAATACATTTGTTTCTTCATTATTTCTTTTACACAAATAGGAAGATTACAAACTCAAGCCTCTTCATTTCTACCAAATGAGGACTTGACAAAATACATTTCTTTTCTTAAAACTCAACATATTAAAAATGGGAACTTGCAAGTAGACCCCACTCCATTCTTTATTCCCAAGTAAACTTGCAATAACATTTGTAGGTTGCGACCATGGAGGCTCACCTCCCAACCTAGACTTACATGAAGCCACCCTTGAGCTAGGAGAACCAAGGCTAAACGGGTTACAAACAATGCAAACACAACAAAAAAAAAGACTCACAACATTAGAACTCCCAACCCAAGGATAAATGAAGTCACCAAGTGACTATTTCTTTGAGGGGTGAAGGTGGACCAAATACCTAGAGGAGAATCTGCAATATAGAGAACATAATGCCTTTACAAAGCTGCCAAAATAGAATCATCACAAGCCACAAACTTATCCCAAAATACCCTTATGTCCCCCATGACATACAAGCCAAAAATCTCCCCTTATGATTCCCATTGCATAAACATAAAAACAACAATGCAGCAAGTGCTCCATAACCCTTGTGTATCACTCTCTTCCAAGAAGAGAGTCTCTACACTCTTAGGTTGTCAAACAACCCTTCACCCCCAACGCTACTCTACCCTCTCAAGGGTGAGTATGGCCTTGAAACACCCAAAAACATATATCATGCAACATGCAAGAAAATACACAAGGAAGGACTCAAAACAATCTTCCCAAGCCTACAAAGAAAACAACCATAGAAAAGCACAAACAATCTTTTCACATAAACAATGCAAGCATATGTAAGGAAGTATTTCAACCAACCTTAAAATCTGCAAATGGAAATGAGGAGAAGTTGTAGGAGAGCTTCTCAATCCACTACTTTTTTTCCTTCTCAAGGCTTAGAAAAATCCAACTCCAAAAACTAAAAAAAACTTGAACAAAAATTTTGTCCCAAAAAATGGAGAATGGGTGATCAAAATTCTCCCTCTCAAACCATTCCCTAAGAAGACTCTCCACACTCTTTCCAATCCTGTTGGGAAGGGTGAGAAGTTTTCATAGGTTGGTCTTCCCAACATCTTACAATCTCTCTAAACAAGGCAACCCAAAAAGGTAAAAGAAAATGGAGAAGAGCAATATCACTCAATTGGAAGGTTGTCTAACCTAGGTAAGATCCTCAAAAGTTGAAATTCGGCCATCTTGAAAAACTCAATTTTTGAGGTGACTAGACAGTCACCAGGGAGTGGACACATGGATAAAATTGGTCTTTACCCATAGGTATAACACATGGACCTTTAAAAATGCCCCTAACCTAGCCTTAGGAGTTAGTTTAACCCTCTAAAAACTTACCCAAAGTTTACCTACGGGTCAACCTTGAGTTGACCGTTCTAATGGCTCCCTATCCAAGACTTCCTTGGGACCCTAGTAGGATATTTTGAATAATGCACTGGTAAAACAAATTCCCTCCAAGGGACATGTCACTGTCAACTCACTTCACAACACGTGTCAAGTGACACCACACAATTACACAATACTTAAATACACATGGCAATGTCCCTTTTTTGAAATTAATAAATTTAACAAATTCAATTTAAACACACATTCAAGCATTAACATTTACAAATAAAACACATTACACATGAGGTGTTGTCTCTCCAAATAGACAACCATTGGCTTCACAAACGCACATAGGTTTAGCTTGATTCTCCGAATAGTTTCCATGGTCACATGGATTAGTTTTCCTGCACATCTCACTTTGCACATTAGTAATCTCAATAATCACATATAATATTATCATATGAAAAGAATACAATTTAGACATTTGGACACAATTTCAATTATAAAAATCAAGTTCTCAATTATCCAATAAAATCCACATAAAATAATCTACTCATTGGCATCATCATAATCATCATGAAATTTAATCATTTATAAAGCATGCATCCATAATTTCTAGAATCAAAATAAAGTACTACAAATCAGAGATAAATGACATACACCATATCAATGTTATCCAATCACTAGATTATATAGAATCTTTATCCATAATGCATCAAAATAAAATATCAATAATAGGTCCAAAACATGAAAAATAACTAAAATGATATGATAGCTTGAGGTAGGGCCTCACAATGGATTTGATTCAATTTGAAAGGGTTCCAATATGCCTTGTTCATGGAGGTATAACCATTACCTTCATCGATCTTTTTTTGGCAAATCCTCTTATGAATGGGATACTTGTTGTTTTTGAAGCAATAGTCAAGTCCATTTTGAGGGGGATAAAAAGTAGAAGGATTGTAAGTTCTCAGAGTAAACCATGGTGGATAAAGGTTGAGGAGACAAGTTTATAGGTATGGGATTCATGGATAGTTTGGATAGAGGCAATTGGA
Organism: Cryptomeria japonica; assembly: GCF_030272615.1. Taxonomy (NCBI): domain Eukaryota; kingdom Viridiplantae; phylum Streptophyta; class Pinopsida; order Cupressales; family Cupressaceae; genus Cryptomeria; species Cryptomeria japonica. The sequence continues at coordinate 81,951,064 of NC_081412.1, forward strand.
TCTTAAGAAGGATTAAGATAATATGGAGAATTATGATCATGTGGGAGATTAGGAGTAATATTGGGATCTTGAGATGGATTATGATCTTGACATGGAGATGATGGAATACTTTTAATATTTAATTGGGAAGGGATCATGATGGGAATTACAAGGGCTAGTTGGATCTTGAGATGGAAGTGGATCATAAGATGGAGTAGATGATTTACTTTACTCTTGATTTGGAATAAGATCATTGGATGGAGGGATGCTTTGATATTTCTGTGGATAAGAATCCATCTGATTGTGCTTTAGAATAATCTATTGGCATTCTTGGAGTTGTGAGGATGGTGTGATGGAGGAAATGGACTCTTCAACTTGGATGTATGGACAGATGGTAGATTCATGAAGCTTGGGGAAATGAGGTTTGTCTTGCTTTGGAAGGGATGAAGTTGGATGCATGACATCATGCACGGTTTTTTTTTGAGGTGGGGATTTGATCTCCTTCATTAGTAATCATTGGATAAAATTATGAATGAAGAATTTGGAGGATGGAGATGATGTGGATTTTGATTGATTGATTTGGATTCATTAGGATCAGTATTATATGGATGTTTAGGATTAGATGGAAGATTAGAATATATTAGAAACTTGAGTTATGTTGTCATTGATGCCAAACTTGTTTGTTGTTGTCATTGATGACACGAGATGTGTTGTTTGTGATTGGGTGTTGAGGTAATAGAAGTAAAGAGGAAGAAAGAGTTATTCAGTTGTGTAGATGTAGTAAATGGTCCAGAAATGAGTGTTTAGTTGTTGTTATGTTGTTTGGTAGTGATGTTAAGTAAGTATGAGATGTTTTTGAAAGGTTGTTGAAGTGGAAGTGACAATATGTAGGGAAGAGTATATAATGTCCTTATGGAAGAATGCTCTGCATTCCTCTAGTTCTTGATGATGATGACTTGTGGTTTTGGACATAACGTCTACATTCTATGGATGTTGCACCATCTGTTGAACACTACAAGATGTTGAAATGGGGGTGAACCAACATATACTAAAACTTGATTAGATTAAAGAACTTAAACCATAGCATCCATTCATCATAAGTGCATGAAAGTAAATAATTAAAATAGAAAATTCATTCACACAAGAACACCAAGATATTTTATGTGGAAAACCCAAACTAGAAAAAACCATGGTGAGAATCTAACTCACAATATATGTATTAAGTGTTTACAATGATTTAGGCCATAGATCGGGAAGCGTTTTGCTCCAAACACATAGGCTAAGGCACAATGAGTAAGAGAAAGATACAAGAAAAGACTTGCATAGTTGAAGAACACTTCTTCAAGGCAAGATACAATTTACTTTTTCAGATACAACAAAGTTAAAAGATTGAACTGCAAAAGAAATACATCTATCAATATGTGGGTAGCAGTTCACTTATTGATACTCATCTGACTCAATCTACACTGTAACACATCTGGACCTCTATTTTACTTCAAAATCGCATCACATTTGCACCATATATATCACATCGTCATCTCCATATGGTGCAGTCACCGGATAGGAGGGACCTCAAATAGATCAATTTGGAGCGAGCAGCAAGTGTAAACACAATGGAAAAAAGATGCTATGATGGAGGTAATGCAGAATTAAATATATTAGATCATGAAAATTGATTATAGATAACCGGTAACATCCATGTTACAAGATTTGGCTCACTGGCCTGCTACAAACATGCTTAAATACAGAACATGTCACTCCCGGACCTCCAAACCTAAAATCTATCTACTATGTTCTATCGCATTCCCTTCTGCTTGACTTGTAATGCTCAATTACAATGATTTATATGATCCAAGAAGATCTGGTCGGCCCAAAAGGAATCAAATGCCGAATAACAAGATGAAACGTGTAAAACCAATAAGTCGACCTCTGCCAAAGAGATTCCTCCAGAAAATACAAAGGATGAAGTGCGGATCAAAAGGAAGGTTAGCCACATGCCAAGGAACATTGGAGTAAACACACGGGGCTCTGCAATCTACAGAAGGGATCCAGTAGATTCACCAATGCAAATAGGTCCAAACGGTTCCGGTGCCAAAAAACTATCTCAAAATCTGGAATCAATAACTTGCTAGAAAATTATCCAAATGCTCCACAGTTTAGGAATAAGGAATATGATCATGTCCTCAAGCAAAATCAAACTCCACAAGATCCGATGAGCCAATGCAAGAAAATGCAGAATGAAATGCTGAAATTGAAAAACAAAAAACAAATAGAAAAGAAATATTTTTGGTTGATGCAAGATTGCCAAGAACCGGGGATGCTCCTGCATCAGACATCTGGGGTTGTTGAAAAAGTGAGTCTCTCACTTTGCTGGGATCAGAGAAAAATCAAGGTCGTCTACCTCTTCCTGAGAAATCCAAGATGAATCTTCAACTGTTTTGTCCTTCCATTTTACAATATACTCCTTATACTGATTGCTTTGGGTGCTACACCCAATCCTACTATCCAAAATGTCTTCAATCTGATCTGGCTCCTTCTGGGGCAACTATTTCTCCAAGTCTGCAATATTGTCCTCATTGAATTCTAGTTCATGATACTGATGTAGATCTGCAATGTTAATTATAGGTTAAATACTCAAACTATCTGGTAACTCCACTTCATATGCATTTCTGGAGCTGAACTTCCTCAAGATCTTACAAGGTCCAAACTTCCTCATCTGCAACTTGTTATAGGTTCCAACTGGAAATCTCTCTTTTCTCAGATACACCATCCCTTCATCGCCAACTTCAAATTTCTTATGTCTTCTCTTCTCATCTGCTTTCTGCTTATACTTGTTGTCCATGTCCTCCAAATGTTGCTTAACCTGAACATGCAAGGCCTTCCTGTGATCTACAAATTCTTTTGCCTCTGCACTCCGCTTGCCTTCATTACTGACATCTCTTAATTTTGATATACCTCTAGGGTGTGCTCCGGTAACTATCTCAAAAGGTGTTCTTCTGGTACTCATGTTCACTGAATTATTATAGGCACTCTTCTTGTGCAAGAATCAAATCCCAACTTTCGATTTTCTCTCCAACCAAGAATCTCAACAAATTTCCCAAGCTCTTATTTACTACCTTTGTTTGTCCATCAATTTGTGGGTGAAAAGTAGAACTGAACTTCAAATCTGTCTTCATCTTCTTCCAAAGTGTTCTCAAAAAATAACCAACAAACTTAGTATATCTGTCTGAAACTATACTCTTAGGTAATCCATGCAATCTTACCACTTCCTTGAAAAATAGGTCAGCTATATGCACTGCATCTGATGTCTTCTTACAAGGTATGAAATGATCCCTCTTCGAGAATCTATCCACTATCACAAATATAGAATCATTTCCTCTCTGTGTCTTAGGCAATCCAAGTATGAAATCCATGCTTATATCCTCCCAAGGTCTCTCCAGTACTGTCAAAGGCTTATAAATCCCACATTCTGACTACTGCCTTTTTCAACTTGACAAACTCTACAACTTTGCACAAATTTCCTAACATCCTTATGAATCTAAGGCCAAAAGTAATGCTCACTCACCAGTGCTACTATCTTATCAACACCAAAGTGTTCAGTTAATCCTTCATTATGCTTCTACTTTATCAGGTTCTCCCTCATAGAACTCTTAGGTATGCACAACTGAACTCCTCTGAATAACATCCCATCCTGAATGAAGTAATCCAACCACTTGATTCTATCTACCATAACCAGTTCTCTAAATGCTTTCCAAGGTTTTGCAAAATCCGGGTCATCATCATACAAGGTCTTCAACTCCTCAAATCCTAATACTGTCACTCTCATCTATGCTAGTAAATTCCTCCTTCTACTCAATGCATCAACAACTTTGTTAGATTTCCCACTTCTATGCTTCAACACAAAGGTGTAACTCCGCAAAAAATCTACCCATCTCATATGTGTGTGATTCAACTTACTCTGACTATTCAAATACTATAAGGCTTGATGATCGATATATAACACAAACTCCTTAGGCAATAGGTAATGTCTCCATTTCTTCAAGGCTTGAACTATGGCATAAACCATGATCATACATTGAATATCTCCTCCTGGCATCATTCAACTTCTCACTGAAATAAGTTACTGCTCTCCCTTCCTGACTCAATACGACTTCAATTGCAGTTCCACTTGCATCACAATCTACTTGAAACACTTTGTTGAAATCCGGTAAAGCTAACACAGGTTGCTTAGTCACTTTCTGCTTCAGCAATTCAAAACTTTTGTTTTCTCTAGTTGTCCACTTGAATTCCTTCCTATCTCCCCTCATTGTCTCAGTCATAGGGTTACAAATTGAAGTAAAATTTCTGATGAACTTTCGGTAGAAACTAGCCAATCCATGAAATGATCTTACCTCTCCAATTCTCTCTGGTGTAGGTCATTCAACAATTGATTTTACTTTCTCAGGGTCCATCTTCAATCCATCCGTAGATATCACAAATCCCATATAGACTAACTCTTCCTTCATGAAAGTACACTTCTTAAGATTTATCTACAACTTTTCTTCTCTCAACCTCTACAAACCTTGTTTTAAAAGCAACAAATGCTCCTCTTTTGTCTTACTGAAAATGAGAATGTCATCCAAATATACAATAACAAACTTACCCAAGGATTTCTTCAATACCTCATTCATCAACCTCATGAAAGTACTAGGTGCATTAGTCAACCCAAAAGGAATCACCAACCATTCATACAATCTTTCATTTGTCTTGAATGTTTTCTTCCACTCATCTCCTCTGATTTTGATATGATGATATCCACTCGTCAAGTCTATCTTTGTGTAGTATTTGGTTCCACTCAAACAGTCCATTATGTCATCCATCCTAGGTAAAGGAAACTGATACATCACTGTGATCTTGTTTAGTGCTCTGGAATTGGTACACATCCTCCATTCTCCTTAGGTGCTAATACTATTGGTACTGCACAAGGAATTAGACTTTCTCTGATCAAACATTTCTTCAACAATTCCAGCACTTGTCTATTCAAGTCTTCATTTTTTGTCAGTGTCAACCGATGTGCAGCTTTGTTAGGCAAACTATCTCCGCGAATCAGGTCCATGCAATGACTGATACTTCTCACAAGTGGCAATCCATCAGACACGTTATCTGAAATGATGTCTTCATACTATGTCAGTAACTGCTTTATCTCTTCTAGTTGTTCTTTATGCTCCAGGTTCTCAGTCTTCTGTATAACTAAGGCAAAACACACATTCTCATGTCTAATTCCATCCAGGAATTTCCTTCCATCCACTAAACAGATTCTAGCATTCATACAAACTTCATTCTTCAGGGGTTCCTCCAAGGGTAACAAGGTTTGTTTCATCCCATTTGCTACAATAGTGTATATGTTCTTTCTCCCATCATGTATTGCCTGTCTATCAAACTGTCAAGGTCTACCCAACAAAAGGTGACAAATATCCATAGGCATAATATCACACAAGGCTTCATCATGATAATTTCCAATTTTCAATTTCACCGAACATTGCTCACTTACTAACAGCTTATGATCATCATGAATCCATGCTATCTGATAAGGCTTAGGGTGTTACAATCTTTCCAACTTCAACTTATTCACCATTTCTTCTAAAACAAGATTATCCGAACTACCACTATCAATAACAACTTTACAACACTTACCGGATACCTTACATCTGGTCTTGAACAAATTTCTCTTCTGCAAGGGCTCCTCATCTTCTCTGGTATGACCCAAAGCTCTCCTCATCATCAACAGTTCTCCATCTTCCGGTTTGTTAGCTGATCTGGTGGGGCTTTCTTCTACCAATGTTGTTCTCCCAGTGTTCTCTTTCTTCTTCAATTCTAAAGCATGATGTCCTTCTCCACAATTAAAGCAAGTTCCTCTAAACACTCTCTTATCTTGTCTTTTGTCATCCTTTCCAAAACCTTCATTCCGGTAGCCATTAGGTTCTCTCCTCCGGTAGAAATTTTTGTCCTTCTTTCGGTAAGAATTGCCTTCTTTGCTTACTTCCTTGTCCTTGTTCCCAATCCGTACAAGTTCCTCTTCCTCAATAATATCCTCTTCCTCCTTAAAATCTTCCTCCGAAAAACCTTCCACCTCTACCTCGTTGTCTCTGCTCAGGTCTTTTGTTCAACTTCTCTTCTGCTTTCAAGGCATAATAGTACACTTCTTCAACACTCTGCAACTTGATCAAATTGAGTTCATCTTGTATAGACATCCGTAGTCCATTCAAATATCTCGCAACTTGTTCAATCTCATCATCGACATGTCCAGATCTGATATTCAACTTGTAGAATTCTTCGGTGTACTCCTTTACACTAGATTCCTTTTGCTTCAAGTTCTGCAACTTTCAAAATAAATTTACTTGATAATCAGGTGGTATAAACTTCAATTTTAACTTAGCAACCATCCGCTACCATGATTTGATCTTCTATTTACCTCTTCTATGTCTATCAACCTGCAAATGCTCCCACCAAAGAGATGCATGACCTTTCAACTGAGTACAAACATACTTCACCTTTCTTTGCTCCACAGTGTTCTCAAAATCAAAATACTTCTCCATCTCCGAGATCCAATCCATCAATTCATCTGAATCCAACTTTCCATCATACTTCGGTGGAGTAAAATGTGGTTTAGTGTTCGCCCTACTCAAAACCCTCAAGAACCTTTTTTCATCCGGATCGATCGTCGGTGGATTTGCTACTTGTTCTATTGTGACCTCTTCTTCCTCATCTTCGCTCACACCTTCAATATGTCGGCCTCTTCTCTAAGATGTCTCAATGGCTTCCAACCGGGCTACAATTCCTCGCAACATTTCCATCACAGCAGGGTTTGCATTCCATTCCTATTTCCTCTTTGCGTCATCTTCATGTCAGTCCTCTGCAGCTGCATGTTGGATCCACAGTCTACCACCCTACAACAAAATTCTCAGGACAACACAATCTCTAGAATGAAATCTCACTTTGATACCACTTGGTGCAGTCACCGGTTAGGGGGGACCTCAAAGAGATCAATCCGGACTAGGCAACGAGAGTAAACACAATGAAAATAAGTGGCTATGATGGAGACAATGCAGAGCTGAATATATTAGATCATGAAAACTTACTACAGATAACCGATAACATCTGAGTTACAAGATCTGACTCATTGGCCTGCTACACACATGATTAAATACAGAACAGGTCACTCTGGGACCTCCAAACCTAAGATCTATCTACTATGTTCTATCTCATTCCCTTCTGCTTGACTTGTAATGCTCAATTACAATGATTTATATGATCCAAGAAGATCCGGTCGGTCCAAAAGGAATCAAATATCGAAGAACAAGATCAAACGTGTAAAATCAATAGGTCGACCTCTGCCAAAGAGATTCCTCCAGAAAATCCAAAGGATGAAGTGCAGATCAAAGGGAAGGTCAACCACATGCCAAGGAACATCGAAATCAACGCATAGGGCTCCGCAAGCTATGGAAGGGATCCGGTAGATTCACCAATGCAAATAGGTCCAAACTGTTCCGGTGCCAAAAAATTGTCTCAAAATCTAGAATCAATAACTTGCCAGAAAATGATCCAAATACTCTACGATTTAGGAATAAGGAATATGATCATGTCCTCAAGAAAAATCCAACTCCACAAGATCCAATAAGCCAATGTAAGAAAATGCAGAATGAAATGTTGAAACTGCAAAACAGAAAAGAAATATTTTTGGTTGATACAAGATTGCCAAGAACCGGGGATGCTCCTGCATCACCATATCACACTTTTCATAACCCAACTAATTTGTCCTATATATACCAACCAGATCATCAATGTTCTTCATGAAGTCAACCTGAAAAAGATGTAACATGTATATTTACCATCAGCCTAAAAATAATTTATACAACTCATGCAGAAGGAAAAAGAGATGTGTAGAGACCTATACCAAGTTGGCACGCCTTGAAAACATCTCCAAAAAGATTCTATGTGCACCACACGCAACCATTCACATAAAACATCTTTACAAGATAAAACATTATCCACAAACTCTTAACCTGAACCAGAAATGAGATAAGCAAACCATCACAAAAGAAGTAAGACATTCTAGGAACATGATCCATAACATCCTTAGAGTATGAGAAAGACAAGGAATGTAACACATTCCTCTACAATATCCTAAAATTGTATAAACTCTGCACTTATCCATCTGAACACAACTCCACACTAACCAGACCAAATAGAATTCACATATATTCCGGAAACACATCATGCTAACAATTGTTTCCCTTCTGGAAGATCTTTAGATAGACTTCAACCATCCACACATCTTGTTCATATTTACACTATCTATGCTCAACCAAACCACTTAGTGCACAACCGGTCTAGAGAGTTGGCATCAATGATAAACTAAATATCACATTTGCAACAATCTCCCCCTTTCTCATTGATAGAAACACCTGTGACAACACATATCCTTTTGAAAAAAGAAAAAAAAACCTTCATCAAATCCAAAACTTCTCCCCCTTTGACATCAAAGACAAAGGGTTCATGAGTACTATACAATGAATTTGCTCCCCCTAGAAAATATGTCGATAAGGTGCCAATTTGCAAAATATTTGCTTGTACCACAAATTCGTTCAATTGATGCTTACTCTAATACCATATGATACATATTTGTACGATTTTATAGATTTTTTTACAATTGTACAATCAAGATTATGCAAAGATTCCTCAAACCTGCCTAAAATGGCTAAAAAAATTGTTTCCAAAATATGAAGTTATATATGAATATAGAGGTTTTCTGATTTTCTGGACACAATAAGTAAGTCAATTTTTCCCCAAAATGCATCTAGCAAAAAATCATACCCTATTATCTCACAAATTTGAGAAAGGACTAACAAATATAGAACTCTGATATTATGCATGTCACAAATAAATTCAATCTCCCAAGATCACTTACAAAACCAAAAGATGCCTTCCACAAGAGAGTAGCAAGAGAAAGATATTATTTGATTATGATGCATGCAAGATGAAAAATGTACATATGATGTCTTGCATAGGCAAGCTTGAAAGATAGGACCAACTAGGATGATAAGTGTCGTAATCCTATGCAATGAACCAATTAGTGATAGAATAGGCTAAGATCACATGACAACTTGGTGCTTCTAAAAAGATTCCTAACTCTTTAAGTAAACTTAACATGTGAACATGTGTGAAAAGGACCTAACTAATGTCTAGTTAGATGATGTATCTTGTTCACATTAAAAAAAAGAAACCCCATAGTAAACACCCCTATTCACAACAATATTTATCTCTATACCCAAATGCCTTCTTGCAACTATTGATTCTATTTTCTTTCATTGCCACTATAACAGATTTCTCACATCAACATAACATAAAGATCATATGTTTTGGATGGTATAGAATCGTTGTTGCTATACCTAGAAGAAAAAATCAAGAATGTCTTTATCAACGGTCTTCTTCCTCCTACAAAAATTTTCCTTGTATCTCTAGTGCTCAACATTATGTCTTTGTTTTCCCATGTCATTTCACAAATCGATGTACCATAGAAATCAAAGTAATGGGATCATCAATCGTTTTACCTTTTAGTTCTAGGACATACTCTTATCCACTTCCTATGTAGTAACTTGGTTGTCATCCCCTTTTTATGTAAGATGCCAACTAAGACTTGGTCTAGATCTGATTGGTTTTTCTCAAACTAAATCTTTGACTAGTGATATAATTTTTGGTTTTTTTGGTAAAATTTTGAAGTTTTAAGGTTTTTGCTTGTTCAATGAGTGATGCAAAGTGATATAGAAATGCAAGATACAAACTAATATTTGACTGAAACCAAAACTCAGAATTCTGATTTAATTGCAACAAATAATGAATTCAAAGAATGAACAAATTCTAGCATTCATGGCCAAACTGGCATACCAGGTGTCCAATGCTAGCTTGGTAGGAGTAATTTTATTGCATGAACTAGTGAATTGGCCAATACAAAAGCTTTCTATTGCCACAAATGAAACTAATGAATTATATTTGTCTTAATAATAATTACCAAAAAGAAATTATGAATGTACAATGCAAATTCTTTAGGGTCAACAGGCTAGATTCCCAAATTCTGACAATTTTCCTCAATGAAATGCTCATGTAGACCACACATGTTCCAATTCTCCTAAAAAACCCTTGGATTCGCTGAAGTTATTCATCAACAATTAATTCTAGAATAAATTGTGTTGCTAAAATCCTCTAAATTATTTATTTGACCTCACATGTTTTGAAAGAATAGTACGACCCAGCTGTAGATGGTACGACCAACAATATTTATCATTTATTTGCTGGAAATGTCCTCTAAACTGCACAGATCTACTGATGATATCTCAAACCTATTGTAAATGTAATATCTCCTCAAAATCTTGACCCCAAATGGCTTGAAAGAGGATCCTCCAATGATGCAAGTGAGTGGGTTTTCATCCAAACACTGAAGAAGATTGAGAGTTTAAATCTAACCATGGCTGCTTGTTGCAGACCTCTCAATGCTGAAAATAATGTAAAAATGAATCCAATAATGATGAAAAATGACCTCCAAATGCCTTTTTAAAAGGCTGCAAACCCTAGGTCGTCACTTTTAGGGTTTCCATATTTTCAACTTATTATTTTTAATAAAATCTATGTCTTTCTTTAAAAATTGGCCCCTTAGGCATCATATTTTTTTATTTTTTTTATCGGTGAAAGGTTGGAGCCATAATAATTTATTAAATTATAAACAAATTACATTCTTCGCTCAGTGCGGGCGCCAGGTAGGAAAGAGCGGAAAAGAGAAAACCTTCGGCCTTGCCCAAGACTTTAAGTCTAGTTCAATGATTTTGAAACAATTTAAATTACATTATTTTCTTCTTCAGCCTTTTATCCTCTGTTGAGCAGACAAGTCCAATTGCTCTTCACTTTTGATTATTGAAATGAAGGTATCCCATCGCAGGGATGCATTATGCAACATACTACCTCCAATCTATGTAAGGACTTTCCTCCTTTATCTTTATACACAGGCTTCTAGCTAGCATTGTCACCTACAAAATCAAATCTTAATACAACCTTGCAACATACCACTTCATAATTTGTTAGTCTAAAAGACATATTTCATATAAAATAACATTATCTTCACTTTCCACTATTGTTATTACAACCCAGCCATTTTTTATATTGAGACAACAAGGAACACTTTAATGTTGACTGCAAGACAAAAGATTACCCAGGTTACAATAACCTTGTGACATGTGGCCTTGCCCCATCCCCATTTCAAGTAGATACCTTTTTTGACAATGATCAAATAGATCAATTATGTCAATTAAAAGGAAAGAATAAGCTACTCCCCTAAAGCATCATAATCATAATTTTTTCCAAGTTCCAATCCCATTAAGTTCTTGCAAACAGAAGATTTCCATTCATTTCTACAACCAATATATTTAGCTTAATATATCTATTTATCTGTATGAGTATATTTTACTGTATGAAGACTTCGAGTCCTCGAATTCCTGCAAATGTGGAACATAAGAGTGTTAAAAAGCATATGATCCTACTTATTTCAGAATTACAGTGTTTCCTTAAGAAGACCATGCCACAAATCATAAGTGAAACCTTAGGAAATATTATATATCAAACAAAATTAGCCAAAATGCACCCTAAAAGTTAATGCTAAAGGACAAGTAGAAATATCTGATTCTAAACCCGAGACTTCTCCCAGAAGGCTCATCAGCTAACAACCTATATCTGATAGGCCTAAAAAACCATCCCTACGTCTCTAAACTTACCCTAGACTTAGCCAAAAGAAACATTCATAAGGGAGATTCTTCTCCCTTCCCATTGTCATTGCACCCACATGTAGGTGAGCAAGTGACAACCAATCTGGAACCCAATCTACAATGCACCAAAGCTCATCAAATAATAGGCTAAGGAAAATTAAAAAACATGTAAATGCACCTCTACAAGCCAGTAGGATTTCTTTAACCTGTTAATCAATCCTATATATAAAGGAATTGGATCCATACCAACCTGCTAATATACACAAAATCATTAGTGTTTACCAAATTTTACCAGCTATAACCTCCTATATTAAATCAAAATATAAAAAAATATACTAAGTTATCGTCCCAAAACTGCCCATCACCCGCATATCTGAGTACATTGTTTAACCATATAAACGAGCTAAAATTTACGTTCTTACTAATATGTTGGCCTAATAGTTTAAAAGTTCATTTTCCAAACTTAAGCTTATATATCAAAGTTCTTATACTGCCTAATCCTTATTCTTCCATGTCTGCGAGATCAACAGAAGGAGTCGCCTTGTCCAAGGTCATTTCCTCAGCCAGATTGTCGGAGATATCACCAGCTTTTGCTTTCCCTTTGACCCACGCGACCTTAATAATTATTGGAGGTATTACCTGGATCATGTCCATTGGAATGGTTGGCATATCCTCTGGGACCGCATACCCTTCCTGCTTAAGATACTCCACCCACCATTTTGTATGAGGGGGGTCCTTGCTATGATTCCAGATTAGTAGAAACTTTGTATTCCTGCGAATAATGGGAGTTCTTCCCTCAAATAGTGCTTCTTCTTTAACAACCAGAATTGGTCTTTTCTGTATGTTTTTCCCCTTATCTCCATAATCCTTCGGATATGGGATCATAAGGGTTTCATCCACACTACCTACTGTAGCATCAAAGAGTCTCAGAAGTTCCTGCTTAAATAAAGACAAACCCAACAAGATTACCTCACTCTTCTGAATTCCAACCCTTAATAGTATTGCCGAGAAAATGATTGGGATGTCGCAGTTAACACGGTACGTGAATTCATAGCTAAAGAATTATTCTCCCATAATCTCCCTTACAACTCTAATCGTGAAATCATCTACCTCATTCAAGATTCTACACCAGCATTCCAATTTAATTTCACTTCTAAATGCCATAAGACGGTTATTGCTTGTAGAGAAAACCTTAATGTTTGATTCTATGGCTCAGAGCTTACTCACGCATATCGATTTTCACTAAGTTTTAACTACAGGGTCCTTTCTTATATTATTGTTCAATCAGTTGTGACTCGTGTAAACCCGACCTCCTTCCAGCTCAGAGGTCTGTCAATTAATAATTAGATTGAATTATGAAAATCTGAGCAATGTGCCTCGAAAAATATCAGACCTTGAAATGAATATAAATGCTGCCTGAGCCTTACCTTGGAATGATAACCGCCATCAATTACCTTATAATCATTTCCTTTGAAATGGATTTGAAAGGAATGCAACAAGTCGTGATGCAAGAGGTGGCATTCTCAAGTTGAACTCCCACCTGGCCATAACAAATGGCTCCCATGTGACCGGGAGGAGATCCAAGAACCCAGAAAGCGGGGAAATTAAGGCCCCACTATATAAACATTTCTATCTAACTTTATCCTAACTATAAAGTCTGAAGTTTAAAATCCGTATATATACCAACATCTATATATAACTTGTATATATGTGTGTGTGTGTCCTTATATATATATATATATATATATATATACACACACACACACACACACACACAAGGCTCCTGGTCTACTCCATGGTCCTCCGAATGGTCATCCAGTCAACTGCCAAATCTCCCTAAAAAGTAGGAACTGTCGTATAAACACTCAAAATAGTTCACAGAGCCTTTGCAAAGCTCTATGCCCCTCAGAACGAGTCCCCTAACCATTTTGCTGACCTACAAGAACCCAAATAATAGGCCAACCAAGATCATTTGCCTATCTCCTAGAAAGGGAACATTACATTTTGTCACATGAAATCACTCATTGCAGTCTACCACAATGGCTGAAAATTTCATCCTTTTTATCGATTTCTTTCATTTATTGAATACATTGATAACTTATCTACATTTCCCAATTTTTTATTCACATAAATATGAGTGGATGATAATGATAGCTATGTTATGAATCCAAATGTGGATGAGAATACGAAATAAAAAGTAAATGTTAGTAATCAATAAAAAGATACAAGATTAAACATAATGCAGTGTAAATTACTTTTAGTGGATGCACATCACAATATACAAAGAATCGACACATTCACATGTGACAAAATATTACTGGCAATGACCAACATCTCCAATGATTATAGTTCTCATAATTTGATGGAAATAGCTTGACTTTGATAATGGCAAGTGCAATTGTTGGGAAAAACGATCCACACATAACCAACATATCAACCATAATTCAAATGAGAATATATTGGAAATCGGAATGTTTTCAGCAGATTCATAAGCAATGCACAATATCTCTAATAAGCACAGGCTTCATAATTTCATGGAAATAGCTTGACTTTGATAACGACATTTTCAACATCTGGGAAAAACTATCCATATGTAATCAACATAATCAACCATAACACAGAAATGAGAAAATATTGGGAACTGGGATTGTTCTCAGCAGATTCACAGGAAATACACAATATCTCCAATGACCACAAGCTTCGTAATTCCATTGATATAGCTTGACTTTAATAATGACAGGTGCAATAGTTCAGAAAAGTCATTCATATGTAACCAACATGATCAACCATAATTCAGAAATGAAAAATGTACCTATGTACATTGCCTAAGACTTGATCAGTCATGTTTATCTTATTCACCACGTCTAATAGACGAGTACAATGAATTTGCAAAGTGTCTAACTTCAAAGAGTCCTCATGAAGGCCATTTACAAATATGTGGAGGAATCACAGAAATTTTGATAAAAATGCAATGGGAATATTATACCCATTGATCAAGAGTAAACTATGAAATATTATTGATGTCTATCTCTTTAGTATTTGCATCATCCCTGCAAGCTGGATTTGAGTTTTCCATGTAACCTCTTGCTAAATTTAGCATCAGGTCAATTTCCTTTTTACACTGAAAATCATAGAGTTGTGTGAGGAAAACTAAAATTGAAATTTCCCAACAGAGAAAAACTTAAATACAGAAATAACACACCTCATTGACAGCACCAGCCTTTATCTTAGACTGCATCACACACCATTTCTTGAAGTGTGCACCTGCAAAGGGCATTACCTCTTTTACTGTTGGCTTTAGAAGTATCTTCTAACAAAGTCAAGGCTCACTAACATAGAAGAGAAATCTAGCACATTTGATTGGATAAATAATACATACCAACTGCAATATCTATTTTACAAGTTGACTTAGATATAGTCTCTACCATCCATCTGGCATGAACCTTCATGAAAAAAATGTAATATTAGAAAACAAGCTAGACCATAAATGATTTTTTCAAGGAAAGAATCAGAATAATAATGAATATAGCCAAAACAATTAAATAAAAGAGAGAAAATAGCATTGGCATGTTATTAGTAAGAATAATTTACACCTCAAAATATGAGCCAAAAGGTACATCATGTGCCTGTTGTACTGTCTCAAATACCTGAATAAGAAAGAAGAAAGTACTAGTATCAATCTAATGAAGTACAACTAAATTTTTAAATGTTTAAATATAATCATAAAATAATCCTTCTCACCAAAACATTTTGATTATTAGAGAATGCTGCATGTTGCCATTCTGTCATTGCAGAGTCTGGCGGGCACATAGGATTGTTGCACATCGATCTAAAGGATAGTTCCCGAAGTAGGCCACCATACCGGTCAGCAGCATGCCATTTCTCCAACTGTCAAATAAAGAAAATCCGTTGTAAATATTGATTCGAGGATTATCTGTGTTTAAAGATTAACAATTCTTTCTCAATTTTTGCTGGGGCAAGAAACGTTCACAAGTTTTCAGATATACACAATTCCCTAACCACCTACTAATCTGAAAATTTCGACCACCATACCCCAAAACTATAGTGAAGAAGAAAATGCTACAATGAGAAGCTTGATTTTTTTCACTATATGCAAACTGAATATAAGTGGTCATTATATCCAATGAATGAGCATGGGGGCAAAACTTAGAATGTGTCTTTAAATGTGCAATAGCATGAGGCAGTGTAACAAGAATCAGCGGCAAGTCCTAAGCCAAGTAGAGGAAAACAAGGCCCAAAGACTTCACAAGTTTTCAGATATACACAATTCCCTAACCACCTAATAATCTGAAAATTTCAACCACCATACCCCAAAACTATAGTGAAGAAGAAAATACTACAATGAGAAGCTTGATTTTTTTCACTATATGCAAACTAAATATAAGTGGTCATTATATCCAATGAATGAGCATGGGGGCAAAACTTAGAATGTGTCTTTAAATGTGCAATAGCATGAGGCAGTGTAACAAGAATCATCGGCAAGTCCCAAGCCAAGTAGAGGAAAACAAGGCCCAAAGACTTGGGCCGAAGTCTTGGCTATTCTTGGTCAAGCTCACCAAATCTTGTTGGTGTTTTAATGTCCTTTTCAAGACAACTCAAACTGGAATAGTGTGTAAGGAAATCCTCTTCAGATTTTTCAGGGAAGCTCTCTAATTTAACAAACAACCAAAATCTAAATTATAAACAAGCTTGCTACTTGCCCACGTACAATTTTATTATTTAGGGTTTTACAAGAAAATAAAATATTGAAAAAGAAAACTAGACCTTTTTTATCTCAAAGATTGGAGCACATGACTTGCAAAATTCTTCTCTCACCACAAGTTTTTTCCATTAATGTAATTAAACTTTAAAATGAATTGAACACATGTTTTCCACTAATTAAAACAAAGATCACATATTCACATCAACAATTGGATGAGCTAGAAACAAATTTTGGGTATATCTTGACGTGGAAATGGTATTCTTGACCTTGTAGGGATGGGGATGGACACTCGTAATATTGGATGCATCGAATCCTATTCTTGCTTATTGGTGTAGAAGATTGGGCAAAAGAAAGTGACCTGCCTGTAGTGCGCAATGCACCAACTTTCCTTTTATCTAGGATGCACTGTGGGCAATTAATGGTTAGCCATTAGGGATATGTTTGTCTCTCACTATGCATATGCTAGTCACTGTATAAGTGATGCATGCTAGAGCTAGTCATTGAGTATGTGACGTATGCTAGAGCTATTTATTGAGTATATGCAATGTATGCTAGAGCTAGTCATTGAGTATGTGATATGTATGAGCTAGTCACCATGTGTTTATGAGATGTGTGCTCGACTCTCTATGGAATTGGGAATATTAGAAGGATATTACCCATGTGTGATTGTGTATGCGTGTGCACAATCTGATGGGTAATGGTTATCTTCTATTGAAATGGACTAATTTAATTTATTGCATGAAGTTAATAATTAGGGTTTAAAGAGAGATCAAAGATATCATACAAGAGGAGAGAAGGATCTCCCTCTAACACTCTAGGTGAACTACAAAGCCTTTGAATACCCTCGAAGGGAAATGTAGGCAAGGTCATTAGGAATGAACCTGCTAGGCATACGTCTAGGTCTAAAGATTACCTTGACCTCAAGAGCTTACCACCTTGACAGTAAGCATAAGTGGTGGAATAGAGTTGTCATCACTCTAGTGATTAAAGAAATTATGAAGTCGACACATCTAAGCTAGGAAAAGAAGCTTAGTCATTTGAGTTGGTACTTGTTAAAAAAAAAAAGTAGCAACCGAGGGGCAATTGTTACATGGGTATCAGAGCAATCAAGTTCAAACACTAGAGACCTATGAATCCCACCAAACACTAGAGACCTATGAATCCCACTTGACTCTAGATTATAGTCTTGCACTATTGAATGATCATAACTAAGTTGGACTCTTGTTACGAATGTATTTGCTTTGAATTTTTTTTTAATGAACTTTAAGCTTGTGAGAATGGTTGGCTAGTGTTAACTAAGACAACCTAAGGAGGGTGTGAAAGGGAATTTTGATATATGAATTATAAATGAATATCAAAGTGTGCAGTGGAAAGTTATGGCATTTAATTATTATTATTTTGATAACCAAATTGTTATAGGTGATTTTAAACCTTATCATGTGTGGTATTCATTATGGTATATCTGAAAATATCAAGAATCTTTCTCATGATATGAGCATAAATTGATGTCCCCATTTAATGGATTAGTAGGTGTTAAAGATAGAGTTGGTAGCATCCTCTATGGGTAGTTTGTAACTACCTTAATACTTGATGACCTAATTGTAAGTTTGAATGAATAAGAATAACTGATTATCCATAGTGATGAAGTGTCCAGGAGGAATGATAGGTGGGTAGAGACTATTATGCATCCACTACATTTGTTAACCTTGTGAATGAGATTGCATTATAAATAGAACAATATGAAGCCTTATGAATAATAACCTGCAAAGAACACATAGATTAGTAAACGTATCCTTAATAATTATCTAAACTTACATTGAAATTTCACTAAATTTGGGGAAACTATGATACGTGAATTTAACCACTTATTGAGTGACTTGACTAAGGCCATACAACCCTATTAGGAAATTGTATTATATCTAATATGATTTGTACTTGGTACCTTGCAAGAATTAACCTTAAAAAAACGTGTATTGAATGGTATTATATTGATCTTTCTTAAGAAAATCAACCCATAAATTGAAAATGAAGGATGGGATCGAGCAAAAAGGCTCACTCAAGAGTAAATTTTAGAATGTTCACCCTTAAATCTTGTAGAATTGTTTCAAAATAGTCAAATTACGAGAAAATGGAATCACTTGAAATATCAAGGATAAGGGATTCAAAAGCAATTAACCTGGTTTGTAACCTAAAATTACGAAGAAATTAACAAAAGAAACCTTCTAATAAGCCAAGGACAGCTTATTCACAATGGGGGAAGTATGTCACATCCCCATGTCAGCCAATCTGATGGGTTTTTAAATAAGCAAATAAATTAAAGGAGGCATAATGAAAGAATGGTTGAGAATGTGAAAGGAGGAAAAATGAAAAGAATTGACCTTCGGGGTACAACCTTCATATATGCAGAGAGGGGTGCCAATTGCGGAGAGCAGCCTATACAATTAAAGCAGCATGATTTCCATGATCTTAGAAGGTGTATTGGTAAGAAAATGGAAGAAAATTAAGGTGCCAAAAATTGATGAAAACCCCACGACCCCTCCATAGTTGATTGACCATTATTTTCTACTGTGTTGGAAGAAAAGAGGGGAGAAGTGCATAGTGAGAAGCATAATTCTGGAGAAGGGGGACACACATGGAGACTGTGGGGAGAGAAATCATTAAGTAAATGCAATTGGCAGGTGTTTATCCAAATTGCTCAACCAATGATAGCATCCTCCATGCTAGTGAACAAGTTATGGCATCCACGTCCCTCAATGGACCAATTTTGCAAGTTGCATGGAAAATGAGAGTTGGATATTGATTTTAAAACCCTCATGACTCGTTATTCAGGGAATGGGGAAGCTTTGTTTTTAGAACAAGTAGGGTTGATCACACTTTTCTTTGGGGGCATTTTGTGAACCGGTTCTTGTGCCTTTTATGCTTTGAAGGTTGTCCAATGCTCTCATACTTGCATAGGCAGGAAGGATGCTAGCAAATATAGTGGAGTTGTGCTTTACATGCCACAAAATCATTATTTAAAAGTTTCTAAAGCCTTTTCAACAAGGCAACTTGGTGCATACCTTGAAATCATGGCATTCGGTGAGACCACATTTCTTTTAGGAATCTCGTTTAACATATCAATTGCTTGGTCTATGCTTCCACATTTTGCATACATGTCTACTAGGGTTGTTATAGTGGCAATGCCCTGTAATGTCCCCTTCTTAGTGGTGAGAAGTTCAGTTGGCCATTAGCCTATTCCAGAGACCTGTAGGCTAACTGGAAGCAGAAATTAGGGTTTCCAACTTTTGTGGAGGTCTGCGTGAGCTGTTTGATGATTGACTAGTTGGAATTCTACAATTCAAATTGTGGATTCCTTTTGGGTTTTCTGAGAGCTTCGCAAAGGTGTAACATGCATTCAGTTCAGAGAAGTTTTCAAAACTTACTATTTTTAGTAAGTTGATGACAACCATCAGGGTTTTTGGGTTTTCTGAGCTCATCCACAGGGTTCGAAGAGCAATCTTTTTGGAGTTGTTTCCAGAACTTACTATTTTTAGTAACTGCTATTTCAGGCAGTGCTATTTTTAGCAGTTTAGTGCAGAGCTCCAACCCAGTTCAGTTTTGATGGTTTTCAACACTTCAGTTCTCAACTTAGTTTGGCATTAATCAATTTTTGAATTAAAGGTGATTTATTATATATTAATACCTTAGCTTAAGGTTTTAATATTTGATTTATTTGGTGGGACGACTTAGGAAGGGGAAAAATATATTTTTTGTCCTAAGTCATGGTGGTGCCTAGGAACAAGGTATTTCATGTTTTATAATGTTATTATGTTATAACATGTTGACCATGGAAAAGTTCGACTAGGAGACTTGAAGAGGGGACGCCAAGCCTTAAGGGTGTCATGAAATGAAATGCAAATGAATGAGGGAATTTGGGTGCCATGTGAATTTGAATTTAAGCCTCCAGAATCTATAAATATGAGTGATGGGCTTCTCATTTGGTATCCATGAAAAATTATAACGAAGTGCTGCCAAAATTTCGAATGAAGTTTCGGGGAATGCATACCTCCTAGCCATTGCCTGATTTCGTGCTAATACAGCAACTAGTTGAGCTAGAGACTGCTCTTCATTCAGAGGAGTGGATTGAAGAACAATGTTGCAGATTTATGTATTAATTTCTGATGTTTGGAGTGTTTTTTGAGAGTTTAGGTTGCTGGTTGTATAAGTGTGTTGAAGTAGATTATTGGTCGCTGGTCTTTGTGTGTTTGTCAATTCATTTTGGGTATTCGCTTTGATTTTTCCTACACCCTAGGTGATGAATCCTACCAATTTGCAGATTTTTATTTGCCCCATTGAATTTTATAATGCAAATCGACCCCTCATGCTGGGTTGTACCCTGTCATGTCTACCTTGGGATGCGTGCTGAAATGTTTGGGTGTTTTGGTTGCAGGTTTGAGGTTCTAGTTTAGTCGCCTCCTTCAGAGTTTTCATTTTCTTTTGTTCGTGAGTCATTCTGTAGTGTTTCAGTGGAGTTATGAGAATTTCAGTGTTTTCTGTGGTGGCTGCTTTTGCATGTTATGCATGCTGGAAATTGTATTTTCAGAATGGAAGTCAATAGTTTGGTATTTATCTATGGGTGTGTGTGCGTTCGTTAAGTGTGATGAGCTTGGTAATATTTATCAGCAGTGGACAGTGTCATCTCTATTCTAAGATTCATATCTCTTCATTGTAAAGCTGGTGAGTACTACTAACAGCTATTTCTGAATTGTAAGCAAGACCCACTAAAAAAGTGGAAGAGGTTGGCATGCCGCCTTTATCTAAATTTTGTAATACTGTCTTCCTGTTGCATAAGCGGTAGATTTGATTGTTAATTTCATTCCTAGTCCTCCTACTGGATAAGCGATTGAGTGATTGGTTTTTCGGTTTCTTGGCTTGTCCTTGGCCGTTTTACCGCCAAGTGATTTTCAGTGTTTTCAATATCTCGTTGTATAAGCGGAAGGGGCTGGCTTGCCGCCCAAGCATTGTAATAATTTCCAGTGATTTGAAGCTAACAATCCCCTCAATACCGTATGCTCTCACCTTCCCATGTTGGGCACTTAGTGATCAAAAAGTGGAAGGGTTGCATTTTCAGTATTATTGTATTTTCATTTGCTAACCCTAACGGGTTCTTCTTGTGTTGTAAACTAGAAATTATCAAAAAAAAATTGTGGGGATATTACATGCCCAAAACCTACCATTTTCGCACGGGCAGTTAGAATGCAGGCAAAGGTGGACAAACCTAGCTTTATGCAAGCCATCTGCATTTTCTTGAAAGTTTCTAATGCCTTTTCAGTAAATCCATCTCATGCTACTCTGTGGGTGCCAACTGCAATTACCTTTCTTGGAAGTTTCTAACTCCTCTTCAACCAATTCATTTTGAGCATATTATGCAATCAATGAGACTATATTTCAGAGAGGAAGAGTACTACATAGGGACAAAGGAAGGGTTCAAGTCTGCTGCAAAAGAATCCATAATGTGAGCAATAGAGGAGAATAAATGCAATCAATTGCTAGTATGTCTTTGTGCATGTTCTTCAGTCTCTATTCTCTCTCATTGCTTTGGAATCGCCTTCAAATTTGCATAAGTGGACTGTGATGCTAAGGCAAATGAACATATCTCAATGCTTGTTTTCTTACTTGTTTTGATCAAGTAATAACGTCACCCATTAAGTGATTTGAGCATTTGGGTATGTTGTTCATTGTGGGGTTATGAGTACAACTTTCTTGGGAATTGATCATGTAACCTCGCATGGCTAAGACTCTAGATCATATCATCTTTATTTCTTGAAATGATCTTTATTTCTTGAACATTATGTGGTGTAAGCTTTAAACAATAGTTATGGGACTCGCCTAGACTCAACGAGTCCCAAACTAGGTGACTCTTGGCTAGTCCCAGGGGCCCAAACTTGGGCTCATTTGAGTCCAAATCAAGACTCGTCAAGACCCAAGACTCATGGAATGTCGGCTTGGAACTAGCGAGTCCCAATGCCTGGACTCAATTAGAATCATTTTTTTTTAATCTCAAAAAATAATAAAAACTAATATTTTTTGACCTTTTCTTCAAACAAAAAAATTTGCATCTGAACATGCTAAAATGTCCCTAAAAGCATCATTTTTCCCAATACAAAGATCAATTTTCTCTCTTCACTCTCTCTTTTCTCTTTTTCTCTAAACAAAATTCGAGGAACCCCCACTTCCAACCTGCAGGGTGCGTTTCCCCACAACCCTTCTATCATTGGGTTTTTCTCGCATCTAACTACCTTGTGCAACTTATCATTGCTACCCCTCAAACCCATTAGCATCTCCACTCCCAAACCCCCACTAGTTGGTGAGACCTACCTTAGTTGCCTTTGTAGGAGGGATGCAAGCTCCTTTGAGCCATAGGATTCTAGTTATTGTTTTGATATTTGTTTGGAACATTTGATGTCATAGATTTCATATCCATGAGTTTTGTATACATTTTGACAATATTTAAATATCTAAGTGTGCTATTTCCTTCAACAATAATTTGCATTTATAATTATGTGATCGATGTATACTTATGTATGTGATCAAATTAGCTTCTATTTGATGATGTTATTGTGTCTTTAAGGTTTATTTAATAAATGGTGCATGAAACAAGTTTAAAATCCTTAAAAATCTCTAAATTTCTTGGGTTTTTCACTTGCCAAGTTTTTCCGCCGAGTCCCAATTCAAGCCACCCTTGCTGAGTCCAAGTCTCATTTCTATTTTATATATATATATATATATATATATATGAATGTATGTATGTATGTATACATATATACACACACACACACATATATACATATATATGCATACATATATATATATACATGTATATATATATATATATATATATATATATATAAGTTGTTGGGTTTGCCCGTTTGAGGCCCCTAACATGAACCGGGTTTGTGTGGGTCTTGGTTTGTGTTGGGTCAGTGCCTAGTTCGACCAGGGTTCACCCCAGGGAACCTAGGGCCCCTAGGGTGAACCCGGGCGCGAACCCAAGCGACCAGCTGGGTTAAGTCACATCAAAGTGACTTTTACACATTAAAAAATTTTATTTTTTTTTGCCTTGTTGTATTTGGCATTGATCAATAATCAAGTAGCATTCTATCAAATGTATTTAGATTTGTAATTTTGCAAATAATAAGTATACACACACACACACATGTACGGATGAACCCAACCCACAAACCCAAAAGGCAAAAACAAATTTGCCCAAACCCGCTCCCGAACCTGAACTGGTATCTTAGATATATATATACAGCCTCGGCCCATGAGAGATACCTATATCTGACAGATTCATTGGTAGTTCTTCTGAGTGCTTAGTGTTCAGTAAATGGAAAAACTAATGGATTGTTATTCAATGCAAATATGGTACAAATCTGTTTCCAACCTGAACTATAATCTTTGAGGAGAACTTATCAAATATGTCTTACCTTAATGTCTGTATCCTTGCGCTCAGTACGATATCGATTGGTAAACTGAGAATCATCATTCAATAGTCTGTTGAAAAACTGCAAAGATGTACAGGGGAACTCATCCTGTCACAAATAAAGACAACCTAGTCATAAATTCAATTCATTATTGGATAAGTTAACTAAAAGATATCATATACAAGCAAACAAAAAGCCATCACTAAACCACCTTTTTTATATGAACCAAAACGTCATCTTTAATGAAAGGCTCAAATGTCTTAGAAGTGTCACTTAAAGCAATATCACCATTTGAAGCTATTGTCAACTCCCTACTTTTGTCAGTAGCCCTAACTGAGATGCTACGTGCACGTAAAGCAGACTGTTCTTCTTCCTGCAATTTATCACCAAATGTTTGAGTTGGTATTCTCAATAACAGAGCACAATATTGATTTGTAGAAAAACTTCTAATTTCCCCAAAGTGGAAAAAATGGACTTATAGCCACAGACAAATTATAATATTAACAATTAATATTTTATTAGTTTCTTTCCTCCAGAAAAAAAAAAAGAGGTTCTGAGGCAAGTAACAACAAAAGGTATCTATATGTATGTCTGTGTATACACATACACGTGTGTGTGTAGAAGGTAGATATAACTATTAGAACTCTCACATTTTAGAATTAAGAAAAACAAGAGTTGTCAAATAAAAATCTGATCCTGTTAGTTTACAATTAAAAATACTAATTTTCATAACTAATATAACAATGTTTTCAAATAGAAACTAACAAGTTTGAAATATTTTTGAAAATGTTAAAACTAACTTAGATGGAACGGAGGCCTCTTTTTTATCTAAAACTGGGTCGGGGTCTCAAGAGAGTACTCAATCTGCTCTCTACTCTTAATGTAGTTTCAAAGTCTTAGTCAGGGAAGATAGCTCTTCTGCTATTTTCAGCAGAATATGAGGATGGAAGCAGAAATTGAGATGAAAAACACAGCCAGAAATCATGCCATCAGAAATCCAAACAAACTCCTAGCAGAGGCATTACAATTAATGGATTAAGTTTATTGAGAGATTTCACCCTTTAAGGAATGGTCTCTTAAATGCAAATTTTATAGAACTTTTTCCTTTAAATTATTTTGAGATTGCATAGTGAACAACTAGATTAAAATTAGGGACCCAAAGGGTACTTCAAACTCCTTTCTGGTTCCAAGTAAGGTCAAGTGATTACTTTTCAGGAATGAAAAATAGTAGAACAAACCTGTTCATGAAATACTGGCTAATAGGACCTAATCTCCTAGAGGATCCTCCATCCATTGATTCCAGTACAGGTTATATAATTTTAATTAATCCTCAAAAAATTGGAATCCACGTAGGACAATTTATCTAAATTTCACTGGAATCTATATCAGAATATAAATAGTAATTCTGCTACCTATGAAAGTCGTGCTCCAATTTAAGGGACACATTTGGGAATAATCAGTAGATTAAAAAGCATCCACTTCAAACAAAAGGACTGACACGAATACATATATCTATAAACAAATTAGCAGTTGCTCTCTTAAGGACTACTCAAGCACAGAACTGATAGCTCCAAGCATGAAACAATGAGTCCCACGAGAAACACCAAGCCACAAAACTCCAGCACCTAATGCATCAACTCCAAGGGTCTCTAGGCCTAGGGAAATAGAACTGCAGATAACTTTCACAATCAAGCTAATAAAACCTTCAAGAATCAAAGCATCAACAAACTATATGCTATCTGGTTCTGTTTTAAATATTTATTTTCGACTGGTCAGTACACTCCAGCCCTATGCTTGATTTTGATTGAATACACAAGCTAATCTCAAAGTTTGTTGAAAATTTGAAAATCCTAGAGATTGAGTTCTCTCAATGCAATTTGTTTCGTTAGTTTATGCCAGAGAATTGAGGGATATTTTATTGATCCTATATGCCATTCCATAAGAATATATGTTAGATATAATCAGATCTCTTCAAATGGAACGCCTGAACTAGTGTGTAGGTAAAATGGAATTGCATGCATTATTGCTACTGATTTGGTCTTGATTTCATTGTAGGAATCTCTAGGTAGGGTAAAATTTGTGACTAAAACATACATAAGCTAATAATAATATATTACATATTTGCTAGGAGTGATTAAGTATGAAATTCCCATGTTACCAGAATCCACTGTTCTCTACCCACTTTTTACATTTCTGCCTATTTATGTTACTTCAGATAAATGGAAATTAATGTAATGTTCCCATTCTTACGCCATACTATTCTATGAGCATTGGCCAATTTTCGGGGTTTTCCATAAGTATCTAGGTGAGCTGGGAGAGTTCCAACATTCATGGGGAGCTCAGTTTAGGGTTTTCTCGGCATTTAGTGCTGATTTAAAGTTCAATTGGCTTTGAGGTTTGCCATGACACTCTTTGTAGGATTTTGGGCCTTCTCAATTGTTCTCCAGAATTCTTGGAGGGCAATATTATTTTTAGTAAATGCCCATTTTGGCACCCAGCATCATTCTTCAGCGTTGGTTCCTTCTTGATGTAGATATATGATTTCCACAGTCCATAGTGTTAACATGAACAGCTTCATGAAGCAACTGTGTTGGGTCCTTCTTGACGTGTTCAGTTTTAGTTTTTGATGCCTTGGCAGTGTTTTCTGCAAACTGGTTTGGATTATTTAATTATTTGCACTAAAGCTATAAAGTAACATTAGATATTCACTTAGTGTTCAAATTATATAAAGCAAAGAAGCAATGATCGGCAAAAAATCGCGATCGATCGCGATTAATCGGGAATCGCACTGGGTCCCAATTTTTTCCCCGAAAAAATCGTGAAATACGCGTTGACCGCGGGTCAACGATTTTTTGCCGTTTAAACACGATTAATCACGATTAATATTTGTCGATTAATCCGAAAAAAATAAAATCGCACAAAAACCCTAAAAACACGAAAAAGGCGCCAAAGTTTTGCAGAAAAATCTACAAATGGATGCCGCCTCCCTATTGTTTTTCGTCCAAATTCTGTAGGTCGAAAATTTGAAGTCTTTGTTTGTCATTAACAAGGGCCAAAGAAGATCACCAAGCCGGACTGCACAGAGGGATTTCTTACAATGATTGAAGAAGATCACCAAGCCGGACTGGGCAGAGGGATCACCAAGCTACAAGCCAGCACTGCATTCATCTAGCCTTCCAGGTATTTACAAATTATATTTTTGTTTTACAAATTTTGTTTTTATAGAATTTAATTAATATTATGTTTGTTTTATTTAATTTCTTAGTTTGTTTTATAGAATTTATTAAATTTAATATACTGTGTAATAATTTAACTGTTAAATTTATTATACAATATACAGTATATTTAACTGTTAAATATACTGTATATTGTATAATAAATTTAACAGTATATTTAAGTTTTTAACTATATAATAAATATAGTTTAATTTAATTTATTAGTTTGTTTTATAGATAGTATAAATTTAACTGTATATATTTAACAGTATATTAAATTTAACTGTATATATATTGTGAGTTAAATTTAATATACTGTTAAATTTAATATACATATATACAGTTAAATTTAATATTAAATTTAACTGTATATATTTAACAGTATATTAAATTTAACTGTATATATATTGAGAGTAAAATTTAATATACTGTTAAATTTAATATACAAATATACAGTTAAATTTAATATTAAATTTAACTGTATATATTTAACAGTATATTAAATTTAACTGTATATATATTGTGAGTTAAATTTAATATACTGTTAAATTTAATATTAAATTTAACCGTATATATATTGTGAGTTAAATTTAATATTAAATTTAACGGTATATTAAATTTAACTGTATATATTTATATACAGTTAAATTTAATATACTGTTCAATATATACAGTTAAATTTAATATACTGTTAAATATATACTAATAAATTTAACAGTATGTTAGTATATATGTAATAATATAACAGGTTAACTGATCAACCCCTAGCCTAAGCACATGGTCAAATAAAATTACTTATTTAACTAATTAACTTAAATTTACTAGTATAACTGAAGTAGTATGAAATTAATAACTAAAGTTGGTTTGTAGTTGGTATGTAGTTATTTCATACTAGATTTCATACTACTTTAGTATTACTATTTCTAGAGACCAACTTTTGAATCAGATTTAAAATGCAATTATTATACACAAGCCCAACCCTAGATCCCTCAAAATTTTAAGACTGAGTGTAATGTTTTTACAGATCTGATTCTTGATCAGAATGCCGCGTCAAAAAGACTTTGCGTGGACACATTGCACAGCAGTTCCTGGTAGCATGAAGGTCAAGTGCAATTGGTGTCTAGAAGAGATCAGTGGTGGAATTTATCGTTTCAAATGGCATTTGTCCAAAGAACGAGGAAATAACACTGTGATATGTAAAGCATGCCCTGCAGATGTCTCGTATCAGGCAAAGCAATCTCTTGACGGGATTGCTGAGAGTAAGGCCAAAAAGGCAAGAATTGGGGTTGACCTAGGTTCTAGTTCTGTAGATCCCAGGACGAACCATTTGGGTGAGGAGGATGGCGAAGATGGGAGTTTCAGGGAATGTGGGTCAACTCCTAATTCTATAGCACATGGACTAAACACAGGTGGAGGAAACATTAATGCTTTCTTCCAACCTCGTACTACACCAGGATCATAAACCACTTTGGAGAGTATAGGATGGAGGAAAACTGTCACTGAACAAGCAAAGAAGGCAATTGCTAATTTTTGGTACTCCTCTCACATGGCATTCCATGCTTCGAGAAATCTATATTGGAAACCCATGGTAGATGCTATTGCAGATGTAGGACCTGGGTTTCAAGCCCCATCCTATGAGTCATTGAGGGTTGGTATGTTGAAAGATGCAGTAGAGGATGTTCAAGATGTTGTTAAACAACATCGGTTACAGTGGGCTAGAACTAGTTGCAGTATCATGTCAGATGGTTGGACAGATAGAAGGAACTGAACTTTCATTAACTTCCTTGTCTCTTGTGAGATTGGCACTGTTTTTCTAAAATCTGTGGATGCATCTAATATGAAGAAATCCACAAATGCATAGTTTGAGATGTATGACATGGTAGTTATGGATGTAGGGCCACAAAATGTGGTTCAATTTATCACAGACAATACTGCTGCTTGTGTTGCTGCAGGGAGACTTCTGACAGATAAATACCCTGTGTTTTTTACACCATGTGCAGCACATTGCCTTGATCTAACCCTAGAGGACATTGGAAAAATAGAATGGGTTAAGGCGGCCTTTCAGAAGGCTCACAAGGTTACCAAATTTGTTTATAATCACACGAGGGTTTTGGCTATAATGTGCTCTTTCACAGGAGGCAAGGAGCTAGTTCGACCAGGGGTGACAAGATTTGCAACATATTTCCTTGCATTACAAACATTATGTGAACAGAAAGGTAATTTGAGGCGAATGTTTGTTTCAGCTGAGTGGATGGAGTCTGGCTTCACAACTCAAACAAATGGCATAGCAGTGGCAAAGTATATGTATTCTACCACCTTTTGGGAATCAATTGAGCAGATTGTAGAATTTTCAGAGCCTTTAGTAAAAGTCTTGAGACTAATGGATGGGGAAAAACCCCCCATGGGATATGTGTATGAGGCCATGGATAGGGCCAAGGAGGTGATAAGGAGTAAGCTGCAAAATAACAAGGATAAGTATATGCCATTATGGGACATAATTGATAGGAGATGGGATGGACAGATGCACACTCCTCTCCATGTTGCAAGATACTTTCTCAATCCTTTGTTATTCTATAAGACTGGCTTCTTGGAAATTGATGCTGAGATCAAACGAGGAATCTTCAAGTGCTTGGAAAAAATGTTTCCTAACTTGGAAAAATTTGATGCGGCTACGATAGAGTTGGAAGTGTACAAGCATGCTAAGGGTTTTCTCTCTTCTAGGGCTGCTATACAAAGTAGAAAGACTATTCAACCAGGTAGACTATAAACTTTTAACAATCTCTTTATTTTGCCAACATGCTCATTAAGCTCGTTAAGATTTTAAGATATTAAATTAGTCTTACAATATCATCTCCATATGATGTGTTTTTCAGCTGCATGGTGGGCTTCTTTTGGAGACGAAATACCAAATTTAAGGTGGATGGCAGTGTGCATTTTGAGCCAACCGTGCAGCTCATCAGCTTGTGAGCGTAATTGGAGTGTTTTTGAACACATACACTCCAAAAAACGCAACCGCCTATCACAACAACGGCTGAATGACTTGGTATTTGTTCATCACAACCTTCGCTTGAAGATAAGGAAAGCTCAAGGTGAGAATATTAATATATAGTTGTAGTTTTTGAAATTCTATTCATTATTCACTTTTCATTGTGTTTTTCACTTGTAAGGGAAACACTAATTTCTACATGGGCAAAATCAGGAACTATTGAGGATGGCTTGCCAATTGACCTCGATGAGATATATCCAAAGTGTGAGTTGATTGCTGTTGAAGATGATGATGATGTTTATGATGATGATGATGTTGTTGCTGATCGTCCACTTGAGACTGAAGATTTTGATATCATGAAGCAATCCAACTTTGATCCTCAATGGATTGATCGAATTAGGACAGGCTCTCACCCGAGAGCTTCATCATCAGAGCCTCCTGCCCTCTAGCATGCCATTGCCTACATTTGATATTTTGGAATTTTGTACTTAGTTTACAAGTTGACTTTGTTCAAAGTCACAAACTATATTGTAATTGACATTTTTTTTGTGCAACGTAATCGGTGATATGAATATAAACAACGGAAATCTATTTCCTGCAATTCATGTGTTCAAGTGTCTATTTTATTTGCTTACAATATCTCTATGCTATGGAAATGCCTTAATATATATAAAAAAAGTAGTTTTTAATTGTTTTTCTACAATTTTTTACGTTTTTTAGTAAATCCAATTTTTTCCCCATTTTTTCCCCATTTTTTGAAAAAATCTTATACTTTTGATTTGCCGATTAGTTCCCCAAACGATTATTGCTTCCATGATATAAAGTGATATTATGTCCCCAAGTTGGTCGCCTACGGAAATGGAAAAGGGGGACTTTAAATGTTTTAAAATGTTAAAGAGACCTTTTTGAGGGAAAATGAAATAAATTTAAATTTTAAATTGCCCTTATTCCCTCCAACTCTATATAAAGGGGTTCTAGCTCTCATTTTGATTCATTCAGAGTTGCACACATACGAAAAAAAGTTTTCCCATGGTTGATTTAAAACGGAAACCCTCATCAATATTCACTGGTTTCGAGGGTGAATGATCCATCCTAGCTGGTTTAGTGTTTTCATAGGAAACACACTGGTTTTCACAGTTCTTTCCAAAATCAGGATTTGAAAGAAAATGAAAATATACAAGGCCATACCACATGTTTGGTCGATAGGTTACCGCTGTTGAGAACAAACTCCGATTCTTTTCTGGTTAATACTTTTTATTGTTTACCCCGTGGGGTGTGTTACTAATATTGCATATCAACAGTCAGATGATAACCATAGGATAGAATAGTAACCAGAAACTCAGAGTAATGCTTCCATTAATGCCAAAATGTCTAGTACAATAATCATTCTCTGCATCAGTATCCCCAACAAGTACAAGAGTATATATAAAGACATGGTCGCGGTTGCAGTTACCACCCGTGGGGAACCGTCGTGCAACAAACAACTACCCTTGACGACACTAACATAATTAACCAACGTAGCTTAACAAGTAGTACAAAGCCCATTTTACGACCAACATCATCCCCCCCAAAGAAAAGTCGTCTCCGGACGACAAGGACAAAAATTCGGGACTAACACAACAAAATGGGGATGAAGTACATTGTATACAATAAGAAAATCACTAAGAAGAGGGGCTGAGGGGGCATCCCTGAAGACGGTAGTTGCACCGCCGATGAAGAAGATGCAGGAACTGAT
This sequence comes from Cryptomeria japonica, assembly GCF_030272615.1. NCBI lineage: Eukaryota > Viridiplantae > Streptophyta > Pinopsida > Cupressales > Cupressaceae > Cryptomeria > Cryptomeria japonica. The sequence goes on from NC_081412.1 coordinate 81,982,954, forward strand.
GACGCTAGTCGAGCCCAGAACTGATACACGTGTTGCATCCTCGCCTGAAAACCCTTTTCTGCTACCATCCGATGCTCAAGTGCGGATTTCACCATTATTGTTTCTTTTTTTCCTTGACATCACAGTCCTCCTGTGCCTAAACAAAACTTGTCTGCAAAACACGCTTTTCAGTCTCAGCCTCCACCAACTGCTACTCAAATGATACTGTCTCCCTAGCCAATTTGTCCTCAATAGCCACCCGCGCTGCCCTCTCAGCATCCAACTCCTGGGTACGCTGAGCTAAGTCTCACGCTACTACTGCCTCCAACCTGGTGGTCAGCTCCTCCCGAGCCCTCTATGCATCCACCAAGGCAACCTCACGTCCAGCCGAGACATACTCCGAGTTCCTCAAAGCGTACCATTCATGCCTGGAAGTGGCCACAACCCTCTGGCACAAAGGCTAGGAGACACCTCAAATCCTCCATCACACTCCCCAAAGGTTGATAATTGAACTGAATAACTCCCTGGTGTCGTACGACTTCGCGTTCTTGCAATGCCTTCCCTCAAACTCTGTCTGTTCGCAACCTCCCAATCCGTCTCCCTCTACGGCTTATGGCTTCCCCGCCAATGCTTAGCTTCAGGCTTCTTTCTCACAGTATGGAACAACCCCAATACTTACCGTGACTTCTCTGATGCCCTTCGCCCAATTCAAAAGTGTATTGTAGCTCAAAAATAAACTGGGGGTCTGGGGACAGTCCATGGCGCACATCATTTTTCTGATATTTTAAGATAGAGAAGACCTTCTTCTCCACTCTAATTTTTTTCCGCATCCTGACACCAGACTCCATCGAATGATTTTTCAATCTGGTCGTCGTTTTTTTGTTTTTTTTTTATAAATTAAATGCATGCTTGTTTGAATCTCAGCGCATTTTTTCTTTTCACGTGCCATCACCACTTTATCCCTACCGTGTCGTGGTATTTTTCCTTTCACCCTTTTTTAAACCACCGCCATCGCCGTGCTCCTTCAGGCCTACGAACTATAATGTCTCGAGCCCATACAGAGGTTATCTATCGTACGATGGAGTGGTATGTCATACAGTGGAGTGAACCTATACGGTGGCTAAGCCATACGGCGACTGGGGTCACCCGAAGGCTTGGTGTTGTATGGTGATAGGTCTCCCGTACGGTGGCTGGGAAAGTCATATGGTGGATGTTGTCCAATCGTACGGGGTGTACGGTAGTGGCCATACGGTGGATGAATAACCGCCGAGTTCCGCCCTCAAAGGCTGGTGACCTTCATCGACAGTGGTTCCACCGTACGGTGGTCCCACCACCACTTTCAAATTTTATTTTATTTTTTTTATTTTTATTTTTTAATTTAATTTCCTAATCTAATTGTCCAGAGAGTCTTCAGCTCGGGTCCCGTGCCTCTGGGATCGCCCTTCATTCTTCTCCGTTTGCCTTGCCCAAGAGTCTCCCGCTTTGGTCCCGTGCCTCTCGAGTCGCCTGCCTGGCCTCTCAAGTTACCCTCCGGACTCTTGGGTGTCCTTCCGGCCTCTCGGGTCCCCTGCGCGCTTCTCGTGGTAGGGTTTCAATTTGGACCCGTTGATGGCAAGTCTATTTTCAATGGCCATCCGAAGACCGGGAACCATAAATTCTACAGGGACCACGGTCTCCTTCCCATACATAAGAAGAAGAAGAAGAATAAAGATTTTGAAGGCTGCCGCCTTCCACACAGGGTTCCAATCGTTGCCGACACGAATGATCTTGGGATTATCTATGTCACCGAGGTTTGTCTCCTTCAATTTTACCTCTTGATACTTTATGGGTTCTTCCTTCGGGAACTAGTGTGCGGTAGTGTCACTCACACGGGCATCTCCCTTCCAATATTCTCTGTATTCCGGCAAGTACACCTCTATTACTTGCTCTGGTTCCTCTACTTCAAGCCTATAGCTCTGGAACATTTTGTAATCCTCCATTTGCTAGTGGAAGAGCCCATTCGATGACCTCGTCTCATCCTCGGAGCACTCTCCTAGTTTGAGAATCCCTTCGTCGTTGGGCTCCATGCAGCTGCATCCTTCGTCCCTCAGGTCGCCTTCTTCTTCACCCTTCGATTCCAAAGATGATGTCAGTTCCTCACAAACCAACTATGTCCCAAGGTCTATGATAAACTTCCTTCCTCCATTCTCCATAGACAAAGTGTTCTTCTTCCAGTTGTGGGTGGCCTTGGCTGCCACCAGCCACCCTCTCCCTAAGATCGCATCATACCATTTTTTCTTTAGTGGGATTACCACGAAGTCTAGTATGAAGGGTTGTGTCCCGATGGTAACTTGTTGGCCCATGAGTGCCCCGATGGGTTTGATTCCATGTTGATCTGCTCCCAGCAGATTGAAAGTAGATGGCCACAGCGTCGGCTTCCCCAGCTTCCGCTAGGTTTCTTTTGGGAGTGATTCTGGAAGAACATTCACTCCCGATCCACCATCGACGATGGTATCGGTTAGAATGGTGCCAAGGATACCCATCTCCACAATGGCCAGGTTCCTTCCAGTGTTAACTGCCAGCAGCCTGGGGTCTATTGCAGACCCCCCAGGAACATCCGTGTGGTGGTTGGTATTGGTGCGTGGTTGGGAGAGATTATTCAGCAACGCCGTTCGTAATCGAGGCATCGTCTGGAGGAGGTCGTGTACCTTCACAGGCACCTCCAGTTTTAAAATTTAATTTATTATAGCCTCCTGAGCCTCTGGTCGGCTAGAAGTACCCGTCGTACCCTTCGCCTTCGCCCTCTCTCGTATCTCTTTCTCAATTTCTTCCCGTGCTTCCCGTACCCTTCGCTTCTCCATCTTCGGGTCTAGGCACGTTGCTTGTCTGGCTTGGGTGCGGGTTACGGCCAACACTTCCTCTTCTTTGGTTTCCTCGATATTGAGCAAGTTGACGCTGGACTTCGGGCAGGTGACGTCTTCGTGGTCTCTCGGTCCGCACCATTTGCACAAATATTGTGTGGCCTCTCCCTTCGGGCAGTCTCGGGCGAAGTGCCCCCACTAGCTGCATGCTCTACATTGTATCATCGGTCGGCCTTTGGAGTCGTATTGGATCCGGCTCCTTGTATTGTTATTGTTGTTATTGTTGTTTCATCCTCCCCACCGGTTATCTCGATAGCCTCCCGATGTTGCATTGTTGTTCGTCTGGGAGCTGTCAGTACCGCCCAATGTAGTTGGTTGTTCTTGTGTAAGCAATACTTGTTGGTTTCATGTTTTCATGTTGTAGGGGCATTCCCTGGTGGGATGCCCCATCAACTGGCATATATCACAATAGGCCTTCTTTGGGCAAGAGCCTTTCGTGTGGCCGTCTGTCTTACATTTCGTGCACCAAAGCTCCCCTTCGTCGGTCTTGCTCGGACCTCCCTTCATAACCTTCAGCTCTTTCATCATCCTCAGCATGTCCTTCTATAGGGCTTGCACCTTTTTGCTGGACTCGCCATTGTTGTTGCTTCCCTCGGAAGAGTCATCATCCTCGGACGAGCTATCCTTCTTCTTTTTCTTCTTGGATGTCTTGGTCTCGCTCTCAAGATCCATCGCTCTATTATATACATCTTCGTATGAGGTTGGTGGAACAATTTTCATCTTCTTCCGAAGGGAGTGTTTCAGTCCCTCCACGAACCATCTCTTTTTCAAGCCATCCGCCAGTTGACTCTCCATCTTCCCAATTAGCTCCTTCAGGTGCCTTCCGTAGGCACGAACTGATTCCTTTTGTCCTTGTTTTGTACTGTATATCTCTACCACTATTTCATTATCATCCTGGAGTAGGCGGAACTCCTTTTCGAAGGCTCTCCGCAGCGTGTCCCATGTGGCCACTGCGGTTTTATCCATATCCGAGTACCAGTCGATGGCAACTCCCCATAATGTCATTGGAAATTGCGTCGTCCATTCGTCTTGGTCCATGACACCATTGGCCGTCCATATGGTTTCACAGGTTCTGCAGTGCTTGACGGGATCCTCCTTTCCGTCGCCGGTGAACTTCGGCAGCTTTTGCCTATTTGCCATTGATGGGGGTCGTGTCCCCAGAGGTGGCTATTTCTGTCGTGCACCTGCACCACTCTCACCCGCACCGGTGGTGTTTTCTATTTGAGTGACTGGGGGTACAGTGGTTTGTACCCGCGTGCTTCATGTGATGGGTCCCAAGAGGGGGTCCTGTCTGCCATGTGCCTATGCCTCCTCCACACCTACAGTCGTACGGTTGCCCTCTCCTCCGTTCTCACCCTCATCGTTTGTTCACTCCCTTCGGTGGTCCTCCATGCGCGATGTAAGGGATAAATTCCTGAACTAATCCTGGGTCTCTTTGACCAGATTTCTTTGTAACCTTGTTTCCCCCAAAAATTCTTCGTAGCTTCTCACCCTACGGTGTTTTGGCTACACGTAGAAATCTCCTTCGGCTTCTGCTCCTGCACCCTCCGTGACACCTCCTTGGTTCCCTTCAGGCAACCCTTCGACAGGTCGTCCTTCGGCAAGTTGCCTCAGCCTCCGTCTACGTTCTACTTCTTGTTCCAGAATCAGGGCTCTCTGTGCAGCCTCCCACTCCTCACTTTGTGCCTTCTTATTTCTATCCTTATTTAATAAGTTGGGCATTAATTCCCGTACATAATGTAGGAGTGTTCTTTATTCTGCCCCTGAGGCTCAAGGTTCAAGTTTCCCGTCGTCGCTTGCCATTACACTCCTCTTCCCAGCAACAGTTGTTTTCTTCGTACTCCTGGAGGACCTATTGGTGTCGCTCCTCACGCTGGGTTTCCTCCCTTCGGTGTTGGTGGGCAAGGGTTGCTTGGGCTAGGAGACGCGGGAGTTGGTGCAACAACCTATTTGTCACCGGACTGACATTGAGAGCGTCCCAGCTACACCCTCGAGTACCTCTTCCTGTGTAGCTTCCCCTCGTACGAAAGTCTCTATAGCCGCCTGGAACCGGATCACGAAGTCGCCTGTCAATGCGTTCTCCCCTTCGTAAAGTTCTCTCACTTGGCTATCATCCCCCTCAATGCTATTGCCAATGGGCGGGCCCATTATCCTCCATAGGCCATTCACGCTCCGTGGCTACCCAGATTCAGACGGCAACGGTGCCAGATGTTTCCCTCATGGGGTGTGTTATTAATATTGCATATCAACAGTCAGATGATAACCATAGGATAGAATAGTAACCAAAAACTCAGAGCAACACTTTCATTAATACCAAAATGTCTAGTACAATAATCATTCTCTGCATCCGTGTCTCCCACAACAAGAACAAGAGTATATATAAAGACACAGTCGAGGGTTGCGGTTACCACCCATGGGGAACCGTCGTGCAACGGACAACTACCCTCGACGACACTAACATACTTAACCAACGTAACTTAACAAGTAGTACAAAGCCCATTTTACGACCAACATTTATGACTGGGTGATCAGGTTAAATCTGATTTCCGAGGTTATTTGCTACTGGCTGATCAGGTTAAATCTTGGATTTTTGGAAGGTTATTTTCCAAGAAGGTGGTGTCTCAACTTTGCTGCTGTTTGCAGAGTTTTTTGTAAGGGTGTTGGGACAGTTAGGTGAGTGGATAAGGAATTGGTAAAATCACCCCTGTTCTTGCATCATGGCTGAATGGTTGCACAGAAATTTCTGATCATTAAAAGCAGACTTTGCAACGTTTATTCCTTCTATTCTGAGTTTGTTTATAGAGCTGACAAATATGACTTGTTGTGCTGTGCACACACTCCCTGTCTCCAACAGGAACCCCCTTTCTTTTGCCCGCTTCATTGGTGTCCTGAAGCAATTTTGGTCCTGCTGAGAGAAGTATGAAGCTTAGGCCAAGATGTATCCTCCGAGCATGAGAAGAGCAAAGTGAATGAAAGTGAGAGAGGGATTAGATCAAGGTCATGAGAGTGTGATAGGATTCAAAGGTACAGGCCTCAGAGCCCAAGCCTAGCCCCTAGTAGAGAGCTTGAGGACTCAGAGATGTTTGAAGACATGGGGGATGGCATAGATTTGATTGATTGGGGAGAAGAATGAAATAAAATTCAAACCAACATTGATTAGGAGAAAGAGCTTAGCAGCCAAAAGGAGAACAAGCTTAGGGCTCAAGATCTTTCCAAGCATTTAGACTTGCACCTTCAAATTCTGTGTTTTGCGTCAAGGTTGGAATTGGCTTTTAAACCAAAGAGCCTTCATTACACTGAAATTCTGACCAGGTCTGCTGCAAACTCAGCACTAGCACTAAAAGGGGGATAAAGTGTTATTCCAAATCATGTTCCTATCACCGAACTTCAGTCCAAGTTTCACCTTTCCCCTTGCAAGTTCGGTACTTGCATGCAGCATAAGAATAGCCCTTGATCCAAAAAGGTCTCCCACTACCAAGTTTTGACCAAGAAACTCCAAGTTCAATGATGGCATAAAAGTTTGAAACAAGACATTAAAGCTTTCCTTGACCTGAGTCTCAGCCCTAGTTTCACTTTGCTATTCCAAGGTCTGAGCTAACTGATTTTCACTATGCAAACATGATCTGAAGAAGAACCTTGGAAATCTCAAATACTGCTAAGTCAATGTTTCCCTACAAGTTTAGTATTCACAATCAAAATCAGAATAAGGCCTAGTTTCAAAAGGCCTTCCAACCACCAAACTTTTGATTGAAATACAGAAAATTCGGTACTAGCATATAACTTTCGAATAAGTTCCAAACACTGAGTTTCTTCCCTTATCATGGCACTTCAAACTTGCATTTGGATTTTTGCAGTCAAAATGGGAATTGGCCTTATTCCTAAAAGGTTTCCTAATGCCGAGGTTCAACCCGAGTTTTGACCAAGCCATTTGCAAAATTCGTGGTAGCATTAAAAATAGGAATAGCCCTTATTCCAAAGTTCTTCCTGACCCCAAGTTTGAGACCATGTTTGCAGGCTGAACTGAGGATAAGGTCAAAATCCAAGCTTCCAAGCCTATATCATCCATCACATTTCAGGTTCAATCCAAGGTGGGGGCAATTCTTGTCATAGTTGTGCAAGTATCAATTTTTTTTTCTGTGAGCAAGCAAGATCAACTACTCAGAAATTTGGTGTTTTGAGCCCAAAAAATCAAATTAGACCCTTAATCCTACAACCTTTTCTACTACTGAGTTTTGCACAAACTTTTCCAAAATTCGGTATTGGCATTCAAAAAAGGATTAAGCCTAAATCTTTAAAGCCTTCCTGAGCCCGAGTTTCACACCAAGTTTCAAGCTTTCCTTCCCAAACTCGGCATTTGCTGTTTAATTGGGATCAACTAGTATTCCCAAATGTGTTCCTACCCCATGTTTTGGACTGAGTTTTCAAGCACTAGTCCTAGATGCCTTCTTGAAGCCGAGATTCTGACCAAGGATCCTCAAATTTGATACATGCATTCAAAACTAGATTAATGGTGATCCAAAAGATCTTCCACAGTCTGAGATTAGGACAAGATTTCTAGAACAGCAAGGAGCAAATTAATTGGTGAAAGCATGTAGGGATAAAATCTAGTTCAAAGACCTAGTCAATGAACTACCAGGTGAAATTCTTGAGTTACCTTGCCATCTAAATGAAGATCCTTTAAGGAATGAGTGAAGAATGAATGTGATAGTGAGGATTGAGTATCATGAAAATGTGATTGATCCTTAACCTTGTCTATCCATGCAGGATAGGTGATACCAAAGGGAACCGGAAAGATGAAAGGATCGAAGAGGAAGAGACCACCAATGGGGCCAAAGATGGAGGATCCAGCGCGCAAGTTGAGGATATGATCATGATAACACCAAAACGTCACCAAGGTCAAAGTATGATAGTGGAATACCATTACCACAGTGTCGAAAGCCAAATGATGTCATTTCCAGAACTCTAGAAGATAGTGACAAGACACACTAATGCTACAAGAGACATGCAAAAATGGAGAATGAACAACTGGAGATGACAAGAATTTGAATTTATTGTAATGGAAACTATTTTATTGTAAAATGACAACTTTTGGGTCCAATTTAATGCAATACAAAAGGGGGCCAAAAGTTAGTTGTTCACCCAGCTACAAAGTTTGTCTTTTTGTGTCTTGAGCCCTATGAACTTTTGTCTTCTAGTGGGATTAATTGAAAGCAGTTCAAAAGTGGTTGGAAGTTGCTGAGACCATTAACTAAAACTTGTTAGGGTTTCTAGAAGGCAGATCTGGGCCATTGAATGGATTGAATCTTGGCCATTGATTCAAAATGTAAAATCTTAAAAAGGCTAGTGCCTCTCTCATTGTAAAGGGTTAGAAGGTTAGAAAATACAGCTAAAATTTGTAGGATTTAGAAATTAGAAGTTAGATTTAGGAGTAGAGTAGGAATTGTTGAGCAGAAATTGTTGTAATGGTAGTTGAAGAAAATGAATAAAACATTGAAGCATGGTGTTTTGTCGTTTGCCTTTACTTGTTTGCATGGTTTCTTTTCATCAAAGTTAGTTAAAGTTTAGTGATTTAATGGCGAAGCGTGAGGGCATCTGATTGATTTCTAGTTCATACCATTGGAGATTTACTAATTGTAAGTCTCTGTGCATGGTTAGTCTGAGACTTTTATTGTTGTTAGTTCAAGTGTGAATGTTCATTTAAGTTGCGCCAAAATTGGGTACTTAATATATACTCATGGTCTGAAAATCCTTTTATTTTCCTTTGGAGATTGCACTATTTATATGGCATTGTGAGTTTATCTCTGGGTAAGCGGGAACTAGTTTTATGTGAAGTCTGTCTATCCATAGCACTAGCCATTACTATCATTGTCCCTAGATTCTTTGAACCCTATCCTTTTACTGTTTATTTAACCAGTTTGAGAAATGAAGCATCATTAAAGAGTCATACCAGATGCAAGCCAGCTTATCAAATGTGTAAGTCCACTAGTGATTACCAGCAAATCACATCAACACTGAGCTATTCAAAGTTTAGTCACGACCTGACACTAGAAACCTTGGGGTTATCTTGTTTGGATAGTAAGAAGGCATACAAGATTTCCTTATTCAAGAGCGAATAGGATAGACTCCGTCCATTCTATTATATGTTGACGGAAGTGCAAACCTCCCCATCAACGTGACTTATTGTTCTAGCTTAGCTGGAGGTGTGAATTGGCCTATGAGTAAAGATTCAAGTGTTGCTTGGACTGTCATACATATTTGCAGACCTGCTACTATCATTAAAGACTTTGGAGGTAATGTTGGGATGAAAGTTCAGTGCTAATTCATCACAAATGTTCTAGTTGGTTAGTGTTCCAGTTTATGGGGGGGTTTTAGTCATTGCCTCAAGCTGGTTGACTTGTGCTATCACTACAACTGAGTTGGGAAAATGACTGATTTTTTTAGCAGACCTGAAAACTGTTAATTGTCAGTTCCTTTGTACAAGCTGGAAGAAGATGAATTCTCAGGAAGTTCATAACAGAAATTAGAGGTTGCCTTTGATGGTGGAGTGAAGATCTTATGAAGTTGACGAGCTCTCATTGCTTGCAATTCACAACAGAAGTCCTGCAAACAAACTGTCATCTCGTATTTTACAAGGCATTTTTCCATAGATGAATGTTATCTTAATGTAAAGAATTCTCTTTCTTGGATTCCATCTTCACCACAGGCTTGTAACATCAGAAGCATAACTCTTGCAAACTAAATCAAACCTGTGATTTGCAAATATATTTAAATTGCATGTTCATTGCACATCCATTGATGATCCCATTTTGGCAAGAAATGCAATGCAAACTATAACAGTCCTTATAACAGCAAATAGATTTCGTGTGGAAGTATATGTTGTGTTTGGTAAACAATTACAAAAAATCCAAATAAACCTTTGGGGCTGTTCTAAAAATTACTAACTAAAAAGATATTAAAACTTAAAATAGTGACATATAATGTACCTTCTTTTCAGCTTCCTCCATTGCCTTGAAATTTTTCACTGCCCTTTGTAGAGCCTTCTGTGCATTATTTCGATTCCAAAAGGATGCAAACTTATATTTAGCCCTTCCTGGAATGGAAAGAAAAGGAAGCGTCCATACCATCACCAAATCATTTTAAGGAAAATATCCAAAACTTATGTAATGTTCCACTCTTTTTCCTTAAATAAATGTTCAGAAAGCTTCTGCAGTTTTCTAAACTATCTAACAAACATCCATTCCTGGATTACTGCAAGAATGCATATAATCAGGTTTGCATACATACAAATGATTAAAATGAATTACAAAGGATAAATAGTCAATTACATTGGGTCTCGAAATCATATATTCCATACACTAAGATTATATGCATCCAAATGGGTGAAATAATAAAATCAAAATATACAGATGTCTACATATTTTCTTAAACACCACCATGTCATACTTAATCATTTGTTCGCTACATTTAAACTCACATTTCCTCAAAAAAATAAACTAAAGAAGAAACCGAAAAAATAGCATAAAGCAAATTTAATATAAATGAATTAATATTATTATAGAAAAATCGCACATCACAATAATATTTCACTGGGAAGCACATCCAGAGGAATTAGACATTTCAAATACAAGCCTATATTGCAATCACAAGGCAATTATTTTGCATTTACCATTGACCAAGAAAACGCATGTCCTCCTTAACTTTGCAACAAATCTCCTATGTGTGTTCTTTTTCTCTAAACAATATCAGAGGACAAGCATTAGGAACACAAAGTAAATTTTCAAATTGACAACATTCCCCAATAAAACCACTTGCCAACTGTTGGTGCTTTATCTCTATTGACAATGATATAGCTAGCTACTAGCCAGATCATCTCTCTTTTTAGATTTAGAATTCCAATACCCTCTATTAAAAAATTACACGAAATTCAACCTTTAATCTCATTGATTACGTATGACCAGAAAGTGCATATTTCTCAATCTTCATCTTATGTTTCTGCACTCATTTTGGTGTCCACTCCTTAGACATGCTCTAGGTATCCCTTTTCCAATTTCTTGCCCTAAACTCAATCCTAATGAGTTACCCAAAGATGAACAATATCCAAATTTCAAATCTGATCTCCCAAAGCCCCAAAACCCTCATTATTACCTTGGTAAGTTTTCTAACAGACATTTGACCTAAACTCTCTATTTAAATTTTGAATCTCTCTCTCTCTCTCTCTCTCTCTCTCTCTCTCTCTCTCTCACACACACACACACACACACACAAAGTTCTCTCCAAGGGCATATAATAATTTTCAGACATCAATTCCCTACATTCCTCCAGGGCTGAAGATTTGAAAATCCTTCATTGTCAAAGCCTATCTATAATAATCAGAGTTTTCCATTCCAGTATCTCCCAAACAAATCATCCATTGTTGCAAAAAAACACAATTAAATACACCATTGTTACACATCCAAAACCTCCATTGAATTGGCCCCACAGCTCACTAGTGATTTCCATCTCCATGTCTCCTCCATTGCTCAAAAGCACATCACTTTCGATTAGACATCTTTCTAGAGTTATTGGTAGCTAAAAAACTTTGCACACACACAACAGCACAGTTAGGGATTCATGCACTTCCAACTTTTTATGTTCTACTATGATGGGTGAAACATGCCAAATAGAGGATTTACTGAGGCAGTTACCCCATAGCACCAAACATTTTTCCCACTCAGATTAAGTTATCATTTCCTCAGTGCACAGAGATCACGACAGCATGAGCATTCTGTAGACATTAGGAACTCAAAAAATAATTAGGTGAGCAAACCAGTGTGTACACCAATGGCCACCTCCAGTGCTCATGTCCATTATTATCAAAATGAGCTAAAATATTCTAGAAACCTTTCTGCAGCTTCCCAAGACCATTTCTAGCATCAAATTTCATATAAAACGTGTCTTCTAACCCTGTTCTCTGTTTTTCAGCAACTGAGATCAATTTATATTTCCATGCCCAACTCCTATGATTTACGATATTTAGGTCAGATCTGAATGTTTATGGTTTTCAAAATATTGAGTAAAATCTGAATTGGCTCAGTATTTTAAACACTTTGAAATCTAAAATTAACACCTTAAACACAATTAGGGTTCTTAGTTTTATCTTTTGGATTACTAGTTGATATTACTATTCTTTAATCATTATTTTCTTTCTTCTTTCTTATCATACCCTTTCATCCAAACACTATTAAAAAAATTATAAAACACCATCACAATTTTTTTGCTAGACCACACAAACATAATTAGCAAAAAATGTACCTAATACTAAATTTTTTTGACAAGGTAACATCCAACATCAATCCACTACTAATGAAGCACGAGTTCCATAAAAATACATGTTTTTCCTTAATGAGTCTTATGGAAAAATACTTTAATGATTCAAAGTCCCAAGATTCTTAATCGCTTGTAAAGAATTATGCAACTAATTTATCCCACCTGTCATTAATGATTTCCAACAAAGGCATGTACTTATCCTCTATATCACCATTTGTTTAATTTAATAGTCCCCTTAGCCATACCATCACCTCCTGTATGTAAACCATGGAAAGATTTTCTTCAATCACTGCATCTTTAGACAAATTCTAGAGCATTCTTTAAACGATATCCAAGTGCCATCAAGGAGCCAATATTTGGTTTGCTCCATTAAGTAGAGACAAATGTCACTTTAAAAATGATCATTTATGAAAATAGAGGTTGCGAGCATAACAAAATGCTTGCAAATTGAGTAATAGTTGGCTGAAAAAACTTCTTGCCATCCACAAACCACATCATCAAAATGGGGATCTTAGTATGACCATATATATATTTTATTATGCATTTTGCATTCTCAACAACATATTTGAGAAGAGCACCACATAAAGGATTACTCCAAATTGATGACAAAAAATCCTTGAGCGCAAAGGAAGGAAAAGTCAAAAGTGTGATGAGAATGAGAAGGAGGGCCAAATTGGCCTCCACAATTCAAATAGCCACAAGCCTTCAAGATTCATTGCTAACTATTGCTACCCATTTAAGTGCTAAACCTAGAAACCCATCAAAGGTCCTGTTGGTGTACGTTTTATCATTCACTGAACATTAGAATAAAATGTCAAGGACACTCTACCCTCTCTTGAACAAAATCACTACATATGCCAAGATTGCAAAGAAAGACCACATGGCAACTCCCAGGTTTATATTGCAAACGGGTGACTTTATGTTGGATAGCTTCCTTGGTTATGTATGCTGAAATACAAGGGGGACTTATGCTCAACTGATATCATTCACAAGTTAGGACTTAGACGAATTTAACAATAATTGCTCTCTCTTCTTTTTTTTGGATTTTCAGATTTGGACTTCAAAAAAAAAGGATAAAAGGATGAGGGTTTAGAAGTTTTATGCTACTCCTAAGAACTCAAGAGATGGTAAAGATTAGGTGAAACCAATAACAATACTCTACTTCCACGGACAACTACACAACTAAGTGCAATCTTCTAGGGTTGTGCTTGAGAATTTCAAATTATGAATGATACCATCCAACAAACAATATTCATCCCAAGTAGAAGTTAAGCATCCGCGATATAAGCTCAGGCTAACTTTACACATTGAATAAAAATCATCTATTTAAAGAAAGTATGAGCAATAGTTTCACCAACCTATACTATCAAATCCTTCATTCATTTAACAACTTTGAAAGCAAATTTACTTTAAGCAAAACTATTCTATGTTGAAGAAAATATGAAACCATGCAACCACATGATAACAATACGGTTTCAAAGCAAACTGCGAATGAACTTATATTATCAAAATACCTCTAAGCAACAATTTCATAAATCTCTCCACACAACAAAATGAGAGAATGAGAGTTTATATAGAGTTTGAGGAAACCATTGAAAGGTCAAGATCGATCAAAGATCAACGGTTGAGATCAAGACACAACAACCCTAGATAGAGTTTCCCAAAATAACACCAGGGACAAATGCATGCTAGACAAGTGGTGTGAGGAGCTATCTCCTAGGAAGGAACATCCCTATCCTTGTGAGTGGCAGTGTGTTCAATGAATCTAGACACGATTGGGCCGACCTCTTCCATTGTGACATGTAGCAGCATATTGACCTTGAATTCCAATCCGTCCAAATCATCTGCGCACGCAGCAAAAGCAATCTCCCATTCCAGCTCCAGCTTCTGGAAGGCATCTCAGATGGACAAGAAATTCAATGCCTTAGTCAAATTCTACTTCAAGACTGGTCCACTGATGGTGAAGAAAATCTCCCGAGTTTTGAGTTTTAGACTTTCCAGCTGCATATTATTTTCTCGGATGGTCTCTTTCTCAAGAAGATCAATAGTTATAAGAAAAATCTTGTTTTGAATTTCTCTAATCTGCTCCTCAGCCTTAATACTATCAGCCTTCACTCTTCTAGGACTCCACTCCGTGCAACCAACGCCCAATGCCTAGTGTTGAAATCATATGCAGCTCCTACTGTGATTACTTTTCATGTTTCCATCAATTAATTCCTATTTAGGAATCCCTTTCATCACTCTAAGGCACAGGATAATGCTGTCCTAAACATCATGAAGGTTGTCCCATGCTTCTGCCATGCTTGCGATTTTAGAGAGCAAAAAGGAAGTTTGTCCATATGTTAGCATCAATTTGTCCACAATGTGGCTACTTTTTCACTTTTGCTCACTGTCCATTCTTTAGTTTCTCTTGCTATCACTTTTTCCTCTTCAAAACTTCCATCTACTTCCTACAAAGGATTCAAAAGTGGATCTGCTGCATTGCCTTGATTGAGTGGCTTGGTCAAGTGCTGAATATATTCCTTCAAGTGCTTGATTTCTTTCTTGTATTCTCTTTTCTTTCCTATCTCCTTGTCCAATCTCGCCTTCATTGAAATGACCAAATTGTCTAAGTCCTCAACGTCTTGGCCCTTTGTAGTTGGTCCTAAGTCGATGGTACACCAATATGGACTATATAGTAGCTTGTTTCATCTCTCTCGATTGTGGAAAACTTTTTGGCTGGCTTCTTTGTAGCAACAATTTCTAATCTAGCCAGGAAATCGATCATGTCATCTTCTTCTTGGACTACTTCCATAGGTACCTTTATCTTCAACCTTTCCTTCAACCAATCAAGGATCGTAGGTTGTTCAATGCCTTCCTCTTCCTGATTACTCTCTTTGTAGTATTCCCCTTAATTTTTTTTTTTGGTTTTTAACAATAAGAATTACAAAGCAAACACCATAACCCATTAAGGTTAGAGAAATAATCCATACAACTGAAAGCAACCCTCCACTTTCTAATCACCGAGAGCCCAACCTGGGAGGGTGAGAGCATACAATGTTGAGGGCATTGTTAGCACCATAAACCAAACTGAAATTACAATGCACGGGTGGCAAGCCAGCCCCTTCGGCTTATCCAGCAGGATAGAAGCTGAACTCTTGGCGGCAAACCAGCCAAGGGAAATAACAAGAAACTAAAACTCAATCACTCTACCGCGTATTTCAGCAGGAGGAAATTACATTAAGCTATCACTCTACTGCATATTTTAGCGGGAGGACAATGCATAATTAACTTATCACTCGACCACTTATTCAATGGGAGGACTGAGTACATAAATTGAATTACAAAGCAAGAAGGTGGCTAAGCCAGCCTATTCCACTTATGCAATGGGCAAGCAACACATTAGAAATGGTTAGTACCAATGAAGCAATAGTCTACAAAAAATCGCGATTATACCCGATTAATCTTGAATCCTGGAGCTAGCCGATTTATTCCTCGAAAAATCCCAATTCATGAAAAAATTGTTCACCAAGTGTTGACCCAATTTTCGAAGATTTTTTGCATTTAAATCACGTTAAAATAATGTTAAAATCCACCAAAATGGCAAAAATGTGAAAAAAAATCATTGTAAAACTTGCAAAACCCTAGAAAAACGCATGAAAGTACTGAATTGCTTAGAAATATGGTTGGTTTGAGACAAAATCAGAGTCAATGTGGAATCAACGTTGAAAAAGTTTGTTATTTTGTCCATTTTTGGGGGATTCATCGTTCCCCACACTTGTTCAAACCCATGAGCTCAACAACCCAACAAAGGTAGAAAGCCCATGAGCTCAATGGCCCAGTAGGGGTTTGAACCTTGGTGGTACCTCACCAATGGAGTTTTTCTACCACAACACTAAACGTTCAAAGACATATTTCATATATGTAGATATAGACATATGATTTTTAATTTTTAATTGATATAGTTAATTTTTGCTCAAACAAAGACATACAATTCATTATGTGAGCAATATATCTAAAGTGCTCCATGAAATAAATCTGAATGACAACAAACAAGCTTACATAGTTGTAATAAAAGAGCCTCCAACACACAATCATTAAAATTTGTCTCTACCTAAAATAGTAGTTGCAAGCTAGGTATTGCCAAAACCAGTGGCTTGCTAATCTTTTACTTCAGCTAAACAAATGCCTTTTGTTGAATTCTACAACATATAAAAGACTTACCAATTGTCATCAGGGAATATAAAGCATTGCAACTATGAAATATGATTTGATAAGCTTTCTCAAATATTGAACTCCCCTAGAAAACTCCTTGCCTCAATCACAATGAATGTCTTGGATCACTTCAAAATGGATTCCACTTTTACTAAACTCCTAATGATTGTTGGATCTCTGTCTAATAAATTTTGATCTCAACTACTTCATAGACTTAGCTAATCTTTGATTTTAGACTTAGACAACTATTTGGTGTATTTGGTGACTGCCCTTTTAAAAAGTTAAATGAATATTTGCCTATGTAATCAGCAATATGAATATAAACAACAAAAATCTATTTTCTACAATTCATGGGTTAAACTCCTTGTCTCAATCACAATGAAAGTCTTGGATCACTTCAAAATGGCTTCCACTTTTACTAAATTCCTAGCAATAGTTGGATCTCTATTTGATAAATTTTGATCTCAGCTACTTCATAGACTTAAGCTAATATCCCTAGAAAACTCCTTGCCTCAATCACAATGAAAGTCTTGGATCACTTCAAAATGGCTTCCACTTTTACTAAATTCCTAACAATAGTTGGATCTCAGTCTGATAAATTTTGATCTTAGCTACTTCATAGACTTAACTAATCTTTGATCTTGGACTTAGACAACTATTTGATGTATTTGGTGACTGCCCTTTTAAAAAGTTAAATGAATATTTGCCTATATAATCAGCAACATGAATAATATAAACAACAAAATCTATTCTCTACAATTCATGGGTTAAACTCTATTTTATTTACTCTATATCTCTATGCTGTGGAAATACCCTTAAGTTTTTTAAAAAAAAGTAGTTTGTGTCTATTTTTTTAAAAAAATTTACGATTTTTTAAAATCCAATTTCTTACCCATTTTTTCAAAAAATCTTAATACTTTTGGTTTGCCAATTTTTTCCCCAAATGATTTTTGTTACTATGATAAAAAGCATTGTAATTGTGGAATATGATTTGATAAGCTTTCTAAAATATCGAATTAACCCTACAAAACTCCTCACCTCAATCACAATGAAATTCTTGGATCACTTCAAAATGACTTTTACTTTTGCTATTTGTCTGTTAGCTTTTGATCTCAGTTACTTCATAGACTTAGTTAATACTTAGACAGCTATTTGGTGTATTTGGTGACTGCCCTCTTAAAAAGTTAACTGATTATTTGCCTATGTAATCAGTAATATGAATATAAACAACAATAAATTATTTTCTACAGTTCACAGGTTAAACTCTATTTTATTTGCTCTTTATATCTCTATGCTATGGAAATGCCCTGAAATTATTTTAAAAAATAGTTTTTCTCTCTTTTTCTAGAATTTTTAATGTTTTTTTTTAAATCCGATTTTTTGCCGATTTTTTCAAAAAATCTTGTACTTTTGGTTTGCCAATTTTTTCCATATCTGCACTCAACAGATCTATGTCCATACATTCCACACGTGAAGCAATGACCTTCAAATTTCTTGCACACATACCTAGCATTAGTATTGTAACTTGCATTTCTGTTAGGTTTGACTCTACAAACATTTGCAGTGTGACCAGGTTTATGGCAAACAAAACAGACAGGTTTAAAGACCTTCTTACCGGTAGGCTTATTGATCTTAGGAGCAGATTTGTTCTTAGGATTGTTGCTCTTTGTACCGGAGGATTCACCTTTTTCAGTTGTGTGAAAACCAAGTCCAAAGATATCACCCTTCATTCTTTGTGATTGAATTTGTTCTTCCAGCATGGTAGAACTTCTGCTGAACTACTCCAATTTCTCATTGGCTTCAGTAAGTTGTTTGGTGAGATCTTCATTATGCTTTGACAGGTTCTCTCTCAGAGATGATGCAAGTTCAAGATCTAGCTATAGGTTCTCCTTTTCTTCTCTTTCAGCAACCAAATGCTCATGCATAGTGACATTTTCTCGTTTGATCTTTGTAATCTCTTGATCCCTTTCCTTGATAAGTTCTTCACCAGCTCTTCTGGCTTCCAGTTCCTGACTCATGCGGATAGTGAGACCTTCTAGCTCTCTCCTCAGATTCAGTTTCTCGCCGTTTAACTTTTCAACTTCCTCTGCTAAAGCATCAATATTGGCTTCATCCGAAGAACTATTATCAAATATCTCTAATAGTTGTTCAGTTAGCTCTCTCCTTCTGACTTGTGAAGCTTTTAGTTTGACCCTAAGGGTTTCAAGCTCAATTCTGCTAGCTTCTAGCTCTCTAGCCATCTCGAAGTAGCTCATGTCCCCCATGGTGGTTTCAAGGCATCCTTCTAAGCGATTAGGCTTCAAAGAAGTTAGGCTCTGATACCAATTGATGGACTTGAAAAGCACTGAGAGGGGGTGGGGGGGTGAATCAGTGACACCAAAAATAAAACTACTTCAAACACTAACCGGTAGATGAACTTAACAAAGCTTTTAAACACAATGCATGCAATCCAAAATGATATAACAGCATCCACAAAAAGTAATGCATACACCATAACGCAAGTGTTTGTACGTGGAAAACCCAAATAGGTAAAAACCACGGTGAGATGGAACTCACAAGTTAGCTATCTCCAGTAAAAGATAACTGACCGGTTAAGGTTTACAAAGTGCTCTGCTAGAAGTGAATCTTGTTAGAGATCCCAAAGCTTGATTAGAAGCTTATACCTTGTTAAAGGTAGTACCCTGTTAGGAGTAACCTCAGTGGAGGATTTCTGAATCCAAACTAATGGATCGCCCTATTAAAGGATTTATACATTGAAGCTTGTTAGAGCTTACCCGGTTAGAGGATTTGATTCTGCTGTAATTGTTAGAAAACAACAAGAATGGTTTGATCTATTCTGAGTAGCACAATACTTGCTTGATCAAATCCTTCTAAGCATATTTAACACTACTCTTCTGCATACTCTCCAACTTAACTCTTTTTCCTTTCGTACATAACATAACACTTTTTCTCTCTAAAAAAAATTCATTGCGATGTCAATATATAGACCTTATGATTTCATGTCGGCCTTAAGAAATCATAACACAATTTCCTAGGTGCAGTGTATCTGGACAAGTGAACATAACGCATCACAAAAATTACCGCCAAGCAGTCGGTGCAAGGAACTCATCACGAAATGTGGCAACTCATCACAAAATTACCAAATACCGGTTGGATCAATCAAATACCGGTTTGAGTAAAACATATGAACCATTGTCCTTGAATCTCCGCTTGATCTCCATCTTGATCTTCATCTTGATGCTGACTTAGTATAATCACAGGTTGTCTCTTATGCACATACCGGTTTACACAAAGTACCGGTTAGAGATAAACCTCTTAGTACGGCCTCTAACATACCAGTTGACAGAGTAAACAATTGAAGTTACATCGATAGTCAATATAATCATATGTGTGTGTGTAAGTGTTTCATCAATGACAACAAATGATGAATACATTACAATCATCATCAAGCCAACCTCTTCCTCCTCTTCCTGCTGTTGCGACTCTGTTTCCCCTTCATCCTCTGCAACTGTGTGGTGCCATATGGAACCCCTCATCACCACTTTCCTGCTCCTCAGTCTCTTCTGCTTCCTCCTCCGAATCCTCTACGTTGCTGGCATCTTCGACCTCTATGGATGCGTCCACCTTTCTTCTCTTTTTGGCCGGCTGTGCAGTGTCACCTAGTGTGTCCAGGTGGGTATAGTAGTACATGGTAGGTTTATTCGATTCCACCCGTCCACGCGGTTCGAAGGTTCCCCACATTTCTGGTGGTACTTGCAGGCGTACGGCACCCAAGAATAGGCTGATGTCATGATGGCACATGTAGAATGTCTTGTGTTCCAGTTTGAGAAAATCATGGATTCTTTCCGCCAGGAGTTGCCCCCAGTTGTACACTTTATCCCATTCATTAACCCTATCGTCCAAACAGCTATGTCAGATGCACGGGCTGGCTCCTGTAAGGCGACTTTTTACCAGGTCCATTAGCATTCTCCATTCTCCCGGTGCAATAAATGCATGCTTCACCCCCCTATCGTCAAACCAAGCACTCTTCCACTATTCCTCTATGAGATCATTCCTGCATACAAGATCCATCAACCATTTCTTTTTTTCCTTGGTGACCTTTTTGGTTGGTTTGGCTACGGATGCCCCCTTCTCGGGTATACCAAATACCCTTCTAAAGTCTTCTGGTTTAAAGGAAACTCGCACCGTGCACCCCTGAAACTAAATGACGGATGCTCGTTCCTGGGAGTTGTATCCGGACACCATGGTCCGTAGTACTGGCTCAAAATCCTTGATGCTGAATGTGGGCATTTGGATAGCATGGTCTAGCTGGGCCTTCCTGAGAGAATCCTTTATCACATGGTCCGGAGGAGTTTCTTCCCACCAGGTACGGCATTCACTGTCGAGCACGCTCTCAAATGCTACATTCTCTGTCGTGATTCCCTTCGAATCCTTCTGTACCTTTGGCCTGGTTCTGACCTTCGTGCTGCTGTTGGCAGGCTCTGTGGCAATCATGGCTGCACTACAACTGCTTTACTCTGTTTTTCTGCCTTTACCCCGTCCTTGGTCGTTATTATAACTGTCTGAAAGTGTGGCTTGCCAATTGGTACGAACCATTAGACCAACTGATACTTCTATAGCGTATTGATGAGCTTGTGTACTTCCTTTCCCTGACCCTCCAGCCGTTTTTATGCACGTTGATTCCAACTTCGTGCAGATGGTACAAGACGCCTCCTGTAGCGCTGCCTGTTGTGTACGGACTACCGTACGCGTTACCTTGTAGCTTTCTTCTGATACCGTACGGAAGTCTACCGTATGTATTATCCTTTATGTTCCGTACGGCTTGTTCCTTCATGTTTCTTTCGTACTTCCTTTGACTGTACGGTCACTAAACCGTTGTTGGTTGTGTTACGTACGGGATGTGTACTGAATTCTTCGGTATGACTCCTTTCCATACGATGTCTCTTGTTGATGTGCGCTCGTGCACCGTACAGACACACCGTACGGTTCGGCCCAACGATGCAATTGCCCAAGTCGTACGGCTTCTCCTATGATGTTAACCTCCGTATGGATTTCCTGTGTGCTTTGCCAAAATCGTCATACGGCTTACTACCGCCTTCGTACGACTTGCCTCATGATGCTTTGATACTTGTAATCCCTACGTCGTACGAATTCTCCCTTGTTGTACCGTACGGCTTCCCCTTGGCTGCATTTTTTGTTGGAGCTTGCTTCCTTGATCTTTCTGCTATCACCTGTACACTCTTGCCTGTGTGTTGTGTAAAAATGAACCTCTGGGGGGGTTTTATAATCATTCGCTCTTTTCAGGGTTAGGGTTAGGCTCAAATACTTTGTTAATTTTTTACAAAATAATTGCCTTTTTACTAGTATTTTTTCCTTACTTGTTTCCCTTATTTTTGCCTGGTATTTTGATTTTTTAATACTTGTTGACCCTGACCTTTTTCTCCTCTCCATATATTTCCCTTCCCTAACTTTTAATACCCCCTTTCTTAACAGTTGTTTTAATTCCTTTATTTAACAACACTTATTAAATGTAATTCCCCGTACCTTTAGTTTACCAAGGTATCCTTTGGTCAGGTTGTGTCGTTTAGATGGTCTTTTGGGGTCCACTGGCCAGTTTATTGTTTCTACCACTGCTGTTGAATGATCTTTCCGCCCACTTCGGTTTCTCTTTGTTGTTTGAGTGCTATGTTTCTTCTTCGCTCTTCCCTTGTCACATGTCCTGTCTTCCTTCCATTTTTTGTTTGGTTCCTAGTTGGTGTCTCCATCCCCACCGTTGTTCCTCTTCATTCCTAAGGGATCGTTGTGAGTCTTCATTTTTATCTCCACATCGTGCAACCACATACAAACGTGTGGCAGCCTCCTATAACATTCTTGTGCACAACATGTCCCTACGTACTCTAAGTCCCATATTTTGTCAACTAACGGAGCGGGTCCCACCCCTTTATAGCGGTCGTTAATGTAGCGGCCCCCGTACTGTTGTTACCATTTTACTTTTTCTCCGTCAACCTCTAGCAGTCCCGCGGGGTTAGGGATCACCCGGTATAATGAATTGGGTCCAGCTTCTGCTTTGCCTGGCTGGGAGGCGATGACGAATAGATCTTTTGTTTTCAGCACCATTTTTAAACAGGGACCTAGGGTTGCCCCATACACCTCTAAGTCAAGCTCCTCCTCCAGGTCTACCTATTCCTCCTCTTTATTTGCACTCTTCGCTCTCCTTTGGGCCTCCGCTTCTTCTTCCAATGTCCTGAAACCCACACCCACACAGTTGGGTCCCCAAAATACGCATTTGTGAGGTGCTTGTGGATCCTAGGAACCGCCACACCTTCCACCCATTTCGCTACAAGCCGTTATTCCATGGCCGCAAAAGGCTTCGCCCAATCGTCATCTCTCTGGTAGGATTCTTCTTTTACCACTGGGTCTCCTTCGACTTCCTTGCTCTGGTCAATGGTCCAGTGCCCTTTGGTAGCATATCCCAGCATGTTAATCTCAATTACAGGTTTGTTCTATTCTTTGTAGATTTTCAGCTTCAAACCATTCATTGGATCCCTGATTGGATTGTTGTCCAAAGTCGAGAGCTTCACCGCCCTGTTTTCCCCGACCTCTCTGATCTTATAGGGTCCGAGCCACCGAACTTTAAATTTCCCTGGTCGAAGTTCGTTCCGGCCATTATACTTCAAAACTAACTGCCCCAGTCGGAAGTTGACCTGTCGTAGGTGCTAGTCATGCCAACACTTCCGTCAGCGTTGCGCCACCTTCGTTGCCCATTCTGCCATTATTCTTCGTTCGTCCAGTTTTATCAAGTTCCCAAGCCTTGCACTCAAGCTCTCTTCATCGCCACCCGCAGGCTAGGTACGGTATACTCCGCTGGTACTACTGCCTCCCATACATGAGCTGGAACAAAGTATGCCCCGTAGTGACTTTGTACGTTGTGTGGTAAGCCCATAGTACGGTTGGTAGCCTTTCCTCCCAGTCTTCCAGCTCCACCCCACATGATTTGTAAATTATTGACACGAACACCTTGTTGGTTGCTTCTACTTGCCCATTAGCTCAGGGGTAGTACAGACTAGAGAGATTGTGAAAGATCTTGAATTCTACGGTCATAGTATGAATTACTTGGTTGACAAAGTGCACTCCCCTGTCACTCGTGATTTAAAGGGGTATCCCGTACCTCGTGACGATTTGTTCATACAAGAATCGTGTTGTACTCAGAGCAGTGTTATCCGGCAAGGCCCTCGCTTTTGCCCACTTGGTGAGGTATTCCGTAGCTACTACAATATATTTGCACCTATGCATGCTACTCGGCTTCAAAGGTCCCACAAAGTCCAGACCCCAACGTTCGAATAACTCCTGCGGCTACGAAGGAAAGAGGGGCATGAAATCCCTCTTCAGTGGTTTTCCTGCATGCTGGCAAGTATCACACCTAATCACCCACTCTCGAGCATCGGTGTGTAGAGTTGGCCACCATAGGCCAGCCAAAAGTACTTTCCAAGCAGTCGCATCTGGTCCCATATGTCCGCCTGCTAATCCGTCATGTGCTTCCTTCAACACACCGAGGATTTCCTCCTCCATAACACATCTCCTCAAGATTTGATCAGGACCCATTTTGTATAACAGCCCATCAATTAGTTGGAAGCTCTTACTCTTCAGTGTCAGCTTCCTCCATTCCCTTGGGGGCATCTCTCTTGGAAATGTGGAGGTAGAGAGGTACCGGCCAATCTTTTCGTACCAGGATGGTAGTATTGCAATCTGGAACAAGTGTGCATCTGGAAAGTCCTCGTTCACCCCTTCGGCTGGTTCTCCTGATCTGATCCTTGATAGTTGGTCGACTATTACATGGGACTTTCTTGGTCGTACAATAATGGTAAAGGTAAACTCCTGCAAGAGCAGTAGCCATCTACTTACCCTACCTTGGATAATTGGTTTATTTACCAAGTACATTAGTGCCTGATGGTCCACATAAAATGTGAACGGCGTAGCCAACAGGTAGTGTCGAAACTTTTGTATGGCATACACCATCCCTAGTGCTTCTCGCTTTGTTGTGCTGTAGTTCTGTTCAGCCCTTGACAGGAGTCGGCTCGCAAAGAAAACGGAATGGTCCAGCCCTTGTGTCCCTACCTGCATGAGGGTAGTACCAATTGCAAAGTTGGAGGCATCGACGTGTACATGAATCTCCTTATTCCAATCCGAGTATACCAATATTGGTGCACTCACCAGCCGGTCTTTCAATTCCTTGAAGGCTTCTTCCTCCTTCGTACCCCATACGAACGGTTCTCCCTTCCTTGTTAGCTTATCTAGGGGCCAGGAAACTTGTGCAAAGCCTTTGATGAACCTCCGGTAGTAGCTGACATGGCCCAAGAATGATTTCACCCCTGTCACATTCGTTGGGCTCTCCATGTTGACAATCACTCCTATCTTCTCCGGGTCTGTCTTCAGACCTTCCTTAAAAACAATGTGGCCAAGAAGCTTCCCTTGCGGTACCATAAACTTGCATTTCCTTGGGTTTAGAGCCAGCCTAGCTTTTCGACACCTCTCCATACATTCTCCAAGAGCCTTCAAATGGGTGTCCTAGTCGCTAAAAATCGACCTGTCATCCAGGAATGCCCTGAAGTTTCCTACGAACATTTTGTCAAAGATGTGTAGAATTATTCTCTAGAAAGTTGCAGGTGCACTACATAGTCCGAAGGGCATGCGATTATAGGTGTACACCCCTTCCTCCACCACGAATGTGGTCTTCAATTTGTCTTCTACCGCAATACTTATCTGGTTGTATCCCGAGAACCCATCTAGGAATGTGTATATCTCGTGCCCCACTACTTCCTCCAAGATGCTGTCAGTGAATGGAATTGGGAATGGATCTTTGATGGTTACTGGGTTTGTCTCATTCAAAATGGTGGGTTGGCGTATCATCCACTCGTGTCATTCCCTCCCGGTACCTGTCGTACTCCGATGGAAATGACTGTTCGTCCATACAACCACTCGATTCCCCAATCTCACATACTTGCAACATGTGGCACTTCGGGTGGAAGACCTCGTAGTCCACCATTTGCCAATGGAAGAGTCTAGCCAGCGAACTAGTTCCATCTTCAGAACATCCGTCCAGTTCCAACACTCCTTCCTAATTGGGTTCCTTCCCTCCTCTGTCTCCTTCGGAACCCCACTCCCATCTATTTGAATCCTCCGAGTCAGAGTCGGATGACGCGAGCTCTTCACTGACAGAATAATTCTTTAGATCGATTACATACTTATGACCATCACTCTCAATTGAGAGTGTATTCTTCTTCCCGTTATGATTGGCTCTAGCCATGATCAGCCATCCCCTTCCTAAGAGGGCGTCGTACACTTTTCTTTCCAGTGGGATGACTACGAAGTCCAGATGGAATCCTTGTGTCCCAATCACTACCTTTTGTGCCATGAGACTACTGAGAGGTTTGATACCGTGTTGGTCTGCACCTACGAGATGGAATGTTGGTAGTCAAAGAGTAGGCTTGTCAAGGCTTCTCTACGTTTCCTCCGGTAGTACATTGACTCTGGACCCGCCATCCACAATGGTGTTTGTGAGCTTTTGTCCGATTATGTCCATCTCCACCATGGCAAGGTTTCATCCAATGCTTACCATGAGTAGCATAGGGTCCATGGCATCCGTACCAGGTTCCTTCACCAGAGTCGTACTATGTGGTTATGTCATCGTCCGATGTTCCTGGCCGACAGTGGTGTCACCAGCTAAATTTGTCAGGGCCATACTCAACTGTGGCATGGTCTGTAGAAGGTCGGATACCCGTACGAGTATTGTTCTCAACTGTGGCATGGTCTGTAGAAGGTCGGATACCCGTACGGGTATTGTGGTCTGTAACATCTGCTTAATGATAGTTTTCTCCGGTCCCGACCGGAGTGGTGTACTGGCAGCCGAGTGCGAGGCCCTCCGCTCTTCTGCCATCGCCCGCTCGATATCCGCCCTAGTTTCATGAAGTCTTTCCTTCTCCGTGCGAGGGTCAAGATACATGGCTTTCTTGTTTTGCAATCTTGTGATTGCCATTACGCCTTCCCCCAGTCCTTCTCCCTCCAACATATTCACCCCTTTTTGCTTTGGACAGTCTATGTCCTCCTGATTTCCTAGACCGTACCATTTGCACAGCAAACTTCCTGTGTCACCCCCGTTTTCACATTCCCGCGCAAAGTGACCCCATTCGTTGCACTTTCTGCATTGAATCATGGGTCGTCCCTTCACTTCGTATTGAATTCTACTCCTTGGCGTGTTATTATTGGACCTGTTGTTACCCCGTCGATTGTTCGTGTACCCTCCAGGAGAGGCATCAGAGTTTCTTCCCGGCTTCGGAGGTGTCGCTGGCAGTGTGACTTGATCGGGTTGGGCATAGAGCACTTGTGTGCTCCGTGTTTTCAAGTTGTACGGGCATTCCTTAATGGAATGTCCCATTACTTGGCAGATGTCACAGAAGGCTTTGCGGGGACAACTCCCCTTAGTGTGTCCTTTCGTCTTGCAGTCGGTGCACCATAGCTCCTTTCCCTCCCTGCCACCTTCTTTGTCAGCCTTTAGTTCTTTCATCATCTTCATCATATCCCTTCGGAGTGCTTGCACTGTTTTGGACTCCCCATCACTGTCTTCATCCGTACTGTCACCATTGCTCACCCGGCACTTCCCTCGAGATGTCTTAGTTTCACTTTCAATATCCATCTCACAATTGCATGCTTCGTCATACGAGGGCGGAGGGACCACTTTCATCTTCCGTTTGAGAGACGGTACCAGTCCTTCAACAAACCAACGCTTCTTGAGGCCATCAACCAGCTGGTTCTCCATTTTGTTGAGTAGTTCCCTCAGCCTTATGTTATATGCCCCCACACTTTCACTTTTTCCTTGCTTGGTGTTGTAAATCTCCGCCAAGATTTCATTGTCATCCCGTAGGACTTTGAACTCCTCTTGGAATGCCTTCTTCAGACTGTTCCAGGACGTTTTATACTGGGCATCCAAGTCTGTATACCAATCAATCGCTATCCCCCACAGGGTGGCTGGAAATGCCTTCAACCTGTAATCCTAGTCATCCTCGTCATTTGCCTCCCAAATGGTCATGCATGTCTTACAATGCCGTACAGGGTCCTCCGACCCGTTGCCCATGAATTTTGGAGGCTTTTGTTTCTCCGAGGTGTGTGCCATTGTTCTTGCCTGGAGGGTTTTATGTAGCGCTTGGAAGTGACTATATGCCGGAAAGGTATTGTGTGTCTAGGAGGTACCGTACGCTCTTGGTCTGGTTGGGCCCCTATCCGCAAGGCTTTGGTCACCCTCTCTCCTATAGTCTCTCCTTCCTGGGGTTTCTAGATCTGACCCTCCTCTTTTGATGCCCTCTGACAAGGACAAATTCCTGATGCCAGACAATGTTGCTTCAAAAATAGTGGCGATCTCTTCGTGCAGGTCCCATATCGCCTCCTCTCCTTGTTCAGAATATTTCGACGGGTTGCTCTGCGACTCAGCTCTGGAGTCCTCTTCACTTGACGTCGAGTGTAGGACCTAGTCAGCGAGATCTTCCTCCACTACGTCTGGAAGTGGCAAGTTCCTGGCGACCTCGGCCAACTCCTTCCACGTACACGGCCTTTGTCTTTGCCGACTACGACTCCGACTCACACTCCAACTTTTGTTGCGTTACTCCTGGCTCTTCGAGTCAACAACCTCCCTTAGTCGTCGTCTTCGTTCGGCCTGTTCTTTTATGCGGAGAGATCTTCATACAGTTCCCTCGTCTACTCCTTTGGTGGCAGTGGTACGTTTGTCCCTGTTTGGTCGTAGGGGCATCAAGTGCCAGAGGTACGGTGGCGACTAGCCTCCCTCTCCTCTTCCTCCCTACGGCTCCGCTCCTCGTACCTTTGGAGTACTTGTTGCCAACGGAGTTCTCATGCACTTTCCTCCGTTCGATCTTGAAGTGCAATCAGATTTCTAGCGAGTAACCTTGGAATACTTCCGAGCAGGTCAAAGACGAGAGTGCTGACGGTGAGTTCAGCACATACCATACCTTCAGAGACGGCTCTCTCCTGAGCCTCCCTCTGCACGTACTGCATGACTGACACGTCCCACAACTCTACCAAGTCTGTCGTCAACTGATCCTCTCGTGCCTCTTCCGTGGTACTCTCTTCGTGCGTGTCGCTGTCCACGACAATTAATTGTTGGTTGAATGGTCGGCCCATTAATTCCTTTTGCCTGCCACCATAGTTATCTCCAGGTTCGTTCAAGCAACGGAGCCAAAATGTTTAGTCCTTAATGTAAGGTTGGTAAAACTCACAGATAACACAGTGTTTTCCACACGTACCAATTATTCTTGTAACAGAACATTCATATATCACAGCATAAGTAATAATGATAACAACTAGACCAGGAGAGTTATATATTTATTTCATTATCCAGAATATCCATACATCATCTCCCCTGTCGAGGTTCCATCCAAACAATATATAGACCCAACGGTTGGCCAAGTTGCCAACTATCACCAACTCTCAACTACCCGACAGGAACCTCTCGTCGATGCAACATAACCATAAACACAACATAAACACAATTATAACTATCATTGTTACTAACATATGTTATGTACCCCTAACAACCTCCCCTAACAGTGCATCAAAATCATTGTCTACGTCACTGCCCCTATGAGAGCTTATCTCATCCAATGGAACCCCAAAAAATACATCTTATGCCTCCTAATCACCCTATTTAGTATCTTCAGGATCAACATCCCAACATGCAATTGGAGTCTAACGATGCTCAAGTGTCTGTCAATTCTAAATCTGCAAGGCACTATGCAAAACCACCAAATTCTTTGATCATCTAGGTAAGCCTATTCCTCTTGACTGACTAGATGAACCTATATGTAGACCAATTCCCCTCTACATCAGAGGAACTAGCAACTTGTGAAAGGAGACAAATGGAAAGTATCCTCAGCTCTAGTGCATCCTTGCCATGCTAAGTCCACCATCCAATAGGGTTGGATTGAGCTAATGTAGCTCTATCCATCCTCGCCTTTGGTGTACTAAATATTGGGCCATGAATACTCAAAAAGTCTTGCCACTAAGTTTGCTAGACTCCTCAATATACATTTTTGCAAGGACCCTCATCAAGCCTTCTTTCACCTCTTCATCATCAAATGGAAACATTCTTAAGTCTTGTTGCATACCATTTGGGATTTAGAATGTAGACATTCATACGAAGAGGGGTGTTCATAGCGCCCACCTCCATGTCACAATGGACCTAATGTGCTCCCTATAAAATCCAAAATTAGGGTCCTGTTGACGTGTATTTTGTACACCATCATACACAGAATAAAATACCAATAGGCATCTTATCCTCTCTTGAGAAAATAGTCTCTAACTGCTGAAGATTCGCGTAAAGGATCAGTTAGGTAGACTCCAAGGTTCCTTTTAGTAGGGTCTCTACGTGTGGACAAGCTTCCAGCGGTATGATGTGATTTGCTGTTTCCTCCAAGGGGCCTTACGTGTGATGATTGAACTTCCGATCTGCTTTGCTGGACACAGGCTCTTACTAACTTAGATTCGAAAAATGAAAAAAGGATAAGGGCGAAGAGAGGATCTAATCCTAATACTAAGAATGTAGGAGCAATGACTTGATTTTTGATGAAACTCTAACTAGATCTTGTTTTGACATCAATGGAACATCTACACAAGGCTAGTGCGATCTTCTAGGGAAGCTTTATGATGTTCAAATCATCACCGCAGGCATAGATACCATCCAAGTTGATGCATATCAATGAAGAGGCAACAAATTGAAATTGAGCTTAGGCTGAATGATCCAGTTGACTACGCAAGGCAAGTCTGCAATCAACAAACTGCTAGTAGTATGGATGTACGAATTCCACCATTAATCAATCGCATTTCCTCCATTCATCTAATCATTTACCATCTAGGATTGAAGACTCAACAAGAAACCATGCAAATTGCAAGAAAACGACATATTTCACCATTACTTCAATGAAAATGGAATTTGTTTACAATCCATGGCAACAATTTCTTGCCTTGTCCTCCTATTCTACTCTAATTACTATTCTATCAACTATATTCTAACTCTTCCAACTATTTACATGCTATCTCTAACTTATTGCTAATTAGCCTTTACAAATGAAATGCCTGGGCTTATATAGTGCCCACAATACAATTTGATGGCTTAGATCAATTCAAGATCAATGGCCAAGATTTTACAACGAAAACCCTAATTAGGGTTTGTTACAACCATTACATAACATTTAATGCTCGACCAATGATAAAATTGTATTGCTTGGACACATGTCCCTTCTAGAAAAATCGACCAATGGATAGCCGGGGTAGGTACATCGGAGTTTGTGCCACCTTCCATGAGTTAAGTACATTGAATCTGGACATGCTGAGGTGGACCACACTGACTGGAGGAGTGATGACTGGGATGCCACCTCATCTGACACTTGTAGCTTGCTAGATATTCAATTTGATGTCGTTGAGAGGCTATCTTTAATTAACTCTTGTCCTAACTCCTTTTGTCCTTGATGTGCAGGATGATGATGTACCTCGCCTTGGAACGTTGGATTGAAGGAGGTTGCCCATGTCCTTACTTGATTGTCCTGGCGAAGACCGTCCTGGCTTGATTTTCCTTGATGAGATCTCCATTTGATGCCTACACAACATTTCAAAATTAGAAACATGATTTTGCAATACATAACATAAATTAGAGAGCAAATTTTAGGAAACTTAATGATAAGTCCTTTATTAATCATTTCCTAAAAACGACTATTGAGCTATGAATTCAAAATTTCAAAATTTAAGGCTGTGACGATCAAAATTCAAAATCAAAACAATAAATCCATATCGCCATACCTCTCCTTGAGAGCTAACTCTAGAATGCAAAACAAGGAATTTGCCTAGGCAAAATCAAAATTAGATGGCTTCAACGTGATCTCCTTTAAATGAACGATCCCTTTATCAATTCATCACCCTTGAGGATATCTTTGACGTGGTCTTTGGCAAGTTCGCCCAACTTGAGACTAAGCTCGCACTCCTTTGATGATGTCTGCGCCCTCCTCTTGAATGACAATTTCGCACCTCCTTTGTATTCTCCAAATCGCATGCTAATGAAGGATGTTAAATGATGATTTGAAATGAATAAACCACCTTCCCTTTATAGGCGCTTACCTTCATATTGATATTAGGCCGACTTTGGTAAATAAGACAAATTTAAAATAAACTTAAAAGGCCGACCCTTGTAAAATGAAACAAATTTTAAATCAAGCGCCCCATTTGATTTTTTATTAATTAATAATTAATTATTAAATGCCTCTATTATTTAAATTAATAAATTTCGATTTTTATAAAGGCAAAAATAATTAATAGATATCAAGCGCAAATTTTAAATGCCATCCTTAATTAAATTTGCAATCCATCGATTTTAGCATTTAAAATAAATTTAAAGAAATGTGTTTGAGCGCCAAATTTTTGAAAATGAAATAATACATACCTCATCGCCCTGGTCCCTGACTGAGGGACAGGAGCGATCCATCAATTTGGTCTTGATTCTTGCAATTTCGACGTCCAAAGTCTTCATCTCCACGTTCAAATCGACATTTTTGTTAGGTCCTTCGAGCTTGATTAACTTTTCCTTGCGATTGAATGTCCTTTTGTGGTGATATCGCCCTGGTCCCTTAGAGAGGGACAGGAGCGATCTCCATGTCCTGGCTCAAATTTGCAAACACTTGATCTTCATTCTTCGTTCATTGTCTTCCAAAGGACGTCCTTTACTTCGCCAATCCTTGCATTGTCTTGATTTTGAAGGAGCATGAGTGTTTTTGTAAAAATCGCTTTGGTCCTTGTCCAAAGGACAAGAGCGATATAGCCTCTGTGTTAATTTGATGATCATTTAACGTTTGAAGTCTTTGTATATCACCTTCTAATCACGCCTTGGACCTCTTGCGACCTTGGAAAACCTTGACCTCACGTGATTTTTGCATGAATTGGCCAATATAATAAACATCGCTCTGGTCCCTTGGAGAGGGACAGGAGCGATCCTCAAGGTTTTGAGTTTGTTCTTGCGTTCTTCAACTTACCATTACCTTCAATGAGTAAAATGAAGTCCCCTTGATTCTCCTTGGTCGCTTGAAACATGATCAACTTTAAAAATCTAGGCCTTTATGAGAATTTCGCTCTGGTCCCTTCCTGAGGGACAGGAGCGAACTAGGAGTCTTGATGTAAATCCTTCAATGTTGACGATCTTCGATGCTTTGCGCTTGATTGGGACGCTTCGAAATGTCCTTGCCACCTTGTTCTTTGTCTTGGAGTGTCTGAACTTGGAGGAAAAGGCAATATAATCATTATATCACCCTGGTCCCTTGGAGAGGGACAGGAGCGATCTTGCTCTTGTAGGCTCCACATCATATTGCTAACCTCTAAAATTATCTTCAACGGATTCGTAACATTCCATTCCATTCATCCATGCCTTGGGTTTGATTGTAACTTAGCCAGAAAATCATCTATAACAAAAATCCCTCTGGTCCCTTCCTGAGGGACAGGAGCGAACTTAAGCATTTTGGTCCCTTGTTGGCGTTTCATAATCTTCAATTTGTCTTAAACGCGTTCATCTTGCCTCCTTTCTTGCCTTCAAACATAAAGTTGACTTGATCTTTGCCCAGATCGTACCTTATGAAGAATTTCGCTCTGGTCCTTCAGTGAGGGACAGGAGCGAATTTGACCCTCTAGGCAAAAACTTCATCATTTCGTTGTTTTTGATCAAGTCTGGATGCTCTATCATGCTCATTTCGTCCTTCACCATGCCTTTGATGTCTCGATTCGTCCAAACAAGGTCAGGAATGGCTCAACTAAGCATTTTCGCTCTGGACCCTTGGTGAGGGACACGAGCGATTCGCCTTGGTCCCTTGGAGAGGGACAGGAGCGCTTTTCGCTCTGGACCCTTGGAGAAGGACACGAGCGAAATTTGACTTTTCGCACTCTCTATCAGGATAATTTTTATGGAATATAACATTTAAGTATAAGATCTTTCTTATACTTTAAGTTATATTCCATATATACTTTCAGGATGTTTGAGAGTGGTTTCAGACCTCCAGGAGTTATATTGCAAAATCTAGTTTTTGGAGGTTTTTTCAGTTTCCAGACTTAGTCAAATTCAAGATCAGGACATTCCAGACTTAGCCAAATTTCAGGATCAGGACCTCACTCAAGCCGGACTTGCTATCCATGTGATCCCCTCGGCGACGTTCAAAATGCAAAGGCTAGCTAACAAAACCCTAAAAAAAACCTAAAGAACAAACCCTAAAAAGCAAAAAACATGGGTCCCCATTTGCAATGGGGCGATGTGTGAAAACGTCACAACAGGTCCCTATTGCAAATTGCTTGCTTCATTTGTCCAAGCGTGTTGTCAAATGTTTCATAAATCTCTCCAAGGCTAGGAGAGTCTGTATCAGCATATCTTATGACCCGCACAAAAAGTGAGATAATGGAGAAAATATATCTACAAAGAATGAAAATAATTTAGTAAATTTACAAGTTAGAAACTTGGAAACAAAATAAAAAATTTAACAATAAAATCAGCAATGTGTTAGTTAATAATAAAATGAGAAATTTAATATAAAAATCTGCAATTCATTAATAGAGATTTTTTGGTTGGGCTTGCAAAGAGGGTTACCAAAGCCCCTGCCCAATCAGTTGTTCAGGGTTAGGGATTGGAGCCATCTCCTAATTCCAGAGTTGTTAGTGATGAACCATTGACAGAGGTTGGAGCTTTCTACTGTAACTACACAATGAGGAGTGCTCATCATTTTTCTTTTGATCCACATGTGGAGGACTTGATGATGCATCGGTGTGGATTGGCTCTAGGATTATACCATCCTTGGTGAGATGGGTATTCACCATCTTTAGTAGATGGAATCAACAAGTGCAAGTTGGTGGGGGACTACTTACAGATTCAGCACATCCATGGCAGTTTAGTAGAGGATGGAGATAGTCGTTGTGATACAGACACCTTCAAGAGTTCTTATCTCCACAATACAAATGGATGCGAGTCTCATTTGCATTGGGACCTAGGTGGTGACAGGGGTGGGTCCTGTTGGTTGGTTTCACCACTTCTGGTATGGTGAAGTTGGGATCAGTGTTGAGCAGCGGAAGATGGATGGTGACATGACGGACATTACACAACACTTCCCTTGGGATCCTGGTGGAGTGGTGTGTTCTTTGTTGTTGAGATTGCTTGGGAACAAGCAATTTCAGGGAGGGCGGACTATAATGTCCCCTTTTTAGCTAGTCTTGTTTTATGATTGGTTAGCCTATCATTGGCCCTTGTAGACTAACTCAGATAGTTAGAGAGTCCCAATTGGCAGAGATCAATATGTTATTTCTCTCAGAGCTCAATATGGGTACAGGTTTGGCCTTCGTTGGACTCAGTTTGGTACACTTACTATTTATAGTAAGTCATCATTTAAGGAAAGTCATGGTTTCTATTTATAGAAGAGCACCTGGACGGGCTATGATTGCAGTGTCGATCCCTTGCACAACTCGTTTGATCAGATAATGAGGGATTTACTATTATAGTAAATCAGTGGTTGATAGAGAGGGACCCTTACTATTTTAAGTAAGGCAATTGGATGTGCAGTGGACATAATGGTCAACTCCCAGGTTCAGAAGGAATGGAGAAATAATGATTATTTGTGGAGATATGTTATATTAATTATTAAAAAAGTGATTACTTTATTAATAATTATTTACTAGGTGCAATTATAAAGTTATAAAGTCACTTTATACACAATGGGGCCATGACCCTCAATTTAAGTGATTTAAAAGTCAATTAAATGATTATGATTTATGGGGCCAAATATTGAAGTAATTTATGAAGTCAATGGGAGAACATAATATATCATTAAAAATGATATTAAAGTGCATTTATTATTTACGAGTATGAGCGCCCAAGTTTGAAAAGTTATTATAAAGTTTTATTAAAACCCTAAAAGTGGATTTCAAAAGGAAATTAAAGGCATTTAAGGGTTGAGAGGATATAAACAGGTTTCAAAAAGCAAATCAAACTTAATTCTTGATGCTATTTTGGACTTGTGCTTTTTGATATGAGACCTGAGTGTAGAAATACACAAGGGTTTCAGTCAACTACAACATTGGAGAACGAAAACTCTTCAGTGTTTGTGCAAGTTTGAGGCCATGCAATACCAGCTGATATTATTGCTTGAGAGGGCTTCATCCAGGAGTTCTATTTGTTCTTAAAAGTGAAGAATTTCATCAAGGGTTTGAAGTTTTTGGAGGTTTATCTACAGCAGACCCAGGTATTCACCATTGGCGGCCATTAATGACAGATTACAAGCTTATTTGAGCAGATTGAAGGCATATGTTTGAGGGGTTTGAAGAGCTGATTGAAAGAATGCATTCCAGATTTCTTACTGCAGCATTTAAGAACTATACACAGCCAAATACAATCTGACCGTACCAACCTAGACAGGCTGTACTGCTGTAGCATGTGGCACGTGTGGCTGTGATCACGAGGACGTGTGAACCAAAGAGTAGATTGCATAACTTTGGAGGTCTTCTTTCATCAAAGGTGGACGCCTAGCATATACAAGGTGTTTAGCATTGAATATAAATCAGTGAATAAAGCAGATCAATCACTTTCAGCTGTCACATTCATTGATAAATGTGCATTTCCAGATTTCTATAAAAGTGAATAGCTTGTCTTTCCAGGTATGTTTTGGCATAAATGAGTTTGTATATATATTCCTATATGAAATAACAATCTTTTCCAGCTCTCTAAATTGCATTCTAGTTTCGGAATTTCCTTTAAGCAAAGCATAGTTGGTTTATTATCAATTTGCATCAAACATTCAAAACCAAACCCAAAACAAAACAATATCTATCATTGGCTTAGCAACTACAGACTTTGTAAGACAAGAGTTTGACAATATTCCTTGGAGTTCAAATAAGCAAAACAGGGTCAGATTAGACAAGGGATACTTCAAGTTGGCATATTTAGTATCCACAAGCTTCAAGAATCCCTTCCTCAAAACGTCCTAAACAAAGCAAGTGATGTGTGATGATTGCAAGATGCCTCTAGCTTCTGACACCACTTCCTTCACCCACACTATTTTCCCAATGTCTTTCAATGTAGTGTTCAACGCATGAACACAGCATGGGGTCAAAAAAATGTATTTGTAAGCACCCTCTACCATTAAGCCAGCTAGCTTGCATACACCGATTATATCAATCGCTACTTGTACAACATTGGAGGGTCCAAACTCTTCTATGTCATCCTTCAAAATCTGAAATTGCATCCTTCATCTTCCCCCAAAAAATCACTACCTCTAAGAATATAAGAGCCTACTGAACATGTGACAATAACATTGATGATTAGCCGATGTCTAATATCAGTCCACCCATCCATATTGATAGAGCAGCCATCCCTTGTCCAAACTTGTCTCATCTCCTCCATCATTATACTCACCTTAGAATATTCCTTCTAAAGGAGGGAGGTGCGTAGCTTATGATCTAAGGGGGGACATATTAAGGACCAGCAGCTAGTGCATCTTTGAACATTTGTTTAAAATATGGAGAGCACGCCACATATAATAGTATGGCATTAGCATGAAAAAGTTTGGCAATAAAACTATCAGCTACATCTTGTAATTGCATATAAAACATGCGTGCAACACAATTGGAACTTTTCTTTCCTCTTTGACTCTTAGGTTCAACATGTGTAAATTCAATAGCATTAGCACTACACAATGGCTGCAAAGACTCCACTAGTATTCCTTTTTTTTGGCTTTACTGTCCATGTGCAACCTAGTCACCATGGCCTTCTCAATTCATTTTATGCTTTTGCATATTTTCACCCCTTAACAAGTTTTGCCTATAAGATGGGAGTAAACTCATGTAGTTTCCCCTGTATTCCTCCTTACAAATGACACAGCCATACTAAAATGCCCCCCTTAGTTTTTTTCAGACTTTTAACACAACAATTTCACCCATTAGCATTAGCAAGATGAAATATTGAGAGCAATATATATTGGCGGTTGGACCAGCCACTTCCACTTTTCAGTGGGATAAAAGAAATGTTGGAAATTAACAACTACTTGGTGGTATAACCAGCCAATTACAAATCCAAGAAGACCAAAATTAAACAAGACAATCACTCAACCACTTATTCAGTGGGAGGACTGGAAACAACAAACTATCACTCAACCACTTATTCAGTGGGAGGACTAGAAATAACTAACTATCACTCAACCACTTATTCAGCGGGAGGAGAGGAGTACAAAATACAATAGAGATAGGTGTCAAGCCAGCCTCTTCCACCTATGCAGTGGGTGATACAAGAAGTATAGTGTAGAAATAAAATGGGCTATTTCAATACTACTGAATACAGCCTTACAATGGCAACTCTGCAAAATACTTGTCAGTACATCAAGATCCAATCTCTAAGAGATACAGGAAGATACTCCAAGAAGCTACAATCATGAATACTGGAAAATACAAACCAGAAAAAAAACTTTACCAAATCTGAAATAACACACCAGCAACACCAAAAACCAGACCAGCAGCACTATGAAGTTCGTATCTCCTTCAAGAGACCTCCAAATAGCTCCAAATCAGTGGCAAATGAGATCTAGGAAGGGGATGCCCAAGTCTCAACCCACAAACTAATCCAAACAGCCTTCAAACTTTAATGTACACATCCCAAGATCACTTCCAACATGGTACGGCCTACCTAGAGAGGGGCAATCTGCCTTAAAAATCCAGCTCTTCGCTATAATTCATGAAACTTTAAAAAAAGGGGCACCTAGCAGAGAGGAATCCAACGTGCCAATACCCAGAATGATCAGACAATCAGGCAAGGAAATATGATCGAATAACTACTTCGGCCATGGACAAACCAGCAACATAGAAAATCACACTAACACTTAGAAAACTGAAAAACACAATAACAAAATCCATCTCAATGAAGCTCATTCTATTCCTCTGGATGAGAAATAGGCTCTCCAACAGCTAGGTGCTATCTCTCAAGCACGAAACTGACACAAGCTAGGAAGCTCTCAACTTCGAAGCACAAGTTTGGCACAAATTCGGCAACACTTCATTTCAAATATTCATGGATACCAAAAACAAGATCCCAGCACTCTTATTTATAGCCTTTGAAGCTCCAAATTCAAATTTAACTCCCTCCAAATTGACATGAAATGAAATGAAGTCAAATGCCAACTTGGACGCCTAAAGCAATATAATATTTGTGTTTATTTTAAATCATGTATTCTACCAAAAGGGTTGCCAAAATCAACTATTGCTTAGACACTTTAAAGGTTATAATCTTTAAACAAAATACCTCCAAAATGGACACCCACCTTATGTCTTGAAAATGATACTTTATAAAAAATTATCAATAAAGTGCATTATGGTGTCCAAAGTAAATAAGTGAATTATTTCATAAAATTAACATTTTCTTCCTAAGGCCTCCATCTTGCCTTATGATGCAGGAGCATCCCCGGTTCATAGCAATCTTGCATCAACCAAAAAATATTTCCTTTCTGTTTTGCTTTTTGTTTGCAATTTTTAGCATTTCTTTCTGTGTTTCCCGAATTTGGCTCACCAGAACCTGTGGAGTTGTATTTTGCTTGAAGACTTGATCATCTTCCTTATTCCCAAATCGTGGAGCATTTGGATCATTTTCCAACAAGTTATCGCTACCGGTTTCAGAGACAGTTTTCTGTTACCGGTTGACTAGACCTATTTGCATTGGTGATCTACCGGATTCTTCCTTGCGGAGCCCTGAGCGTTGATTCCGATGTTCCCTGGCATGTGGCCGGCCTTTCCCCATGATCTACACTTCATCCTTTGGATTTTCCGAAGGAATTTCTTTGGCAGAGGCCGACCTTGTTGGTTTTACACGTTAGGTCTTGTTCTTTGGGTTTTGAACCCTTTTTGGGCCGACCAAATCCCCTTGGATCGTATAAATCATTGTAATAGAGCATTAGAATGTATCGAAGAAGTTACACGGAGCATAGAAGATATATCTTAAGATTTGAGGTCCCAGTCGTGACCTGTTCTGTATTTTGAGCATGTTTTAGCAGGCCTGTGAGCCGGTTACTGTAACCTGGCTATTACTGATTGGTTGTAATCAGTTTTCATGATATAATTCAATCTGTTCTGCATTGCCTCCATCATGTCCTTGTGTTTTCGTTGTGTTTACTCTTGCTAACCGATCTAGACTAATCTCTTTGAGGTCCCTCCTAGCCGGTGACTGCTTCACCTTATTAATAATTCACTTATAAAATATTTTTCCTCAACCATGAATTCACCCAACATAAGCTCAGACATGCCAAAATAGCTCCAAAAATGCTGGAAGACCAACTGCTCAAACTGACCTGTCGGAAATAGCCATCTGAACAGACCTGCTAAAACCCTGCTAAAAATAGTACATACTAAAAAGAGTGTGTCCAAATGCATTTTAACCACATTTTGAGCAATCGTCGCAACTTACTAAAAATAGTAAGTCGAAAAAGTCTTCAGATTCATTTGCATGTCACACTATCCCAAAGCTCTCTGAAAACCCAGAAAAATGAGTTGTCCTTGCCCCCACTTACTAAAGATAGTAAGTTTACCAAACTCCACTAATTGTTACGCATGTACCATCATTGCGTAGCTTTTTGAAAACCCAGAAGGAATCCAGAATCAAAACTGTAAAACTCCAAACATGCAAGGTGCCAAAAATGCCAAAACATCCTCCTAGAAAATAGGAAACCCTGATTCTGCCTCAAACTAACCAACGGGTCTCGGAATTGGCCAACAGTCCCCCAAACAAACTAGAGCAGAAAATGGGACATTACACATCCCTAATCCCCCCAAAACAAAAGTTCTTGTTGCTAACTGTTGGGTATTGTAAAAGTGGTTTCTTTTAGCTTAAATGGGCCCTTTGCATATTTTTTCAAGAGTATTTAAATAGATTTTCTAAACTATGCGTCCCTGAAACACCCACACTTCTTGAAGAACTTATGGCATGTTTGTTAAATTTCAATTCTTCACTCTCACTACCCTCACTACTGTTAGAGCTTGTTGTGTCTTTTTTTTTTTACTCAAAATGTAAATAAAAACTGCAAGTGAAAATGTAAAACACAGACCCTTCCTGAGAGTTTGAAATTTTGACAAAACCAAAAAAAAAGCAAAAGAATTAGTCAAAACAAACAAAATATAATGAACTTACCTCAAATGATGGATACTTAGTCTTCTTTTATCCTTTGCTCACCTCTCTTTTCTTCTTTCATTTGGTTATTCTTCAGTTGTGCTTTTCTTCCTTCAATTGTTTACAATTTGCATACTAACACAAATGAGGTTTTTTATTTGTTTTGAATGTTTTATTGTTGTATTTAGGTTTTTTTTTTTGCAAAGGAATGTGGGGGTCCTAGAGTTTTTTTTAAAAGCAACTTAAAGTTGTCTATGTTGTAGGGGATGGCTCCCTGTCCTTGGGATGATCGAGGGACTTCTAGGCATCCCCTTCCCATCCCAGGGATGTTTCTACCTGTTTTGCAACCTTATTGGAAACGTTTACATTTTGGGGGGGTTGGGAGGCAGGGGATGTTTTCGACCCAAAACAGCCCAACTTTGGTTGAGTACACATCCTTAGGTAACACAGTTTTTTTCATAAAAGCTATATTTTATATGCTAAAACCAGAAAAATCACCTTGTCAAAAGACAATTTTAAAGAAACAAATGTAAAAATATAATGAAAAAAACCTTTTTGAATTTGCATCGATTGGCAGTTATGGGGAATGTTGCATGGACCAAAGATGAGAAACTCTTAATCGGCAATAAATCTTTTGGCCCAAAATTTTAAAAAAATCAGGACTCGGTGAAAAATCGGCAATTTTATCGAACATTTGAAAATATATAATTTCTTAAAATATTCTTAAAAAAACACACACATATACACTAAATTTATAGAACATTCAATATAATAACATATTTCTGATTTCCATCAAATATAAATCATCATTGGAACACGATTGAAAATTGCCTAATGTTGTTTCTGTTTGCCCTCTCGGGTAAACGGTTAAATGCAGAAAGTAAATGCACAGAACATAATGGAAATATATTAAATAACCAGCCTCCGTATTAATTCCACAGTCCATGTACAATAAGTGCTTATAACATTACATCTGACACGACTAACTTGATCCTACTTCGAAGAAAAGGTACACAATATATAATACCCGAAGGGGTGCGACACAACCGTCGCAACTCCAACTACCTACCCGTCGGCTAACTAACTGACCGCTGTAACTCATTATTACCAATGACAACATAATATAACAACATAACATAATGATTATTCCCGGCAACATCATCCCCCCCAAGAAAAGAAGTCGACTCCGACGACTTAATACAAAATAAAGATGAACGGCAGGAACTACTAACGCCAGTCGGGCCCGGATCTTATACACTTCCTGCGTCCTCGCCTGAAAACCCTTTTTTGCTACCATCCGATGCTCAAGTGCGGATTTCACCAATATTGCTTCCTTTGCCATCACAGTCCTCCTGTGCCTAACCCAAACTGGGCTGCAAAACACCTTTTTCAGTCTCAGCTTCCACCAACTGCTACTCAATTGATACTATCTCCCTAGCCAATTTGTCCTCGATAGCCACCCGTGCTGCTCTCCCGGCATCCAACTCCTGGGTACGCTGAACTAAGTCTCACGCGACTATTGCCTCCAACCTGGTGGTCAGCTCCTCCCCAGCCCTCTGTGCATCCACCAAGGCAACCTCACGTCCAACCGAGACATACTCCGAGTTCCTCAAAGCGTACCTATCCTGCCTGGAGGTGGCCACAATCCGCTGGCACAAATGCTAGGAGACACCTCAAATCCTCCATCACACTCCCCAAAGGCTAAAAACTGAACTGAATAACTCCCTGGTGTCATACAACTGCGCGGACCTGCAATGCCTTCCCTCGAACTCTCTTTGTTCCCAACCTCCAAATCCGCCTCCCTCTACGGCTTATGACTTCCCTGCCAATGCTTAGCTGCGGGCTTCTTTCTCACAATATGGACAATCACAACACTTCCCATGATCTTCTGTAGCTCAAAATAAACTGGGGGTCTGGGGGCAACGCCCCCAACGGGGTCTGGGGCAGCGCCCCTCGCGGGGTCCAATACCAATTTACAACCTTCATAACCCCACGAAAGTCCATGGCGCGCATCATTTCAGTGATATTTTAAGATGCCAAAAACCCTTCTTTTCCAATGTCCTGGCTTCAAACTCCAGCGAATCATTTTAAATCTGGCCGTCGTCGTTTTCTTTTTTTTTCTTTTTTTTTTTGGCGCTGTAATTTACCCGGCCATACAACCTTCCTGTACGGTCAACAACAACACTGGCACCTCCGATCGTGCGGTCAACACCCTCCACCGTACGACTGTGTTTGTTTGTGCGGGGGCTGCGTTTATGTCTTCGTGCTCCGCGACAGCAATGGTTTCCACCGCATGGTGGTGGACGTGCTACCGTACGATGGTCCCACTGCCGGTGTTGCCACCGCACAATGGTCCCACCGCCGGTGTTGCCACCGCACGATGGTTCCACCGCACGGTGGTCCCACCGCCGGTGTTGCCACCGCACGGTGGTTCCACCGCCGGTGGTGCCACCGCACGGTGGTGCCACCGTCGGTGTTGCCACCGCACGGTGGTGCTACCGTACGGTGGTTCCACCGTGGCTTTCTTCTCCTTTTTTTTCCGTACGGTCAGCTGACCCGTACGGCCATACGATTTTTTTTAATTATTTTTTTTCTTTTTTTTTTCTTTTTTTTTTTTTTTGTTTTCTGCTAGAGAGTCTTCTGCTGGGGTCCCCTGTCTCTGAGATCACCCTTCATCCTTCTCAGTTTTTCTTGCCCAAGTGTCTCCTGTTGTGGTCCTATGCCTCTTGAGTCGTCTGCCTCGCCTCTCAGGTCCCCTTCCATCCACTCAGGTCCCCCTTCGGGCTCTCGGGTGTCCGTCCGGCCTCTCAGGTCCCTTGCGCGCTTCGCGTGGTAGGGTTTCAATTTGTACCCGTTGGTGGCAAGTCTATTTTCCATGGCCATCCGAAGACCTGGAACCACAAATTCGATAGGGACCACGACCTCCTTCCCATACATAAGAAGAAGAATAATAATAAAGATTTTGAAGACTGCGGTCTTCCACACAGGG
Source organism: Cryptomeria japonica (assembly GCF_030272615.1). Lineage (NCBI taxonomy): Eukaryota > Viridiplantae > Streptophyta > Pinopsida > Cupressales > Cupressaceae > Cryptomeria > Cryptomeria japonica. Next base: position 82,026,533 of record NC_081412.1, read on the forward strand.
TTCCAATCGTTGCCAACACTCTTCAGATTATCTACGTCGCCAGGGTTTGGGGCGTCTCCCTTCCAATATTCTTTGTATTCCGGCAAGTACACCTCTGTTGGTTGCTCCGATTCCTCTACTTCGAGCCTGTAGCTTTGGAACATTTCGTAATCCTCCATTTGCCAGTGGAAGAGCCCGTTAAGTGAGCATACCTCATCTTCAGAACATCCCTCCAATTCGAGCACCCCTTCATTGTTCGGCTCCATCGCGTTCTTGCCCTTGCTTTCCTCCGAATCCCCTTCCCCTTTATTAGAGTTCTCTAAGTCCGAGTCTGAAGAGGCGAGCTCTTCGCCGACATCTTGGGTGTGTAGGTCAATGGTATATTTCCGCCCTCCCTTCTCCATGGAAAGTGTATTTTTCTTCCAGTTGTGGTTTACCCTCGCGTTGATCAACCACGCTCTCCCCAGGATGGCGTCATAGCCTTTCTTCTTCGAGGGAATAACCACGAAATCTAACGAGAATGGTTGCGTACCAATTGTCACTTGCTGGGCCATCAACAGGCCGAGTGGCTTAATGTCGTGTTGGTCCGCTCCCACCAGGTTGAATGTGGGTGGCCACAGGGTGGGCTTCCCCAGCCGCTTCCATGTTTCTTCTGGTAGTACATTCACCCCAGATCCACCGTCCACAATGGTGTCCTTTAGAATGGTCCCACGGATACCCATTTCTACCACAGCTGGGTGTCTACCACTACTCAAGGCTAGTAACATCGGGTCAGTCGAAGGGCTGACGGAAACCTCCACCTGTGGTGTACTCTTCGAAGCGGTGGCGGGAACCCCTACCTGTGGTGCACTCGACGATGCAGTGGCAGGAACCCGTACCTGTGGTGCCCTCGACGCTGCGGTGCTTTGCACATTGGTGAGGATGGCAGTCCTCAATTGTGGCATAGAGTCTAGAAGGTCTTTTACCTTTATCGGCACCTCCATCTGCAAGATTTGCCCAATGATGTTATTTTTCGCTTCCGTACGGGATGATGTACTCGCCACCTCGTTGTCCCGTCATTCGGTCGTCATCTCACGTTCAATATTGGCCTTTGCCTCCCGTAATCTCTCCTTCTCCGTATGGGGGTCAGGATAAGTGGCTTTTTTCGTCTGGGCGCGGGTGATCGCCAGTACTTCTTTCTCACCAGTCTTCTCAGCCTTCTCAATGTTGAGGAGATTAACCCCTGCCTGCAGGCAATTTGCATCCTCATGGTCGCTTGGCCCACACCAACGGCAGAGGTGCTGAGGGGTGGCTTCCTTCGTGCAATCACGGGCGAAGTGCCCCCACTGATTACAGGCCCTACATTGGATAATTGGCCGGCCCTTGGCGTCATACTGGATACGGCTTCCGTTATTGTTATTGTTGCTATTCCTTCCGCCGCCACGTCTGTTGTCCCGGTATCCTCCAGATGATGCCGTTGTGTTAGTATGTTGGCCGGTACCCGCTGGTGCGGATGTTGTGGCCTGCTCCGTGAACAGCACCTGGTTCATTTGCGTACCTCGGGTTTTCATGTTGTATGGGCACTCCTTGGTCGAGTGTCCCATCACTTGGCAAATCTCACAGAATGCCTTCTTTTGGCAACTACCCTTTGTGTGCCCTTCCTCTTTGCACTCAGTGCACCATATGTCCCCTTCGTTCCGACCAGTGCTTCTCATTATTTTGAATTCCTTTCTCATTCGCTCCATGTCTTTCTGGAGCGCTTGCACCCGTTTGCCAGCCTCGTCGTCGCTGCTGCTTTCCTCTGAAGACTCATCGTCCTCGGATGAGGATTTTTTACTTTTCTTCTTCTTTGATGTTTTGTGTTCGCTCTCCAGGTCCATCGCCCTATTATAAGCGTCGTCATATGACGTCGGGGGTACAATTTTCATCTTCCTCCGTAGGGAGGATTTCAACCCTTCAACAAACCATCGTTTCTTCAATCCATCTGCGGGTTGGCTTTCCATTTTACCCAAGAGTTCTTTCAGCCTCCGACTGTATGCCCGTACTGTCTCCCTGGTACCTTGTTTGGTACTATATATCTCCGTTACAATTTCATTGTCATCACGGAGCAACTGAAACTCCCCCGTGAATTTCTTCTGTAGATTGGCCCACGTGGCCACTTTTTGCTTGTCCACATCGGAGTACCAATCTATGGCAACTCCTCGTAACGTGGCTGGGAACTGCTGTACCCAATCATTCTAGTCTGTTACTCCATTGGCGGACCAAATGGTTTCACATGTACGGCAGTGTCGTAAGGGGTCTTCCTTGCCCTCCCCTGTGAACTTTGGCAATTTTTGTTTACTCGCCATCCCACCACTGGGTCTCGCTCCTCTAATTCCTTGTGTGCTTGTACCTGGCGATCCTCCGCCTCCTGCAACTGAACCTCCACTCGTGGGTCCTCCGAAAAAAGTTGCTGACACCGAACCAAACAAATTGCCTCCCGTACGGTACCCTTGTGCTCCCTCGGCACCTTCGGTCGTACCGTCACCTTCCGTTGTCTCCCTCCGGTTGTCCTCTGAAATGGACAAATTCTTTAGCAAGTCTCTGGTAGCGTCAATCAGGTTTAGACTTCGCCTTGTTTGTTCCACCAACTCTTCGCGGCTTCTTACCCTACGGTGGTATTTTGGCGAACTGTAGAGTTCTCCTTCGGCACCCTCCGTGACTCCTTCTGGCAGCCCTACAATAGTGTAGACAGTGTAGTTCTCTCTGTCTATCTTTGCCTCCGCAACCTCCGTGACACCTCCTGGGTTCCCTTCGGGCAACCCCTCGGCCGGTCGTCCCTCGGCAAGCTGCCTTAGCCTACGCCTTCGTTCTATCTGCTGTCTGAGATTCAACGCAGATTGTGCCACTTCCCATTCGTCACTCTGTATCTTTTTATTTTTGTCCTTATTTAGTCTATTGGGCATAAGTCACTTCCATACACAGCAAACACACGCCATGTACACAAAAAAACTTTTATTATTTTTACTTTTTATTTTGCCTTTCGGCCACAATTTATATCAGCAGTGTGTCGGGATTATTACAAGGTTCAATTTCCTCTTGGCCTGGATTTGTTGTCGTCGCTCTTTCTGGGCAATCTCCTCCAGGCGGCCTGTTGTGCCAGCGATGCCTATGCAAGCAACCGGGGGAGGTGGTTCATTAACCGGTTTACTGCCGAGCTAACCTCCAGCGCTGTCCACACGGCACTTGGTGGGATTTTTGCCTCCGCCGCTTCTCATTGAACGTATGTCTGAATGGCTACCTAGAGCAAAATTGAAAATTCTCGCGTTGCCGTGTCTTCTCCTGTATAAAGTTTTGTCCGCGCGTCGTCGGCCTCCGGGTTTACTTCACCAACGGGTAGGCCCATTGTGTCTGTGCGCCATCTGTGTCTTCCGTTCCCGAGTTCGTCTAGGCAACGGCACCAAATGTTTGCCCTCTCGGGTAAACGGTTAAATGCAGAAAGTAAATGCACAGAACATAATGGAAATATATTAAATAACCAGCCTCCGTATTAATTCCACAGTCCATGTACAATAAGTGCTTATAACATTACATCTGACACGACTAACTTGATCCTACTTCGAAGAAAAGGTACACAATATATAATACCCGAAGGGGTGCGACACAACCGTCGCAACTCCAACTACCTACCCGTCGGCTAACTAACTGACCGCTGTAACTCATTATTACCGACGACAACATAATATAACAACATAACATAATGATTATTCCCGGCAACAGTTTCTATGGTAGCTCTTTTTTTAACTGCTATTATTTTTGTTTATTTGTAAGCAAACATTATTTTTTTAAAAAAATTAAGAAACATCATATATGCAAATATATATGAATCAATTCATAAAAATAAAAAATAGAAACTTTGCAAAACAATCTCTAAATCTGTATAAATGAAGATAGTAAACTGATAAATATCTAAATCCGATGATTCTAGTTGAACTTGTAAGAGTTTTTCATCTTTGCTTGATTGTAAATAATCGAGATAGTTTTTTAAATTCCAACCCACAAGGGTGGTAACTTGGTGTAAAATGAGTACCATGAAATCTTGTGTTTTTCAGCATTCCCACAATCTAATTTTTATGTTCACGCAATATTACTTTGGAACCAAAAATGTTCCCAGCTAGGAATTTCTAGAAGACGATACACTAGGATGGGGATTTTTTTCGAAGAGGGTGCAATGTCACAAAATAAGCATGACTTTAATGTGTTCTTTGACTATTGAAAAAAAATGAGTCTCCTTCTGAATGTGGTCAACCGTTGGAGTCACGCGTTTAGAAAACTGAAAAAATGAAGCAGCTGAAATCGTATTTTATTTTTCCCATGCATTCTACTTTTAAGGTTGTGTCAAAAAAACGATTCACTTTTTTAAAATGTGATTTTTAAAATTTTATTCACGATTTTTTCCCTACGAAAATCGCGATTTTTCAGCAGATTAAATCGGTGAGACAAATCACTCCCGATAAATCGCAATTTGGACGATTTTTGGCTGATTTTTTCATCCTTGGCATGGACTATTGTTGTGACCACATTTCCTTGCTCTTCAGCCCCCTTCCCTGTCATCCTTCTACTCATATGCATTACTAGCCAATGATATCAAGGGGGATCATCTTGTGTTATAAAAGGAGCTTATGGTGAAAGAGAATTGAGTAGCCATCTACAACTCAATATAGAAATATTAAAATAAATGCATTTCAAAGAATTTCATTTCTGTTTAACAATATTTAGATGTGTCATATATGCATAGGTACATTCATGTTCATTTGATTGGAATGTGTTTGATTTAAATAATCCATGGCGTATGACTCTACAACTGCTTTCAAAATTTGTTAGAACCTCCATCATGATGACCAAACACCTACATCAGCTCTATGACACTCACATGTCAATTACCAGCTTATATAATGCATTATGTCATTCTTGATGTGACTGCCATGCCTCTTCCAAGACCTAATATGTCTCCCTAATCAACACACAATGCATCATTGCCTTTCTGAATTACTTGTCTAGACTCCTAATGCTCAAAATTCTATTGTTTCTCTAATGAGATGATAACAGGCAATGAAAGAAAAATTCTCAAATGCAAGTAGAACATAAGAAATAAATATTTATTTTTTAGCTATTTGAATATTGCATTAAAATCACAGCAATATTTTCATAACTATGAGATATGTGTTTACCGTCTGGACTCGCTAATGGAGGTACTCCATGTCCCCCAGCGCCAACTCGAAGAATTATTGTAATTGAAGGGTTGATGACTGCATGTTGACTTTTATTAATCTGCATATGACAAAGTTGCCAGGGGAAACGGGAAGTTTAATGTATTTCACTACACACCAGCAGATGCAAAAGGAGAAAATACGTTAAAAAGTATTTCTGTTAGTTCAAAATTAACCATTTATAGAAAAGAATGTAATTATTCGTACCTCTTCAATATCTTCAAATCTTAAAACAACCTTGATTTGTGACACCCAAAAGACACAGCACCGTAAGTATATTATGATTATTTTTAAATTAAAAGAATCATCAATAGCATTCTTGCCTCTACAATTCTGAAATGTCTTAAATATAAGAGCATAATTTTCAATTTATGACCAAAATTTGTACAGCACATCAAAAAGAGCCTACAGTTACCATTCCATTTGTAAACCCTGTCACCCAAGATCAATTCATGAGATACCAATGCAAGCATCACTGCTTTATAATTATGTCATTCCCACTGCGTTAAAATAACCACAGGATCTCTATGGGCAAGGAAGCAGAACCCTATCTCCCTATCCTTCAGGCCATGCGCAAGAGCCCATAGCTATATGGATACAGCGGGATTGAAAAAAAGCACAAATTGAACTCACACCCTATGCAAAGCTCCTCCATTGCTATCAATATGTGGCAGAGAAAAAACAGTTCATAGAAGTTGTCTCATATTATAATGGAAAGATCACATACTTAGCTGTATATTGTATCTGCAAAAATGGCTTGCACTTGAAGGAGATGCTCATAATTTTTCATGTCATTATTTTAAACCCAAAAAAGAAAACTTCATGGAGTGTGCGATAATTCACTGTTCCTCTATAGACAGGGAGTGCATGTACCATATGCATAGTTTCTCATCCCTGAGTCGTACAGAAGGAATCCTTCCTTTTTAAAGAATGTCATAGTAGAAAAAATAAAACAGAGGGTATCACAAAAAGATAATGGTCAATCATAACGAAATGATATGAAAACTCCATCTCATCTTTAATTGAGATTAATACACAAAAAGTAAATAGTGTAATTTTCTGACACTATTAAATAGATATCTCGTTGTTAATTGGAACTTTTGTCAAATGCATTGCCATGATCTCTTGAATCCAAAAAAATAGAGATGGAAATCCAAGTTATGGACAGAATTTCCTTTATCTCTAATTCATAAATCAACCCTTATTTGTAGTTTCGAGTTGAGCTAAAGAGTAGATCTCACAAAAGTGGAGGCTATCAAGAACTGGTCTATGCCAAATTAGGTTGGAGCGTTAGGTAAGCACTTTCATTCGAGTGATGTATATTATAAGGCTTGTAAAACATTGAAGTACAATATTTGCAATGCTCCAATTTTAGTCCTACCTAATTTGCAACTGCTATGGAAGTTGTCTTGCTGCAAGATGGGAAACCAATATGCTACTTTTCAGAGGTCTTTATTTCAGCACTGAAGGACTATTCAGTGTATGATATGGAGTTATATGTTTTAGCCCAAGCAATCAAGAAATAAAGGCATTACTTAATTGGCAGTGCAACAGTTACACACACAGATAATAAACCTTTATACTATTTGCATGCTCAGAAATGGTTGTCATAGGTATGACGTTACAAAAGGATGAGTTTTCTACAACTTCATTGAATGATCAAATAGAAGAACAGAAGTACAAATGTGCTGCCAAACATGTTGTCTATACCACCTATTGCAAAGCCCATATCAGCTATAATTATAAATTTATGAACATGCAATTGGAACCATTCACTGGAGAGGCTTATGAAGAAGATTATGGGAGAGACTCAAATTTTGAGGATAAGTAAAAACAACTCTGTAAAAAAGATGTTGTAAAGGAAGGGGAGGACTTCTACCTCAAGAAGGTTTACTTTATAGGTTAGGCAAATAATGTGTGCCAATTTGTATCTTGATCAAGTAATTTGTACTTTCTAGTTGGTGGAGATGGAATGGCACTACATCATGGAGTGTCTACCTTACATGGATATTTGGGCCAATTACATTGAGATTTGAAATGCGGTCTCCTTGAGTAACCTTTTTGAAGAAGAAAGGATAACAAAAACTGCAGATTACTTGATCAAGATAAACAGCAGAAGATCCAAGATCCAAATAGAAAGGCAGGTCAAGCAGGCAAACTATTGGCGATCCACTTGTTTTGGAATTTTGCGCTTATCAGTGTTGTTGGCTATGCAAGGGTCCGCCCCATAGGCTGTTTGGCCTCATGGATGCTATTAAAAAACTTTATTCATTTGTTTATTCCAAAGTAGCACGTCATTTTGGTATTGACAAAACAGTTTATAAAGATATGTACATTGGCCTTGAATGCAGGGAGTGGTTAAATCCATAAGAGGATGCAGGTTATGTAGTACATGCAAATTCAAGATGCATTAAGAAGGAATGTATGCCTCTTCCAATACCTACAAGACCATGGGAAAATATGTCCATGGATTTTTTGTGTGGATTACTAGCTAGCTGTCCATGGATTTTGTGTGTGGACTACTAGCTAGCAAGTATGGGAATGATAACTTATTTGTTGTAGTGGATAGCTTTCGCAAGAAGACAATAACTAGGAAAGGGCCAGAAGATTTGTTTTCCAACAATGATTGGGTGCACTCTGGGATGATACTCATTCTCTGAGTAAATTTTGGTCCACTCTATGGGAGAAGACAGGTAGTAACCTTTAAAAGAGAATAGCTTTTCATCCACAATCAGAAGACCAAATGGAGGTGGTGAATAGGATGTTGATACAGCTCATACATAAATACAACCATAGGATGCTGAAGACTTAGAATCAATCTTTGCCCTAGGGCCTATACAATCAGACAGTTCATTCCTCTACAAGTCAATCACCATTTGAGGTATGCCTGGGATATTTACCAGCTAGTTCATTGAACATTGCACTTGAATAGCAGGGTGAGGAAGAAGTATTATACTCAAAGGTGCCAAAGCAACAAGGTTCATTGGGAATTACCATGAGATCCAACTCAAGGTGAAAATGCAACTGGAAAATACTCAATTGAAGTACAAGGAGAGGCATGACCAACATAGTAGACAAGAGCCTTTATCTAGCAAGGGCACCAAAATCTCATGGTTTTTGAACCAAAGGAGAACAATGATAAAACCCACTCTATGGTACCTTAATGAAGGTAACAACAAGAACTGCAGTTCTCAATTCCACACATAAACTAGGCTCTATGCATACAAACAAGCAAGTAAATGAAATTGCAAAAAATCCAATTGAACATAGTTTATCGTGAACTAACCTATATACTTCTTGTGTTATTTTGATAAGACAATCTACAAAAGCTTTACAAGGACTTATATTACCCTCTAGCTAACAAACTAGTCAATGCTAACACTCAAATCAGAAAATACGATTAGGAAGATTAATAAGATCAAGAAAAATACAAAGCTCATGGAGACATCCAAAAGATGCCAGATCTGCAAATTAAACATATCTTTGGGATTACAAGGTGGTATTATACCCTTTGGGAGAAAACCCAAAAAATATCAATGCAAAACTTTCCCTAAACCCGTTGCTGGAAGGAAGCCTTAATGGTTTGCAGTTGCACCCTTTCTCTTTTCTTTCAGCTCTAAAACCAAAATTACATGTCAATCTAATTGTCAACAATAGATTATTTATTAGGTGAGGTGCAGAGTAGGATCCATCTATCCACAAAGCATCATTCAGTTTTATTATCTTGTATCTTAGTAATGAAAACGAAAGAGATAAAAAGAACCATGGACAAACTTTGTACATATCTTCAAACATGCTGTAATTGCTAGTCGTTTAATTATTTTCAAAATGACTAGATTTTGCTATAATACTCACACGTTATGCACCATGATCAAAATTAACACTATAACATGTAAAGGAAAAACCTGAAGAGTATCTTCCTGACCTTCATCTGCTTTGAAAAGACATTTGAATGAAAGCAAATGTGCCATGCAGAAACATACAAACGTCCATGATATAAGAAAGACCTTTCCAATGCACAAGAGTAGCTGTTTTCAACAACCTGCACAAGTGAGTAAATATTTACCAATGTTGGAGACCATTATTTTTTTATGTATTCACTAGCCTTGAGCACAATGAAAGTATAATTTTTGCAGACCTGCTCACAAATATATTACACCACTAGACATAGCATTGAGGAATGGAGAGTGGAATGTCATTTTGAGACAGGGTGTGGTAGCATATGAATAAGGGTAAGCGTATGTTACATTTAGACATGATCACCTAGAGATTTGAATACAAGCTCAGGGATAGGATCCACATCTCTAAAACAGAGTTCTTATCTTAACCAAATATAGCTTCAATGCTGTTACATGAAAATCTGATGACATAACGACGATAACATAAAACAAAACAGAAACAAGTACCAAGAGACCATTTACACTTGCCTCATCTGGTGGAAATTCGAAAATTGTTTGAAGAGGCCCAGGTTTCTGGTGGACTACTGTAGGCTCTGGTTTATCATGTGACATTCTTCGTCGTGCAACAGCTCCTATGAACCCATTCAGACTCCTACAAGAAACCTCCACAGACCCTTTTGAATCAGATAATACATATAGCAACAATTAGGGGCTACTGGCACCGTTGCAGAAAACTCAGAATAATAGCTATGATGGTACACATTCCAGTTATTTTTCAAATTATTTGAGCAGATTTAATAACTTTTTTCTTCAAGAGTTTGTTGATTTTTTCAAAGTCACCTTCCAATTCATTCCCAGTTTTTTTTTTCATTTTTGGATCCTTGCCTAATAATAGCCGATGATTTTGGTGGATTAAATCAATCACAACACATAAATTCAGTCTTGGATTATCTAGCATAATTCTGTAGACATCATACAAAACTAGGTATAAAGTCAGGAAGAAAAAAATTGTCTCAAACACTTCTCATGTTGACAAAGAAAAGAAGCATGCTGTGAAGTGTCAAGTCTTTACTCTATTGAACATTTCATCAACCCTTTTCAACCTACAACTTGTTAGATTTTTGTCACTCAGTGTTGCTGAGCACAGCACATTAGAAAAATGTAATATCCCTTCACACGCCTTCAAAGGAACTACTAAGTCATACATATTAACATCTCTTTAAAAAGAATCGTGACACTCAATCACGATTAGGAAATAAACAAATGCTAATCAAGGAATTCAATTATTAAATAACCATTCCATTGGTTAGTTATTCAAACCGATTTAATGAAGGAGTGCGATAAGTGGAGCAGACAAAGGATGTGGCTTTTGACACTATGCCTCCTCACATCATAAGCAAAGTATTAAATCAAGTTCCAAGTAATATCAAGAGAATTGATGTATGTTCATCTCTTTTGTATATATCCTGTTGGATAGCTCAATCTGAGCATTTGACCTCGAGTGAAGAATTGGCTGCATAAGGAATACATTAAATAACAGAGAAGGCACCACTATTTATGCAAGTATTTCAAGATCCATTCAGAAACAGCATCACCGCATTAACTATATCTTCATAATTATCATCAAGATAATAAGGCCGAAGGCCCAATATCGCAGCATATAACAATCGGATCATTTATCACACAAGGCTCATTTCAATGCATGATTTAAACTGTCATATTCTGGAACAGCATTATCGTCACTATTGCGTACTCAGAAATTTGTATCAGACATAGCTTCAATCCTTATTTCTACAAAGGATTAAGCAGTAATATTCATAGCCCATTTAATTCAGTATATATCAGACATTGCTACTCATTTAACATCAATATTGCATCTTGTTGTGAGGTATTCACACATCGGCTCATTACAAATGGGGACCCCCACTTTTTGCTTTCTAGGGTTAGCTCTTTTAGTTTTGTTGTTGGTCGTTTTAGTGTCTTAGTCTTTGCATTGAAAGGATTGAGTTTCTCAAAGGTGGGTCTCCTCAAGGTGGAGTGAAGTAGGTCAGGTCAGTTGAGTGATTAGGGGTTATTTAGATAATTCCTAGGGTTTTTGTGTACTATTTGACCAGGCTTCAAGTCGCTAAATCAAACCTTCGTTGAATGCATAGTGTCTTCTTAGGTCCTGTCCCTTACATCAAGGTCAGAGTGAACTCGCCTTAAAAGTCTGGAATGTTATATTGATCCTGAAATGCCCTGAAATTTGACTAAGTCTAGAAATTTGAAGGATCTTCCAAAAACTAGATTTTGCATTATAACTCATGGAGGTCCGAAACCTCTCTCAAACATCCTGACAATATATATGGAATATAACTTAAAGTATAAGAAAGAGAAAAGACATAAGCATTTCCTTATGTTTTTTCTCTTTCTTATACTTAAATGTTATATTCCATATATGAATCCAAACGGGGGACACAGAGCGAACTGTCTTGTGAGTTTTGTCCTTAGGCTGGTCATAGAACGAATTTATCATTTCGCTCCTATACCTTGCCAAGGGTCAAGAGCGAACTTTGTCTTTGAGTCTCGTCCTTCTGAAGGACACAAAGCGAAATTCATCTATAAACTTGTCCTTGGGCTGGTCACATAGCGAATTCATCATTTTGGACTTGCCCTTAGAAAGGACAAAGAGCGAACTTCACATTTTGACCTTGTCCTTACCAAGGGCGGTGAGCAAGCTGCACTTTGAAGTCTTGTCCTTAGGAAGGTTGGTGAGCGAAGTTTGTTATAGGTCTTGTCCTTAGAGCGGACATAGAGCGAAATTCATCTTTAGGGCCTGTCCTCACCTTGGTCACAGAGCGAAATTTGAAGCTTGTCTTTATGCTGGTCCAAGAGCGAAAATTCCATATAGGGCCTGTCCTTAGAAAGGACATGGAGCGAAGTACTTGTTTTAACCTTGGCCACCCAAAAGACATTAGGCGTAGTGATGAGGCGTACCTTGCAAAGGTTTTGGAGAGAAAAATATTGATATAGGTCCTGTCCTTGGGAAGGACAGAGAGCGAATTTTCCATATAAGGCCTGTCCTTGGAAGGGACATAGAGCAAATTATGTTTTGAAGACTGTCCTTCCAAAGGACATTGGGCGAAAGTGTTTATAGTCTTGTCCTTGCTGAGGGTTCAGGGCAATTTGCATGCCTTCTCCTTGCTGATATGTGTCTTAATTTGAGCTTTGTTAGAATCAACTGCCTTTTCCTTGCTGATGGTATAAAGAACTTTATGTGGAATCATACCCTTTCCTTGCTGATGGTCATAAAGCGAATTCTGTTTCGAGCCTGTCCTTACCTTGGAGCAAGAACGAAATCAATCATGTCATGTCCTTATAAGAGTCCAAGAACGAACTTGACCTGTCCTTAGGCTAGTCATCAAATGAAACTCACAAATATAGGTCCGGTCCCTAGCACGGACACAGAGCGAACTGTCATATCAGTCTTGTCCTTAGGCTGGTCACCAAGCAAACTTGATCAATTATAGGGCCTGTCCTTAGAAAGGACAGAGAGCGAATTTAACATCTTGACCTGTCCTTACCAAGGACAGTGAGCGAACTTTCCCATATAGGTCCTGTCCCTAGCAAGGACATAGAGCGAATTTTCCAAGGACATGTACTTCACAAGCAAGTCAAAGCGAATTTCAAAGATGTACCTTGCAAGAGTTTTAGAATGAATTTTGTATTTCAAATTCCAAGAAGAGAAGTTCAACGTAAGAAGTCGGCTATCATAAAGAAGCTTTTTGTTATTTATTTTACCAAGTCGGCCTATTACTCCCAAGGACATGTCTCTAACCCTAAATCGCATATAAAGGGAAGGTCAAATCAATCGTTCCAAGCATCAATACAAAAAAAATTTCTTTCCATCAGTGGCAGGTCAGCAAATTACTCCAGCATGACAAAGAATTTCATCAGCATATTTGCGAATTTCATCCAGCCTATAGACGAAATTCATTATTCAAGATGCAGGTCTGATGTCTTGAGAAGGCAAATTTATCATTTGAGTATTGAGGAAAAGCGAATTTGCTCGGCTAGGAGACCTATCAACCAGCAAATTCATCTTTAGACAGCCTAGATTTGCCCTAGGGCATTCAAATTACCCAATGAACTTATTGATTGCAATCATTCAAAATCAAAGATTATGTCAAAATTAAGAGATTATATAAGCTATATATCATATGAGTTTGATATTATACTTGCTTTGTTTTGCAAATATGGAAGGAAAGATCATACAACCACCCTAAGGCAAGAGACACAAGCAAGGATGGAGGGATGACTCGGTCATGACAAACACTTCCTATCACCATTATGTAAGATCAAGAGAAAGCTTCATCAAACACAAAGGTATTTAGGAATGAAGAATCTCAAGTATTCTCACCACACCCTGGAGGCATGAAGAAGATTGGAGTAAGGATCTAAAGGAAGAGATCATGCAATCACCCTAAGGCAAGCAAGCAAGGATGAAGGAATGACTCAACTACCTATTCAACTCGTAATGTTGAGTATCAAATCTTTCAAGTTTACAAGTGCAAGATTGAGGTGGCAGCCCAGTCATCCCCTCCACCAATCAGAGAAGTTCTATATCAGCATGTCTAGATGCAATGTATCTGACTCACCAATAATGGCACAAACTCCGAGGCACCTACCCTTGCTATCTATTGGTCATACCAATGTGTTGTAATTATCTAATTGCTGAAATTGAGTTTGTTGTAACAAACCCTAATTAGGGTTTTATTGTAAAATCTTGCCCATTGATCTCAAATTGATTTGAGCCGTTGAATTGTATCGAGAGCACTATAAAAGGCTTAGGCTCTTCATTTGTAAAGGCTAATAGTTGATAGCTAATAGTGAGAGAATAAATAGAGAATAGCTAATAATTAGAATAGAAGTAGATTAGGAGAGGGAAGAATTGTTGATATGACTTGTAAATGAGATACTCTTTTCATTTAAGTTATGGTGAAATTTGTTATTTCAACAAGCCTCATGGTTCTACTTCTCAATTTACTTTCATGTTGATTAGATTGAATGAATGAAGTTGTTGAATGTATTCATGTGGAATCCACCTAATCCATACCACTAGCCTCTTGCTGCTTATCAGTGCGCCTTGTGTGGTCAACTGGAATGATATGAGCTTAATATCGAATCGTCCTACACTCATTGTTTATGCATTAACTTGAATGGTGATCAATGTTTGGCGGTATTGGTTCAAACATCTTTGAAACGTCCTTAGAAGATTGCACTGAGCTTGTGTCGAATTGTTCAAGTTGATGGTGAGACCTAGCTTGGTAGGATTCCACCTAGTCATTCATCTATCTTCTTACATTCTAGGGCCTCGCATAGATTTCTCAAACCCTATCTCTTTTGCTCTTTTTTTTATCTTCCAATTGAGTAGATAGGACCTAAGTTCCAACAAATCAAACATTCAGGCATTCGAGTGTAAGTCCCCTTGTGACACTACATTCATGAACCTTGGAGTCGTCTCGAATGATCCTTAATCTAATCTTCAGCATCCGAGAGATTTTGTTCAAGAGACGATAAGATGCCTATGGTATTTTATTCTGTATTCGCATGTGCGTAAAAAACAAATCAACACATCCCTTGTTCATATATATATCAGAACTGGCAATTGATTTCTTGTGTAATCTCTTTACTAGATTCTAATTGCAATTATTTGATAAAGTAAGAAGTCAGAATTAGCTAATTCTCCTGGATTTCTGAGATACCCAAAAAGGGGACATTACAAGTGGTCTCAGAGCATTACATATTGTGGTTATATTGCATTGTTCCTAAAATGAGACATTACAAGTGGTATCAGAGCACACAGTCCTGCTAGCCTGTGAAGGGATCAAAATGGGAGAACTCAACACCAAGCTAGACAAGTTTATGAAGGAGCAACACAACACGCAATAGAAAATGACACAAAATGCTACGAATACTATCACAAGCCATGAATAATAATCACAAAACAGTTGGTAATGGAGAATCGAAACACCGTACTACAAATTCCAACCTTTTGTTGTTTATAACTAGGGAGGCGGATTCCAATTGCCAATGGCAACATTGGAATCCGCTTTAGGGCTGGGCCCTTTCTCACGCCACACTTAAAAGATTGTGTGTTCCCTTCAAATAGGGCCAACCCTATAAAAGAACACGCCACACATTAGATGAAATAAAACATAAAATGGCGCCAAGTTTAAATTAAACCAAGCCGACTTAATAAAGGTCAAGCATCATATAAGTAAAGTACTTTTGGTAAGCATCAAAAACAATATCTTCATTCGTTCAACCCTCAAGCGCATTAGCTCTGCAATCTAGTGCGAAATCTGATTAGAGAAGTAGACGAATTCATCTATCTGCTGCAAGTTAATTCTGTGCAAATACATCTGCACCTTGAAGGCGAATTCCATCCAAATGATGCAAAGTATGTCTGTTGTTTGAAGGCGTAATACTTTTGTCATATGAAGAGCTAGGTCATCAAGATGCAGATCTGAAGATGACATTTCCATTGATTTGAACAGCAAAGAAGTGTTGTTTACTCTAGGTGTTTTCATCAAGCTACCTAAGAGATAAGTATTGTAATCAGAATATTGAATATAATCCATAATCAGATCTGAGGATCCTTTCTGGCTGGGTTTTTCCTCCTAGGAGGTTTTTCCAGGGTAATGGTGTCTTGTTTCATTTTGCTTATCTTCTATGTTTGTTCCTAAATCTGAAAATCATTAATTCTAACTACAAACAATCTAATTTAATAGTTAAATTCTGATTTCTCGGTCTTCCATTAATCTAAAAGTATAAAATTTAACATGGTATCAGAGCTCTAGGTTATATATTAAGTTTCAGATTTTAGTAGTCTTTTATTTCGAGTTTGTTGTTTCATTTTCAGTCAAGACAATGACAGGGCTGAAAGTTGAAGATAGGCTCGAAGGGGCACTTAACTTTGATGCCTGGAAGGTTAGCATCCTACTTGCTCTTGAGGAAGATGATCTCCTTCAGTTTGTGAAGACAAAGAGCTGACTGTGCCCACAGATCAAGAAGAATTAAAGCAATTCAAAAGGAATGCCCTCAAAGCCAGAAAGCTCATCATTGACTCAATTAGAGATCACCTTGTCACCTCCATCTCCAAGTTCACTACAGCTAGAGAGATATTCAAACATCTAGAAGGTATTTATGAGATCAATAACCTCAGTAGAGAAATTGCATTAAGGCAACAATTACATATTAAAATGGCAAAGGAAGATTCAGTTATGTCTTACTTCATGAAGATCTCAGAACTAAAGGATCAACTAGGCACAATTGGACATGACATAGAACACAAGGATATTGTCATGATATCATTAAATGGTCTTCCAAACTCATGGGATTCCTTCATTCAATCCATAAGTGGGAGATCTGAATTCCCAACCTTTGATCATCTTCGGAACAATTGCCTTCATGAGGAATCTCGCCTTCCCACAAGAGGAAAACTCAAGAGTCCTCAAATGGATGATCAACATATGCTTGCAACCCAATGCAAGAAAGGTGGTAATTGGAAGAAGAATAATCTCAAGAGGAATAGAGATTTCAAACCACCTAGTTCTCAGTATTCTTGGAAGAAGCCAAGAGATCTCTCTTGTGTTCGATGTTTCAGACGTGACAAATTTGGTCACTATGCTAAAGAATGTCAGAATGAACCCACGCAAAGAGAAGCCAACCTAAATGAAGTCTCAGAACAAAATGAAGACTTCGTATTCATCTCTGCCTTGTCAAGCAGCATACCCACACATAGCAACACATGGTTGATTGACAGTGGTGCTTCCAGACACATCACAGGCTATCGTGAACATCCTTGAGACTTAGTAGAAAAGGATACCACTCTACATGTGGTAATTGGTGACGATGCTCGATATTCGGTAAGAGGTTCTGGCACCACTCCTTTAAATTTAGACTATGGTATTTCACTTCACCTTAGTTATATCTTATTTGTTCCTGGAATTAAAAGAAACTTAATTTATATTTCCGCTCTAGAAGATAAAGGTTATCAAGTAGCATTTTTTTAGGGTAAAGTACTTGCTTGGCCTAAGAAATCTAGTTTTAAATCTACTCGTGTTATTGGAAATAGATATGATAGTTTGTATAAGCTTTCCACTAACCCTGTTCAAGCCCTCATTAATGAGGCCCCTGAATCCTGTGAGCTATGGCATAGAAAGCTTGGACACTTACACTTTCAAGCTCTTCCCTCTCTTTGAAAGATAGTTAAAGGTATGCCTAAACTCAGTTAATTTCATCATGATTCATGTAAAAGTTGTGCTATGGGTAAAAATGTTAAGAGTCCTTTTCATAAAAGTGAAAGTAGAGCTAAAGAAAAACTAAAACTTGTTCATTATGATTTATGTGGCCCTGTGTCTATAGCATCTCCTAGGGGATTTCTTTATTATGTAATATTCATAGATGATTTCTCGAGGAAAACTTGAATCTATTTCTTAAAGTCTAAAGAATCTGATAAAGTCTTAAGTAGATTTAAAGAGTTTAAGGCATTGGTTGAAAACATTTCTGGTAAAAGAATTAAATGCTTAAGATCTGACAATGGAGGTGAGTATACCTCTAGCAATTTTCATGACTTTTGTGTTGAGATAGGAATTAAGAGGGAGTTTTGTGTTCCCTACAATCCTCAACAAAATGGTGTTGCTGAAAGAAAAAAAAGAACTATTGTTGAGGCTGCAAAGGCTATGATTCATGACCAAGATTTGCAGACATTTCTATGGGTTGAGGCTTCTAGAACAGCAGTATATATTCAGAATAGATGTCCCCACCGCGTTCTAAAGAATATGACTCCTAAAGAAGCCTTCACAAGATCCAAACCTGACATCAACCACTTGACAATTTTTGGAAGTCTTGTATATGTCCATGTGCCCAAAGAAAAGCGAACCAAGCTGGAGCCCTCCGGAAAGAATAGATGTCCTCACTATGTTCTAAAGAATATGACTCCTAAGAAGCCTTCACAGGATCCAAACCTGACATCAGCCACTTGAGAATTTTTGGAAGTCCTGTATATGTCCATGTGCCCAAAGAAAAGCGAACCAAGTTGGAGCCTTCCGGAAAGAAAGGAATGCTAGTTGGATACAGTGAATCCTCCAAAGCCTTCAGGATCTATTTTCCAGGTCAAAGGTATGTTGAGGTAAGTAGGGATGTTACCTTTGAAGAAGATATTGCTTTTAAGAAATCAAAAGGTGCTCCCTTTGTTGATGAAATTAATGATAATCAAGATACGAATGTTGATACTAACCTTCAGATTCAGAGGGAGCTTGTTGAGCCTCCACCTCAAGAAGAGTATAATGATCCACCTGAGCCCATGAATCCCACTGATATACCTAGTGACATTATTGTTAGCAAAAAGAGGCCACTTTGGGTGAGAAACACCATTCAAGAAGCTGAAAGATTTGCAACTCCCAGTGGCACTTTCAGAGAAAGCAAGAGACCTCAAGTATTCTCCAACTATGTTGCATTGATGAGCAATCTCATTGAGTCTGAGCCATGCAATGTTGAAGAATCTTTGAACCATCATGCCTGGAAGCTAGCTATGGATGAAGAATATCAGTCAATCATCCAAAATGATGTTTGGGACATAGTGCCTAGACCCAAAGGTAAATCTGTTGTTTCCTCTAATTGGTTATTTAAAATTAAACATAATGTTGATGATAGTATTGAAAAATATAAAGCTAGATTTGTAGCTCGTGGTTTTTCTCAAAAGGAAGGCATAGATTATGAAGAAACATTTGCTCCTGTTGCTAGATATGCTTCTATTAGAACTATAATGGCTATTGTTGAGGCTAAAGGTTGGAAGTTGCATCAAATGGATGTTAAGACTACTTTCCTTAATGGTGTCATTGAGGAAGAAGTTTATATTGAACAACCTGAGGGTTATGAGATTCATGAAAGAGATACTCATGTGTGCAGATTGAAGAAAGATCTCTATGGCCTCAAACAAGCCCCTCGTGCTTGGTATGAAAGAATTGATAAATACTTGTTAAGTTTAGGGTTTTGTAAGAATGATGTTGATTCTAACATTTAATTCAAAGTATCTAATGATGAGATGCTAATTCTGGTTCTATATGTGGATGATTTATTTCATACTGACAAAGATGAGCTTATTATTAGATGTAAGAAAGAATTAGCTTCAGAATTTTAAATGAAGGATTTAGGTCCTAATGCATTATTTTCTAGGTCTAGAAGTATGGCAAAGATCTAACGAAATTTTTCTAAGTCAAGGAAAGTATACTATTGATATTCTGAAAAGATTTGGAATGATGGATTGTAAACCTATGTCTACTCCTATGGAATCTAACTTAAAGAACTTGAGTGTTTCTGCAGCTAACTCTGATTTTGCAGATCCGTCTGAATACAAGCAGTTGATTGGATCCTTGATGCATCTAGTTAACACTAGACCAGATATATGCTATGCAGTGAATGCTCTCAGCCAGTTCATGAGCTTGCCTAAACATGTTCATATTGTTGCAACCAAGCACATCCTGAGATACTTACGAGGCACAATTGGTTATGGGCTGAAGTATCCAGTTAACACTCCAATAACCCTGGAAGGTTACTCAGATGCAGATTGGGCAGGAAGTGTCAAGGACAGGAAAAGCACTTCAGGCATTTGTTTCAACTTAGGATCCGCAGTGATCTCTTGGGCTTGCAAAAAACAGTCCTCAGTAGCACTGAGTACTGCTGAAGCTGAGTACATTGCAGCAAGTGTTGCTTCTAGAGAAGCAGTGTGGCTTCGTAAGCTTCTTGCTGGGTTGTTTGGACAACCTTGGGAACGTATAGTTATTCATTGTGATAATCAGAGTTGTATAAAGATGTCTATCAATCTGGTGTTTCATGACAGGTCAAAACATGTGGAGACTCATTATCACTTCATTCGAGATATCGTGCAAAGAGGCACTATTCAGCTTAAGTATGTCAGTACTAATGATCAGATTGCAGATATTCTTACCAAGCCTTTGTCCAAAGTAAAGTTTGTGTACTTCAGAGACAGACTTGGTATTGTGGAAAATGAAACTTTGATTGAGAGGGAGTCTCAACCTCAGTGATACATTGTGTTGTATCAACCACCCTCTGCGAGCAATGCAAGGTGGTATTGTAATCATATCAGGGAGAAGAATAAATGTTACCATCCTTTGTGGGCAATGTAAGATGGTAGAAAATATCCTCTCCACCCTCTGCGGGCAATGTAAGGTGGATCCATTCTATGCTTGTGTGCGAGATGGAAGATTATGCTATGTAGTTCCAATCTATGCTTGTGTGCAAGATGGAAGGCTACAACATTCTGATTATGTAGTCCATTCCTTGCTTGTGTGCAAGATGGAAGATTAAGATATTCTGATTATGTAATTGTTTCCTCCCTAGTTAAGAGGGAGTGTTGTTTATAACTAGGGAGGCGGATTCCAATTGCCAATGGCAACATTGGAATCCGCTTTAGGGCTCGGCCCTTTCTCACGCCACACTTAAAAGATTGTGTGTTCCCTTCAAATAGGGACAACCCTATAAAAGAACACGCCACACATTAGATGAAATAAAACATAAAATGGCGCCAAGTTTAAATTAAACCAAGCCGACTTAATAAAGCTCAAGCATCATATAAGTAAAGTACTTTTGGCAAGCATCAAAAACAATATCTTCATTCATTCAACCCTCAAGCGCATTAGCTCTGCAATCTAGTGCGAAATCTGATTGGAGAATTAGGCGTATTCATCTATCTGGTGCAAGTTAATTCTGTGCAAATACATCTGCACCTTGAAGGCGAATTCCATCCAAATGATGCAAAGTATGTCTGCTGTTTGAAGGCATAATACTTCTGTCATATGAAGAGCTAGGTCATCAAGATGCAGATCTGAAGATGACATTTCCATTGTTTTGAACAGCAAAGAAGTGTTGTTTACTCTAGGTGTTTTCATCAAGCTACCTAAGAGATAAGTATTGTAATCAGAATATTGAATATAATCCATAATCAGATCTAAGGATCCTTTCTGGCTGGGTTTTTCCTCCTAGGAGGTTTTCCTAGGGTAATGGTGTCTTGTTTCATTTTGCTTATCTTCTATGTTTGTTCCTAAGTCTGAAAATCATTAATTCTAACTGCAAACAATCTAATTTAATAGTTAAATTCTGATTTCTCAGTCTTCCATTAATCTGAAAGTATAAAATTTAACACCTTCACTATAAAGGAGGATCAAAGAAACATGGAGCCAACACTAGTAGAACTAAAAAAACAATTCTACCAAGATTGGGTCAACAGTAGATCGCAAACCAAAATATCTCTCAAAGATTATATGGATCTGAGGAATGAAACTGCGGCAAGAGCATGGATACAAAAAGTTGATACATATTTTCAATTAAACCCTATGATGGAAAAAGAAGCGATTAAATTTGCAGCCCTACATCTAGAAGGATAGCACATGAATGGTGGTATCATGGTATGATAACCATGAATCATACCCAAAACACTTCATACGTGGAGTTCACAGGATGCCTGATAGAACAATTCGACAGCAAAGACCCAGAATTATACTTCAAAGAGTTAGCACTATTAAAACAAGGAGGATCAATGGAAGAATACATAACAAACTTCCAAAGAATCTCAGACTTGTCAGCAACATATCAATAAAGAGGTTGGTCGCATTATTTATAGATGGATTAAAAGAACCTCTCGAAGGATGGGTAAAAGCTCTAAACCCCATTACATTACAAGAACACAATAAACTGTAGTTACTTCCATAGTTTAGCTATAACAGTTGACAATAACAGCTAGCAAAAAGGTTAATCTGAATAAAAACAAAGGCTGATATTCACCAGAAATACATTGATAAACTGAAAACCTCTTGCTGGATGCTACTGCTTCAGAATAATTAAGTGGACTGGCCGGTCTGCTGCTGTAGACGATATCCCTGCAGACTACAAACTCTATGAAACTATTGTGCTGCAAATGGAACAACACTGCTTCTGATTGCTATATTGCCTATTGAAATACCTGAAGCTCTGTGGAATTTTGTAACTAAAGTCACCTACAAAAAATTGAAGGTCTTCATCCCTGATGTCTAAATGTTTTCATCCTTGAATCCTTTGCAATTCTTAGGGTTTACGTCCTTGAATCCCTTACAATCCCTAGGGTTTTTGTCCTTTGGATTAGATAAACAAGTGTTCAAAATGAGGACTTAAAGAAATATAAATTAGATGAATGTTTCTACTAGTCTCCAATTGCTTAAATAGATTCCTAAATCCCTAGGGAGGTGGCTTTGAGGGTTGACACCTCCTTTCACCCCTTTATTTCTTAATATTATATCAGATATAAGAGGTTAGCAGTCACCTTTTGGCTAAATATTCCAGTATTACATCAGATATGTAAGGCTATGACAGGTTGGCGACCACTTTTTGGCCCTAAAATTTTAGTATTAAATTAGATATGACATGGTGCCATCGCTTTTTTTTTTAATTCTTTAATTATTTTTTGTCCTCTGGCTACCTATAAAATTTACAATAATATTTATTTTTCTAGCTCATTAGGAAGAGGAACATGACAAACCCACCTTCCCAAAAATGCTTGCCCTCAAGCAATACAGATTTGAATGCTCAAAGATTTCTGCAGCCTCTCAAGTAGCATTTTCTTCAAGAAGATTCTTCCCTCTCACCAAGTACTTTGTAATGCATTTCTTTCTTAACTTCCTTTCTCTAATGTCCAAAACTGTAAATGACACAAGGTGTTGTCCAATCATTTGTTTGAGAAATGACACATGGAAGACATTATGAATTTTGCACTCTTCTAGTAATCCTAGCTCATTAGCCATAGCTCCAACTGTTTGTACAATTTTGTATGGCCCATAAAAGTGTGTTTGAGCTTTTCCACTCCACTTATTCAAAAAGATGATTGCTTCTAGGACTGCAATCTTGAGAAACCATCTCCCTTAATTCAAAAGTATTCTTAGTTCTTGAAATATCCCTCTTAGGATTTCTAATTTAGAATGCCCAGATGTAAATACCCAAAACCAAATTTCCCAGATTTCATATTCAAAAATCAACCAATAATATGCACAGCTAGACAATAGAATATAACCTGAACTGAATAGTGATTACCACCTTAAGGGACTTAATCCAAGAAAATTCAGATCCTGATTTTATATAATTCTGATATACACTCTGAACTCAGAATTGGCTGATCGCACAGTTTGTTCTCAGATGCAAATAAATAATCAAGTAATGATCAACTGCAATTATTGACAGACTGTCTATATGCCAGCAATATCAAACAGTAAGATTATAGAGTCCTTGCGTAACAATATACATAGATCATATAAGGAACTGAATACATACATAAATTCCATCTTCCATCTACATTGACTCAGAAAACTTGCAAATTGATACAGACCAGTGGATTTGTACAAATAGTGATTATGAAAATGATCAGGTATAGCTATTGTATTGGCATTTAGGAACCCTGCTAGCAGATCTGGATATGAATGGCGCTCTGCTGGCAGATTAGATGGCGATTAGGTGCCTTGAAGTGGTGCCAAGCCTCCTCCATGATTGTATGCCTGCCGTGCCTTAGTCTATAGCCTGTGCGAATCTCCAAACCCCATTGCTACAGGTAGAGGTATCATCCTACCTAGAAGCAGCCACCTGAGGATTTTGTCCCAGGCAGAAGAAAATGTGCTCAAAGGCAAATTCTTGTAATTCCATGATGACCCAAAAGAGTCACGTAGTTCATATATATAGGCACCACCAAATAAAACTCCCACAGGTTGACCCAAAAGAAATAGAACAAACCTTGCACGTGGCAGCCCAAGAAAAATAATAAATAAACCTTGCACAAGTCGGCCTTGCACAGGATTAATATTTATTTTATTTATTATTTATTAATTTATTTATCTAATTAAACTATGTAAGCCGACCTTCTAAAAATAGGGGACATTACAGTTCTTGAAAAGAGACATGTCAATAGACATGTGATGCACTGCAATCTAACAGTACTCCCCCAAGTAGACAAATTTGATCCATACCTTTTACTGCACTAAAACTTGATTCCTTAAAATCCTTCCACCCATTTGTTGACTATTTCCATTTGGTCATCAGTCTATGGGTGGTAGCTCATTCTTCACGTGAGTGTACTGCCCACTAACTGAAACAATTTTGGCCAATTATACTTGAAAATCTACTATTACAATCACCTACAATTGATTTTGGCAGCCCATGGAGTCAACAAATTTCTCTGAAGAACAAATCTGCTACTTGTGGTGCCTTGTAATTTGCTGAAATAGGAAAGAAATGTGCATATTTTGTTAATTTATCCACTATCACATAAATAAATCCTTACCTTGTGTTTTTGAAAGTCCTGAGATAAAGTGCATGGACATACTTTCCCACGTTTGTTTAGGAGTGGGTGAGGGTTGAAGTAAATCGACTGGAAATGTCTGCTACAATTTGTTCTAGTAACAAGTAATGTCCCTATTTGGGATACCAAGAAATTACTCCTGAAAAGACAGTTTAAGTGTAATGTCCCCTAAGGGGACCCTCTTATATTCTGACCTAGTATCACAATTTTAGTGCATAGTAAATACAATAGAGGGACACTATTGTCAACTAAAGCTTAACTGGAACCTGCACAACAGGTTAGTCAACATTTCCGTTATGTTACAATAGATCATATATACAACAATCTTTATATATTGCCCAGTTTATATGAAGGATTCAACAACCCTTCTCTCCCTACACCTGTCCCCATTATGGAGCTCAAGGAGAATCACACAAGGCACCTCGAGTCTATCCCTCTCCAACAAGCCCAAGAGCACCAAGCACCTCGTCAACTTGGCCTCTTGGCCCACACTTGGGGTTGGCGTACCTGCTGGAGCCTAGTGCTCTTGCTTCCTTGTATTATCCCTCCATAATTATATGGTGAGATTGAAAGGTATTATAGACTCCATCATATAATTTACTTAATCGGCATATGAACACTTAGTGATAGAAAGGTATTATTACACTGTCATACATATTGCAGTCTATATTAATATTACTATTAAATTCTGCATAAGAAGATTATCAGGCGTTATATATTAAGCATACAAATTAAGCACATCCCCATGCATACCACCACGAACAAGGATTTTACTGCCTGTAACTTAGTAACAGTTCTGATCTGATCTGATCAATGGTGATGTCACTAGAGGCTTTTGATTCCTTTCCTTTATATCTCTCAATGTGAGGGAGAGGTCACACCTCTTCATCATGTATGCCCTTTGGCAAGAGACACACCCTTTCACCACTAGCACCCCTTGAAAGAGTGCAACTCTTTATTATTTCTGCCCTTTGAAAGGGAGACAACCTTTAACAATTGATTATTCAATACTTTGTTTATTCTTGATTGCCACCTTTTGATATATAGTCGCCATTTTTATTCTTTGCTTTAATCGTTGTTTGTCTTTAAACAAAATGCTGCCATTTGTACATCATAGAGTCGACCTTCAACAAATGATTTGTTTATTTAATAACGTACCAACATCACGTCCTTCTATGAATTCGCACTTAGTGAACAATCATCGTCTTTAAGTTTGTATTGGCTTGGATACTATTATCATTTATAAAGATAATACAAGGAGCTTTCTCAATATCAACAGTACTTTACGGAGTATTGTTTGGGGACATCATAAACAAGTGATACATTCACATACATAAATTGAGCACCTCTTCTTTCATGCATTTCCAAGAAAAACTCTCTCATCCACCTATATGTCTTGTAGAATCTTAGGTGTCCTACTAGGGTAGAATCATGATCTACTTCTAGAATTTTCCCTTTTAGTTTTGATTTAAATCTTTCTTGTTGTTTGTTGGTTGATAATGATGATATTTATGCTGGTCATACAGTTCAGAAGGAAAAGATTTAAGTTTTTTTGAGAAAGTGGTACAGGAAGAATGATGACACCTAAGAATTAAGTTTTTTTGGAAAAGACTTAACTTAGATGCAAAACAGGAAGATGGATGATACCTAAAGAGGAATGGGAAGATAGAAGATGTAATAGAAGGAAGTATTAAAGTAATATTGTAATATTAAGCATTTAATGGTCATCTAGTTAGTTTTAGTAAGTTTCCTTTCTATCTTTTGTTCTTTTATAGAAACATCGCTTGTACTCTCTATATAAGGAGCTTTCGTCTCCTTTATTAATATCGAATAATCAATTATCATTTCATGGTATCAGAGCTCAAAAAAAAATTGGCAAATTTTTTTATATAAAAATTTGTGGTCTTTACCTAGAAATTTTGAGAGGTTTTTGCCCAATTTTTTTAAAATTAAAATCGAGGGTTTCTGGTTTTTGGCAGACTTTTTTAGTAAAAAAATTACGTGGGTTTGCAGATCGTGGTTTGCCTAGAAACTTTTTTCTTTTCCGAAATTTTTGGTCGATTTTGTTAATAAAAATCGTGGGTTGCAAGTTGATTTGTTTCAATTGTGTGGGTTTTCTTCAGCGAATTGAGGGTTTCTTGCAAATCATAACCTGTTTTTGTTGAAAATTTGCAGGTTTTTACTTTTCAAAATCTGCATGTGTTTCTTCTGAAGGTCGCTAGGTCTCTTCCTCTGCGAATTGCAAATTTAGGCTGCTAAAAATCACACGACTGCATCAAGTTGTTGTAGAAGACAACTCATTTTTTCTGGTTTGTTTTTTCGCGCAACGTCTGGTATTTTCCACATGTCATATAGTATTTCTCTGTGCAACATCTGCTATTTTGCCACACGAAGGGCTTCTAGCCATATTGTGTAAGTTTATCTGCACGTGTGGGTGTTTTGTATCACTTTCTTCCACAACGATCTGATTTATTTCTGCGTGAAGAGTTTGTGTGAAGTTCTTTTCTTGCTCGCAATAGATTTCTACACTTTCCCTGCACGTTCGCAATATTTCTTTTTTGCACAATTTTTGGAAAAATCATGGGTGCCTAGATTTCTAAACATTGTGGATTTCCATGTGCTATGGCCAAGGTTATTTTGTTTTTGACAATTTTTCACAAAAATTGCGTGAGATTTTTGCTAGCACCATTTTTGCCTAATTTTTGACAAATCAAAGGTTTTTCATTTTTTGATCAATGCCTAGGGATTTGAGCTAGCAAGGTTTGACAATTTTTCCACAAAATCATGGTGCTCTCTTTTTGACAATTTTTGGATAAAATTGTGCTTTCTTGCAACTTGTTTTGTGTTGCACCTAGGGTTTCTAGGGTGAATGGTGTTCTTTTGCAAATGTTGACGTTCTTTTACAAAATCGTGGGTGTTGCTGTTTTTCTAAAGCAGTGGAGGGTTTTTGACCTGGTTTTCTTCTAACGATTTTCGAGAAAATTGTGGATTTTTAAATTTTTTGTACAATTTTTTAAAAATTAATAGTGCGTATCAGTTCTTTGCCAATTTTTTTATGAATAAAAAATCGAAGTTTTTTTACAACAAGTTTGCAATAAAGGCACACTAATCGACAAACATTCAAGAAATACTACGAAGGTTCAAAAAGCACATCAAGCCCCACAAAGGGTTCAAGAACTCCATGAAATTACTGAAAAACTCTATATTTGAAGTTAGTTAATGCTTCACCCTTAGTTTGAAACCAACTAGTGAGAGCCAACAATGGTTCCAAAACCACATAAAAGTGCTAACACACATGAAAGATCATAAACAAGAGTGTTGACAAATCCACTCAAATTTCTAACATGGTGTCAAGTCTCAACAGCTTCAAAACTAGCTTGAGAATGCTAACAAACACACTAAAGCACCTTCCAAACACATGGATTTAGCATTTTTGACACCCTAGTCACGTGTGAGGAACATGGGAACTACAAAAAAGCATACTTAGGGAACTTTTGATAAGGGGATCTCCATTTAATGTTTCTCCAATCGGATATTCATGATGGACTCATAGGATCAAGATACACACAAATGATGGTAAATTTGAGAGAACTTTGGCAATGTCAAATTGAGTCCTAACAGACTACAAATTTACAATTTGATTTTAGAGATTAGTTTAAATACAAGTAGCTAATAGTTTCTCTAATGTACTTGGTAAATACTAACTTGATATTTGTTTTGTAGTGAACACATTAAGTCAATTTGTGGTTGAGCCAAGGAAGTTCACTAGACAACAACAAAAAATGTGCCCCAATTCTTGAAGGGCACAATTGACCATGGATTGAAGTATGTTGGAAATGAATGTTAGTGTTATGTGGCTTTGTAGATTCAAACTAAGTGTATCATGCTTGTGCTAGGAAGAGCACTTTAGGGTTTTAATTCAGCTTGGGGTCAAAAATGATATCCTAGTTGAACAACAAGTAGTTGAAGCATTAAGTTCAACTAAAGTGAAGCATATAGCAGCTTCTATTAGTTGTCAAGCTATTTATCTTTGCAAAACTTACTAATCGGATATTGGGGCATGCAATAGTTTATTGTGAGAATTAGAGTTGCAACAAGCTATCTAAGAATCCATTGTTTCACGATCACTCCAAGCACATAAATATTTATTATCATTTTCTCAAAGACGGAGTTCAAAAGAAAGCAATCATTCTTCAATATGTTCATTCAAATGCGCAAGTTTGTCACGTCCCCTTTTTTAGGCAAATATTTTCAAGAACGCTTTAACCTATTATTTTAATTTTTGTAGGCTCTTGCGGTTTTACGAAAAAAATTATTTAATAATTTAACTTAAATTTTTCAAGAAGTATCTTTACGTTATATTCATGTAAAACAGCTTATGCTTTATTATTAAAATTTTATAAAGTATGACTAGGAATTGGATCAAAAAGTAATGTTTATAAAAAGTATTTCTAGACACTTCTTAAATTAAGTTTCCGAGGGAAAAGGAAAAAGCAGAATGGTATTAAATTCTCCTCACAAGGTTTCAAAAGGAGCTGGCTAGAGCGGACCACCATTGTTTGAGAACAAACCCACATTTATGAGATTGAACCCTTGTGTTCATTTTTTCTGCCCTAGAACGAAAACCCTCCTATTCATTGAGTAATTCCATCTAGGGGTTGCCTGTATGCTACAAGATTGGATTTGGGAACAAAAACCCTCATTTCCATTGAAGTGATTCCATTCAAGGGTCATCAATGTGCGAAAAAGATTGGAGTTGCAAATTTGAAGGTTTCATTAGTGTTCAATGTTTTCATTTTTCTAGTGTAAGTAGTTGAACAATGATTTCTAGTTTTGTGTCTTTCAAATTGATTAAGTTATTGAATATTTACTCGCTTAGCAACATTTGAATCATTGCTATTATAGTATAAATTATATGGCTGCACCTTTGTGAGAAGGCAGCATATTTTACAAATTTGTATACGGATCATTTGAGTAATCATTGAGGCTTTGCTCATAGGGCAATATCTACTATTTTGGCATTTTTAACCCTAATCACCTAGCATGAAACCAATTATTTACATTTATCATTTAGTCGTTCTTTATGTAGGCCGTATATGGTCCTTCAACCTGTTGCATACATGGAATCACATCGTTGGTATCTATATTTGCTACATCACCCTTTAAACGTGGCAGTGCCAATTTGGGAAGAAATCACTGCAATTTGATTGGGATTATGGGTTGTTAATACCAGCCATACCGTTTCTAATAAATATGATACAATTCTGCACAGTATTCTGGGTGTTAATTTCAGCCACACAATTTGTAGAAGAGGCCGTACCTTTCTGGTTATAACTGTTCAATTTTTACAGTATTTTCAGTGATATTTGGACAGTCATTTGAGTCTACAGACTCTGTTATTTCAATCTGGGCAAATTTTATTCATTATCAATATTTTGAGCAGCCACTTGAGGATTACATCAGTAGGTGTATCATACAGAGACTCTACTTCATTTAATAATATCAATGCTACCAATTGGTTAGTTGCTGATTTGTCTCTACAGCTGGACATATACACTGGTAATTGCAATCTCTTCATACCATTGTTAATTTATATGAGAGTTTGCTGCTACCATTTTAGTATTGAAATGATTATTTTAAAAATTGAATGATTCTCTTCCAGTTGAATTAGAGATGTTTCAATTTGGCACGCATAGCCACAAAATGATATTTTGCATTAATATCGTAAATGAATACTAGAAGGTTTACTACCAGATTCCTCATTAATGTCTGCATTGACATTGTAATGGAGATTGGATGGCATAGCCTACAAGATTTGCATTTTATTATTTTGATTTGATAGTTGCATGCTTGCTCTAGAAAGCCTGCCACCAAAGTCAACATACTTATCTTCCAGTTTTTGTATGAATTGTAAACTGAGCAGCTTGCCACAAATAAATGAAATATATATTGCTTATTGTTCACATCCTAGATACTGTATGCTCTCATCCTGCCCACACTAGGATCTTAGTGATCAGAAAGTGGTAGGTTTTGTGTTTGATTTTGAAATTTTGGTGAATTGAACTTATATCCCAATTAGGGGCATTACTAATCTGTAAACATTTTTAAAAACCCCGTCAAATGCTCGGTTTGAAACATTCAGAAATAAGTTGAATCGACGGAAAACACCATCGTTGTTAAGAGGAAGTTCTAGATTTTTGTCACTCAGTGTTACTGAGTACTACACATTAGAAGACTGACTTTATTTTAAGTGAGTTTTCTTCCTCAACTGGGTGCTTTTATGAGTTTAGTTTACATGCAGATTTTGAGAACTACTTTTGAAAGTCAAAGCTGCTGGAGTAAGAGAGATAATCAGACTATATTTAGGTGCTAATATCAGTTTCTTTTAGGTGCTTCTTTTATTGTCTTTATTATAGGCAACTAGGTCAATTTTAGAACTGTATTCGTGATAAAAGGAAAAATTTTAAAAAGGCACTTTGTTCTGATTTGAAATGCCAAGTTTATGGGTTACCATTATTTATGACATTGATGCATCCATATTTTTTTCTCAAAACTTTTCCCAGATTAATAAAAAATAAAAATAAAATATTTTTCAGCAAGTACAGAATTCTGATTTCAGTTTTATTGTTCAATCATTAGTCCTTTCAGAAGCCTGTGTAGGTTAGTGCACTCTGAACTGCAGATATGATCAAAGGTTAAGACAGTTTGTTTGAAACCCTATAGTGCAAAATCTGCATACCATGTGCTGTATTTTAACACAATTCATGATGCAATTCATATCCTAAAATTTATATATTTCAATGGATAGCCAGACCATTATGATTTATATGACCAATTAAACAAAGACGGTTCATTTAGTATGAACAAAGACATCTGAAGTCATAGTTTCAAGTAAATGAATACAATATGGAGTAAACTACCAAGAGCTTTTATAATTCAATAAGTAAAAAACTACACAAAACTTTCAATGATAGTAGTAAGTTATTACCCAGAGGAACTAACTCCAAACCGCTTGGTATCTGTTTCCAAGCAAACCTGATAAATAAATGAAATGAAAACTTCATCAACAAATAGGATAGATATAAAATAATAAGGATGTGCAAAAAACATCCAAAACACAATTGATATAACTGCATCTATAGAGCATGACAGACATTTTAAACAGTTACCTGTCCAGAAGAACTATCTAATGTGTGCCAAATTGGTCCTGTATGACCCTCCTCTTTAATTGGAAGTGTTACTGATCCAAGCACTGTACTTTTCCCAACTATATCCCAATCATAAATTGTTACATTAACCTAATAAAAAGGGTAAAAGGTTACAATATATTATCTCAAACTGAATTGGATTTAGTGGACTAAGAAAGATAATAATTAGAACTCCACTTTCATTGGTGATATCAGTCATTCATTAACACCCAACAATGGAATTGTTTCAAAAATTTGACTGTTATTGTGAAACACTGTAACAGGACAAAACATGCTCTGCCAGTTCTCGGTCTCCAATTAAACTCATAATCAAAATCTTAAAAGCAAAAAATGAATGGCAAAGTAAAACCTTATAAGATAATCACAAATGACTAAGGTATTGCTCTTAAAGAGGATTGGACCAGTTTTATATTTATAACCCTCTTAATTAACTATTATTACTCTGCTATGTTTGTCACTTAACTAGATTGCATATTGCTTTTCACCTTTCGAATGATTTTCTATATTATTTTAGTGCCCGCAAGCATGTAGCGTTGAACTAGAATGTAACTAGGTAATATGGTTTTGTTAAGGTGTGTTTCTCCAATCTCTACGACATCAGCTCATTGCCTTGCAGAAGTAGTTATCTATTGGGTCAATAACTACAGTTATTGTGGATATGCATCATGGGGCATCGATTGGTGCAAGGAGGGTGCTGAATAGTTGGTACCCCTTTAGGGGCTATCCAACACCCACGTTGCACCCATCCATCCATCATAGACTCGTCATGCAATACAATGTATAATTACAGTTATGTCTGCTAACCCTCTTAAACAACTATTATTGCTCCACTAAATTTGTCTCTTAACTTTAGTATTATTGCTCCGCTGAATTTTCTTATGCATGGCGCAAAATTTTCTACTCAACTATTATTAGTCCACTATCTTTATTTTTGCACCTGAAAATTTTTTCTAACAATATTGAAGATTGTATTAGTTTTTTATTTAGATTATGCTTAAGTGTTTCTCCTCCTATTTTATTGTTATTTAGATTTTTCTTAACTATTTTACCATTCCATTTACAGATTCAGTATAAATGGCATGAGAATTTGCAAAACTGATAAATGGTGAAAAAATTACAGCTCTGATTTACAAAACGCATGTAGCTTTTCACATTTTGAACAGTTTTCTATAATATTTTAGTGCCCGCAAGCATGTAGTGTTGAACTAGAGTGCTACTCGGTAATATGGTTGACTTCAGGTGTGTTTCTCCAATCTCCGCCACATCAGTTCATTGCCCTACAGAAGTTGTTATCTAGCGGGTCAATTGAAGAGCACACAGTTATACAGAGAGAAGTGGGGAGGGGCGGGGGGTGGTGGGTGGGTGAATCAGTATAACAACCAATTTCAACTTTTTCAACTTCGATCACAAGTATATAACTTATCTAATTAACATATTCATTGCATTCCCACATTCATGTGATCTGATTATTATGAACACAAATAGAACACAAGATATATACATGGAAACCCTTACGGGAGAAAACCATGGCAAATTAATGCCTACTAAAGGCACCAACCCCTATGTTTGTTTGTGAGCACCATCCCACTGGAAGCACCAACTCCCAAATTCTGTTTGTGAGCACCAACCCATTGGAAACACCAACTCCCAAATCTGATTTTACACCTTTACAATGTTGCTATAACAACAGATGATGGATTCTATTCTTCCCAAATTTCCTTCTTCAAACTGCTACAATCTCCTCCTAATAATTCTGATAAACTGATCACACTTACTCAAAAATCCTTCATAAATCTGCACACACAGTCATTCATTAATCTTCCATTAATATTTCATGTGTCTATACAAATCTTCAGAAATCTGCATTCAATAATCTTCTATAATATCTTCAATTTGCACATAAATCTTCTCTATAACTCTGCTATAAAACTTTCATAAGTCTGCCCATATAAAGCCTTCACAAATCTGGAATGATCTTCTGTATATTCTTATTCAGCATGTTAATGTTCCTTTTGTATATCTAAATAAATTTTCTTTATGTCTGCATATATAGTATATACTCTTTATATCTGCTCCGTCTTAATTTCTTATTCTGCTGGATACATCTTCATACAAACTTCCACACACTCATCCAAAATATATTCTCTTTATTTTATTCTTCACACTCAACAACTCACCCTTCATCGAATGAGTTGAGATTTCAATATATATCTTATTCACCCTTATATGGAGGGGTCTATTGGTAAAGTTTATTCATAACCAATGATTATGATTTGTTCACCTTAAAATCTTATAAAACATCAATTAAGATTACCGATCAATATTATGCCAAATCATATAATACCAAACGATTAATTACTCTAATCGTTTTTAATCTAACTATCAATTTTAATATTTGCTGATGAAGTCATTATAGTTTTGAATATTATTTTGACAGCCGATAAAGTTTTCAAGGAACTTGATCTATATCTTCCACGCATTTCCTTACTAAAGCTAATCGCACCTTCCCTTGAGTCAGTTATCTCATACTTCCAACCTAGACCATTGTCAAGTGTGTTGTGCATCATTGGTGGAAATGGAGAGGTCATTAACAATTCTTGTTTTGCATTTTTCAATCATCTCCCAATGGTGGACTTTAGACCCCTCAACAACAATTTGAGCATCCATATAATGGCGGAAATCAAAGGGTTCATCAACAATTATGCTAAGAGAACTTGATCATTTCCATCAAATGCAATACCTCAACAATAATTTCAAATCATAATTTGGTGGATTGAGCAGGGTCATCAACAATTTCACAATTTTCTCTCAAACTTAAACAGTTTACAATTTTTGGCGGGTTTGAGAGGGCAACCTACAATTTCAATGCATGAATAAAATCTCACCAAGAATATTGGTGTTCTTAAAGGTATAATCAACATTTCATTGAAATTGCAACATTTTTTACCTTAATGCGAAATTTGAAGAGGAAAAAGCAATGGCGGATTTGAGGGGGTCATTTGCAGAAATTTATATGTGCCCAAGGGGGTTAAAATTCTACTAAGAAAATTTCCATGATCTTCTTTTTCCACCTAAGCCTTGCACAACAATACACAGCTTACCTCTCTAAACCTTGCACAAATCTATACGTGAAATGAATGGGTTGACCCTAGACTTAGCCAAATTTTCACATTTTACCTCTCTAGGTCCAATGTAGTATATGCTTGAAACTCATGACCTTGAGGTGATGTGCTTGCAAGCTTATCACTCCATGTGC
This sequence comes from Cryptomeria japonica, assembly GCF_030272615.1. Classification (NCBI taxonomy): domain Eukaryota; kingdom Viridiplantae; phylum Streptophyta; class Pinopsida; order Cupressales; family Cupressaceae; genus Cryptomeria; species Cryptomeria japonica. Next base: position 82,061,482 of record NC_081412.1, read on the forward strand.
AATCATCAAGCTCAAACGACATCTTGCCCCTAGCCACTTGACAACATTTGCAGCTAAGCAACTTCAGCAATTTTGACAACCTTACCTCAACTTTCAACCCTGACATTCACAATCACATGCTGTGAGATTTTGCCAAGATAAAGGGCACAATGAAAAGCACATAAAAGAGAGACAATAGTATGACAAGAACAAACTGTATTCTCATCAATATACAAATAATCAATTGGATTAACCAATACAATGAATATAGGCTTGCATCTATAGGCAAGGCCAGATGGATATGTGAGCACACAATCATGACATGTGGCTCAATGAGAAACAAGGGTAGGTAAGAAAAAGTAGGGGTAGGTAGGAGAAATAATATAATATTCCACAAGAGGTGGATCACCCACTGAATGTGGAATGTAACAGCAAGATAAGACCACAAAAGATGGAATTTCTCCTACAAGCATCATCCCTATGTGCACACTTCCCTAAGTGTCTCATATCCAAACTACGATGAGATGCATTATCCTAAGTCAACTTAAGTAAAGTGTAATTATATCCTATAAGAATAAATAATTACACCAACAACCCCCCTTAAGTGCAACTCGGGGGAATGAAGACTCAAGTCAACAATGCAAGATGGGTCCCGGCTACTAGGCCATGATAGGTACCCCTGTACAATATACAAATGCAAGCAAACCTATGCAATGCAATCTCTCACAAATAGAGAAAGGGAGAAAACCCAGTGGGAAAAAACTCCCCCCCAAAAGATAGATAAATGTACAAAGAGACTTTCATAGGAGAAGGACAAAACCTCAAAGAGGAAAAAGTCCCCCCCATAAGAGAGGAAGGAGAAGTCAGCTGACCTCCCCTAATGAAACATCCCGCACCGCTAAGAGAGCTCGCAACTGCTGAAACTTACTCTCAATGAAGGGTTTGGTGAATATGTCTGCAACCTGCCCTGTTGTAGGACAATACTGCAAATCAATGACCTGCTCTTGAATCAGCTCTTGGATGTAGTGCATATGAATCTCGATGTGTTTGGTCCGCTGATGCTGAACCGGGTTCTTCGAAATTGCAATAGCACTCTGATTGTCACAATGTAGAACTGTCGGTCGTGGAGTGGAGAACCCAAACTCTGTGAGAATATGCTAAAGCCAAATAATCTCAATCCCTGCGTTAACAGCCCCTCGATACTCTGCCTCAACTAGTTGGCCAAATAACCACTTCCAATGCAAAATACTCCATGCAAATCTTCACAAACCAAAGTGAGACCCAAATAATCATCTCAACACATCTTCCAATACATGTCTGAACCAAAAGAACGTGACCCACTAAACCACAATCCAATTAACAACATATCTGGAAGGCACCAAAAACATTTTGAACCACCCTGAAAAACAAGATGACACAACCAACACGAAAAGCGTATTTGAACCAAAAACAAATAAAGCAGTTCATCTAAGAGAACCATGATATCTGTCTCACCAAAATAACAACTTACAATCTCCTGAGACATATCCGGTACAAATACTTATTCGGTCCACAATAAGTTTCTCCAAAGCAATCAACAAAAGTACTTTCGGACTAGGTGAAGAACACCAATCCTCAGGAAACAAACCGAAGCATCGTTTCATATCTTCTCATCAGCACAATGTGAACCTGTAGAAAATTCTGCATCATAATGTCAAGAGAACAAACATCCGGACCACCAACTTCACATCAACTAAGCCTATCGAAAATCCAAATCACCAATAACAACCGAGGCAATATGAGATTGACAAAGGTTTGACACCAATGACAACAATGACATCCATATGTTTAACAGTTTGATCAGAGTGTGTATTCTTCTTTATTTAATCAGCAAATTAATTTCCTAAGTTCTTGGAAAGTGATTTTCATTGTCAATGTAGGAAGGTTTTCTAGCATTCCTCTTTAAATTTCTGCAATTCATCTCTTTATATTATCTCAAAGAACAAAAAAATCAAAAAAACTCAAAAAAAGAAAAAAGGAAAAAAAAAAAAAGAAAAAAGGCAAAATATTCCAAAACATGAACTTCGAAGAACAAAACAGGGTGGGATATTTCAGTGATATCAAAGAACACTTTTCCCGCCATCCTATGTAGGGGAGAATTCATGAGTGAAGAGGTTCTAGAAGGTGAAACCGTCTCAGAGATTTTGGGTTTTCACAAAAGTTCATCAAGTGGTAGTGATAATGTTACAAGTCAGATGGTTGAAAAGAAAAGGGATGAGCAGGATAAATTAGTCCCAACTTCAAAGTGGAAAAACATTTTAACATCATGATGGACATGATGTCCCAGTTAATGAAACAATTGAAGCAACAAAGTGCATCTCAGCACACTATGCACACTAGTGAGAGGATTGAGTCCAACAGGAGAGTCGATTGGCACACTATAGAGAACAAGGGAACCTCTACAGGTTTAGTGCTTAGACCCCTACAACCTACCTTTGCTTGTAGGGAGGAAACACAAGCTACGTAGGCACAAAGCCAACAGCCATAGATTACTATGGCTAAGGAGGTTATACTGCAGCTACCTAGAGTGATTTACTGTAAAAAGCAATAGGTTGCTCATATCCTTCATTATTCTTCTAAAGCATGACTTTTGCAACAATATGAAAAGAAGCAAAAGAAAATATCTGGAACAGCTTGTCAAAATCAAGGGATTTCAATATAGGGGCTTCTTTGGTCGCCCTTTTGATTGTTGCAAAGGCTTCCAAGGCTTCATTCGCCCAATCAATCTTGGCACCCTTCTTAAGAATTCTTGAAATAGGCTTTACAATCTCAGCAAAGTTTGAGATGAACCTATGGACAAAGTTAATCTGACCAAAAAATGATTGAATAGCCTTCACTGTTTTGGGGATAGGTATCCTATCAATAGCCTCTACTCTTTCGGGGTCTATCCTAATCCCATCCTTGGACACAATGTGACCCAATAACTTACCTTCGGTTACAACAAAGTTGCATTTCTTGGGATTCAATGATATAACATATTCTAAAGCTCTGATGAATACCTTCTCAAGATGCAAGCAGCGATCCTCTGCTTTCTTACAAAATGCAATCAAATCATCTTGGTATACCACCATAATGATGTCGATCAAATCTGAAAATGCAACATCCATAGCTATTTGAAAAGTAACTTCTACATTTGTCACTCCAAATGGCATCCTCACATAAACATGTCCCCCATGGAGTAGTAAAAGCAGTCTTACACTGTTCTGACTCCTTCACTTTCACTTGGTTGTACCCTGAGAACCCATCCATCATAGAAAGTAGTTCACAATCGGTCACCTTTTGCAACATTGCCTCCATATTCGGAAGAGGGTAGTTGTCTCTGAGTGATGACATGTTTAGATTTCTTAAATCCATACATAATCCGATGTCACCATTCTTTTTTCTGACTGGGACCAGATTCGAAACCCAAGAAGAATGTCAAATTGGTTTTACGATACCACCATCTCTTAGCTTCATTAGCTCTTCCTTCATTTTAGGTCTAAGTACAAAGTTAATTGGCCTTTGTTTCTGCCTAAAGGGCTTTGCATTTGGGTCTAAGGGGATCTCATGTTGGAACAAATCTTCCCTGTAAGCTTTCAAATCATTATAGGACCAAGCAAAAACATGCTTATACTTCCTTAGAAGGGCCACTAACATGGATCTAATTTTCGGACTGATCTTCTTGCCAATATAGACTTTCTTGGGGGCTGACTCAGTCCCTAGGTTGATTTCTTCAAGATCCTCCTTATTGACTGGAGATGGCCTCATGGCTTGACCATCATTGTTATAAAACACCCTCTCAAAAGCCACCAATCATTTAGGGATCTTATTTGTCTTCAACTGAACTACCTCATTTCCAAACACAATATCCTTACCATCTACAAAATCTACAAAGGCGTTAAAATCTATCTCTTGATTCTCATATTCATCTACACAATGAAGGAATCTTAACAAGTCATCATCATCATTAAACACTTGCCAATTACAAATATTATCCGGAATGGATGATCTGGTTTTTACTTCCACTTTTGAAATCCCAGCTAAAGTGATGACATTACCCCGAGAGATTGGGGAGATGTTGTCATTTGAGCAATTTATGAACAAGAAGAGGCTGAGATCAGGTGCCACGGTTAGGACAAAACACAGAGCACCTCATTGTTAAAGGCATTTTCGGCAGAAACTGAACAAGGTAACCTTGCCACATTATAATGGCAGTGATAAATGCACTGCAAGAGTGTGGGTCCAAAAGTTGGAAAACTTGCTTTCCTTGAGGCCTATGCCAAAGGAGGATGTTATTAAGTTTGCTACTTTACACCCATATGATGTAGCACATGAGTGGTGGTACCACAGGTTGGTGACACTAGGTCACAATCTTATTACCACCTCTGATGATTTTACCACTAGACTCATCAAACGGTTTGACACAAAGGATCCAAGGATGTATTTTAGAGAGCTTTCTCAACTCAAACAATGTGGTTATTTAGAGACTAACATTCCTGATTTTCAAAGATTGCCCGTGATGATGCCTAGTATCACGGAGAGGAGACTTGCGATCCTATTCAATGGACTCTTGCAGCCCTTACATGGATGGATAAAGGCTTTTGACCCTCACAATGTTCAGGAGACCATGAGGAAAGTTAGGAGCATGGAACTTGCTACCCCTAGTAGCAAAGTGTCATCTAAATCCTTTCCCTCTAATAAGGATAAGAAACAAATACAAGAAGGAACGGATCAGCCTAAGAGAGCACAAAATAAAAAACCTGATGATGAGACTGTAAATGACTTGAGGAGGAAACTATGCTTCAAATGAAAAGGTCCTTGGGAACGAGGTCATAAGTGCCCTATGAAGGGCAAAGCAAATAAAATGGAATACTGTTATGCCGATGAATCTAATTCTAAAGTCTCAGATCAGCAGTCTTATCCAGAGGAGAATGAGGCTGGAAATGCATCCAAGGGATCAGAAAAAGAAGCAAAAGAAGAGCTTTCGGTAGCACAAATCTCTAGCATTCAAAAAGAGAGAACATTCATGATTGGAGGAATCTTGGGTGGACAGCATGTGATTACTTTGTTGGACATGGGTGCCACATATAACTTTATTGATGGAGGATTTGTGGCTAGGAGAGGACTCAAAACTGGAGAATTTGAAGGATTCAGTGTGAGACTTGCAAGTGGCTTCATTCTCACTTGTAACAAAAGAACTCCCAACTTGACCATTCAGTTGAGTGACTACGAGTTCCAGGCTGATTTCTATGTAGTTAGTTTGGGAGAGATAGATGTTTAGCTGGGCATGATATGGTTTCGGTGTATACGTGGATTCTACCTCAACTTTCAAACATTGAAAATGAAGTTTGAGAATGATGGAAGAAAGCATGTGTTTAGAGGAATTTATGATGGGAGAGTTCATAGAGTCTCGCTTAGAAGAATGGAGCTACTCATTCAGGATGCCCCAAAGGAGTGGGACAGCCCTAGAGTCAATGATGACACGTGTAAGTTTTCAATCTAGTGTTCATCATAATGGTAGTTTACTTCCCTTGAATGATCACTGTTGGAGTCAATTTCCAGCGTTTATTGATAACCCATTGTTCAAGATGGGTTCTGACCTGGCTCATGATAATCTTCTTTCTATGTTGGAATGTGATTTCTAATTTGATGTTGAAAGGTATGCTTTTGCTGATAGCTCAGAGTTTTCTTTGTGTGCAAGTGATTTTGATCATGGGCGTTGTGATTCATAGTGCTTAGAGGGCCAATTGACATACCCTTGTGAAAAGGATAATTTCGTGGCTGGGCATGATCCTGCTCCAATCTCAAAATATGCAAAGAACTCTGATTCTTTGGTTATGAACAGTCTTATATTCAATGGGCCAGTTGGCAGTTTTGAGAAGAGTGATTTTCAGTGTGATATACACTTGGGGACAGCAATGAACAGTGACACCACCGAAAGGAAATGGGAAGAGATGTATTAAAGAGTGGTTTATTAATAATGAACAGCAAATTCTCAACTACATTTGATTTCATTAGTTGTGTCGGCATACAAGTTTTTGTGATGAAGAATAGAGAAACCAATATGTCATTTTGTAATACTTGATTGGAATTTGTTTCCTCTTGATTTCTCTAGGAAGTTACATATGACACATGGATATAATGATATTTTTTTCAGATTGCAACTTGTTGTTGGCAGCTGTTTGGGTGGAGCTGGAGGCAAGGCCTTGTCACTACAACCCAAGGTCTAATGATGTTTCTATCAGAGTAACGCAGCAAAAGCCACTCTTGCATCCAAGATCAATTTGGGATTCGGCATTGATTGGAGTATTTGGGCTTACTGTAGAATTGACACATGTAATTGCTTGTGGGCAAGCAATTTTGGGGAGGACGGACTATAATGTCCCCATTGTTACTGTAATGTCCTCATTGTTGCACCTTCCTAAGCAAAGTTTTTTCAAAGGTTAGCCTATTATTTGTGGTCTCCATAGGCTAATGGAGTGTTTAGGGGACCTTTTGTGGGTGATCCAGGGCTTTTCAGTGGACCCTTGGGCTGTTTTTCTCAATACTCTCCATCTCAAAGATTCAGTCATTTGGTGGTTCACCTTCTAGAGGTCTTTCAAGCTCCGTTTGTACATACTATTTTTAGTAAGTCACTTAAGCGTTTGATCCCATACTTTTTATTTATAGTAAGTCATCTAGATGATCAGAAGGCACCATGGTCATACCCAAGAAGTTGGTAAAAGCAGTCAAATATTCCAATATGGGTATTTATTGGAGTTAATGATTAAAGTTAAATTATTGAAGTTTCAACTTTAATAATATTAATAAAAGTAATGAGCTTATATTATAAGGAGTTAGAAGGGGGATTTTATTGCATAAATTATTGATGATATAAGGTCAATTATTAAGCCTTATTGGGATGCCAACTTTATTAAATAATATTAAGTGAAATGAAATGAAATGTTATTTAAATGCATTTAATTTCCTTTCGGTGTGGGTTTCAGAAGAAATATATAAGGCACAATTGAAGTTCATTTAATTATTCATTATTCATTATATACTTTGAGAAAATCGATGAAGACTGGAAGCAAGAGTTTGTTGTAGTTGTCGTCATTTTATGACACCATTGGTCCATCAGCAAGAACCGATCAGAGACATGTTCCATGCACCAGAGCTACCCCAGTTTGATCCAAAAGAAGACAATGGAATCATAAAGTATAAGTGTTGTCTTGTCGGAAGTTCCTTTCCCAAGCCTTCTCTTCCTCTCTCTTTCCCGGAACTTCGGAACCCTCCCTTCCTTGGTCTCTTGTTCTCTTGCCTCGAAACTCCAGAACTGCGAAGTTCCCAAGTTGCTAGTCTTCCCAACTTTGGTGACCCAGGTCTCTGAAGTTCCTAAGTTCTTCAACCTCGGAACCCCCAGGTTCCCAAGTTCCTAAGTCTTCCCAACTTCAGTGACCCAAGTCTCAGAAGTTTCCCCAACTTCGGTGACCCAGGTCTCCGAAGTTCCCCCAACTTCGACGACCCAGGTCTCCAAAGTCTTCCAAACTACTTCTGGCTTGCAACACTTCCGGATGGCATGATCGACACTCAAAGCTTTAAATGCTCCAACGACTTTTGCGACTTGTGCACCTTCTTTTGTGGAGCCACTAGGGTGCATTTAATATTTTTGGCAGGATTTCCATCAAGAGAGGTACGGGACCATGCTTGTTGTAGTGACTTATGTCATGTTTGCATACTCTGACTTTGGAAGGTCAATCAATCCACCCTTCTCAGGGTTGCCTTTTGTGGGTATGGCTAGGTTGCTTGCATGTACAGAAGTCAAGTGCATGCACTTCCCTGCACTCCCAGACTGACATACAAGGGTCATGATCACTCCTGTAACCATTTTTCTATATAAAGGCTGTTAAGCCTCATTGTAAAGGGTTTTCTCCTTGTTGCCTGGAGCTTTCCTATGCTCTTTCTCTTCTCTTGAAGACTTGTAACTATTTTGCATTTCTGCAACTGTAAGTTTGGCCTTTGGCCTTTCATCATAAGTGTATGTTTTGTGGCTCTTCTCTCCATATATGTTGTGTTAACTTTTTTTTCTCAGTGTGACTTGTGGGAAACCTTCTCCCCTCTTGGCATTCAGTGGATTCTAACCTTCATACATGCATTGGGATCACTCATACAACTGAAGTCTGTGCATCCCCTGGGTGTTTCAGTTAATTCTTTGTGCCATTTCGGTAGGGAGAGGAACAATCTCTTCTTGGTGCATCACCTCCTTTTATTTCAAACAATTCTCTCTTCCCTTTACCTTTGCAATTTGTTAGGATAGGCCTAGGAGTTAGTTTTCAAGTGTTGAGTTGGTTCAACACCTACACACAGATTGAGAAGGAAGACAGCCTTCTCCGGAGATTCAACCCCCTTGCACAAGGTCCCACACTCCGGGGTTGTTTCCATGTTTCACAAGGTTGTTGAGTTGATAGCTCAACAAGGGTGCGAGCTATTGTGACAACAATTTTTGGCACACCCGGTGGGACTTAGTTCGACATACATGCTAAGGATTCAGTGCTAATTCTTAGTGTTTCAGCCTTTAGAGGCAATCACCTTTCAAGCACTTGGCGACTCTGCTCAAAGTCCAGTTCTTGTTCACACAAAGTTCCTAACTCTGGGACCTTGGAACCCCTAGGTTCCCAAGTCATCAACTCCGGAACCCCCAGGTTCCGAAGTTCCCAAGCCCGGAACCCCCAGGTTCCGAAGTGCCTAAGTCCTCAAATCCGGAACCCCAAGGTTCCAAAGTCATGTAGTCCTAAGCCCAAGCCAACTGAAGACTCAGTGTGTTCTTCAGTTCATCAAGCCTTCGGAGGCAACATCTTTCCAGAACCTGGCAACTCTGCAATCATTTGGTGGATCTGTGGTATGTTATCAGTCTCTGGTTGAGAGGGTCCATCTACTCTTTTAAGCATTTTGTTAACAAAGCTCCATCTCTTTCAAATGCTTTAAAATGAATTCATATCATGGGTGTAACTTCTATCCAACCCCATTCTATGAGAATGCCAACCATTTTTCCCCTCCTTACCAATAGGGCCGAACTAGGACTGCTCCTAGTTTCATGCCAAATAACTTCACTTCAGCAATAGGTGGGTACTTTCCTAATGCTTGCCACCCACCCACCCTGCTCAACCTTCTTGGTAGCCCAACCAGCATGAAAAGACAAAATTCCTCCTCTAAGGCATAATTTCACCCCAGGCCAAGGACAGGTACCAACATGGAGGTCTCGTGGAGGATTCCCAAATTGATGAAATCCACCTCCACAGTGAAATTTTGCCCAAACCTATGGAGGGCGCCAAAATGGAGGTCTCGTGGAGGATTCGCAAATTGATAAAATCCTCCTCCGCAATGAAATTCTGCCCTACTCCTCCAGAGAGTGCTAAAACACAAGGCAGGGAATGCGTAGAAAGGTCAATGAATCCTTGACCAAGGCAAAATACCGCCCAAATCCTCAGCTAGGCGCCAAAGTAGAAGTCTCATGGAGGATTCATAAATTGATGAATTCCTCCTGCAGTGCAAAATACCGCCCAAACACTCAACCGAGCGCCAAAACAGAGGTCTCATGGAGGATTCACAATTTGATAAAATTCCTCCAAAAGCAAGAATTCCGCCCTAGAAGGTACAAAGGCGCCAAAACCACCCTGCCATGGAATTCATGAAAAATGCATGAATCCCCCACCATTGAGAAATTTCGCCCAAATCCTCAGCTGGGTGCCAAAATGAAGGGGGCATGGAGGATTCACAACTTGGCAAAATTCCTCCTGCAGTAAAAATTAGCGCCCAAGGTGAAAGGAAGGCGCCAAAACAAGGAGGTGATGGAAGATTCAAAAAGGGTGTGAATTCCTCCATCAAGTTTAGCGCCCAAGCCATGATCAAAGCGCCAAAAGAGAGGGGACGCGGAGATATCAAAAGTTGATGAATTCCTCTACTCATGGAAATAGCGCCTTAGACTAATGGAAAGTGCCAAATTGAGGGAGACTAGGAGGCATGGAAAATGATCAAATTCCAAGACACGGTGAATTCCATACTTAAGCCTGAAGATTGAAAATTTATCTAAGGCATGAAAGTCAAAGGGTCAAGGAGGAATCAAAAAGTAAAAATCCCCTCAGGCAAATTTTTGAATTTTCTATTTTTAGACATCGAATCTTGTCAGAATGTGGAAAATTTTATAGGTTTGGAATCGTGATGAATTTCTATATCCAATGAACCTGGCTCCTAAATTTTAGGGGGATCCCTAAAAATAGGGAATGTTGAAAAGGGCGTGAAAATTCCTTCAGAACCAGAAGGCAACAAGTTAGAATGAAATCAAGCAAATCTTGAAAAATCCTTCAATTTCCCTTCGAATTTTGAAAGAGTGGAAGTTAATGAGTTGGCGAAGAGAATCTTCCAAGCATGATGCACGGCTTAGTGCATTTAATGAAACTTATAAATTTGAACTCACTCACAAGGGAAGTTTATTTTGCATGGCGCAGTGATTGGGAAAGTATGACTGTCATGACCCCACATTTTGTAATTATTTATACCTTCCATTTATAAGAAATGATTCATTATTTAATAATTACGCTCTAATTATTAAATTAACGTTACCATAAAATATTATTAAAAATATAATTATTAATACATAATTTTTTTTATATATAATGGGTGCTACAAAATAATAAATATAAAATACACTTTGCAACAAATATTTATTAAAACTCTAATTAATATGAATCATTGTTAACTATTAAATTAATGACAAATATTAGTAAATAACTATTAATATTAATGGTGCTTAATGCTTAAGAAGATCGCACTGGGTATTTCCCAAAGGTCGTAACCCAAGACGATGGACAATAAGGTGCGGACGTGACTTTAAATAAGTCACGTCTCTTCTACAAGGGCGTGACTGTGTATCTTCGCGTCCGAGGGATATTTATGTGCGTTGGCATCCCATCGAGTGGGGAGTCAGAGGTTAGAGAGGAAGAAAAACGTAGAAGAATAGAACGCAAGGAAAAAACGCAGAAAGGGAACGCAGGGGAAATAACCTCGGGCAGAGACAGTGCCGAGGGTTAACTCGGGTCCAAAGGGGATTGAGCGCAGGAGTCCAGGTAAGACCGGTGGCCCTTGAGATTTATTTCATAGTAAAGTAAATTTAAAAACATTAATTCAGACAAAAAGTATATATTGGGTGTTAATGTTGAATAATAGTATAAGGTTTTTATTAATTACATTGTATGTTATATTAAAAGTAGACAAATATGATAGTTAATATAAAAATAATAAATATATATATATACGTATATATGTTTGCACAATATGAATGAATCATCATGAATGAACAAGTTATTTAATAGTTTAAATAAATGAACTAATTAATAAACCACAACTTCTGACTAAGGAAACAACATCATTATGTAATTAAGGGTTAATCGATATAATATGCATTACTTTTAAATTATGAATAATATGGATAAAGCAATTACATATTTAAACCTAGTGGGGTAGATGAGGAATTAGGCAACAGGGATAGCAGGAACTAGGCCTCTGTCAGGTAGCCCACCCACTGCAGTTGACAAAGGGCTTCTAGCAGGAGGGCCAAGGGGGTATGTACCGTCCTTGGGCCTGATAAGCGCTACGGGCATCCTAAGGTAGCTTATCCCTTTTATTCCACTAGGAATTAAACATGGAGTTGACTTATTGATAACTAATAAACTTAAATGGATTTAGACAAATTATACCCTAGATGAGTTAATCAATCATTAAAAATCATTGTTTACGTGTTTTCTTAGATTTGCGAAGTTGGGACATTACAATGACACATCATAAATTCAATTGCTAATTTGATGCCTCCTAACTTAGCAGGACGTTTTGAAGAATTCTATATAAGCATGGGGAGGCATTTCATTTCTCACGTGCAAGATTCAAGAAAGAAGAATTGGAGAAGTGAAGAGTGGTCAGTCTTTGTTTTCATCATTTCCAAGGTGCTTTTCAGGATAGCGGAACCAAGCAAGGTAGCTACCCTCTCCAGGCAGGCATTGATCAAGGCAAAAATGAAAGGTTTTCTTCCTCAGTCCTGGATGAAATCCAGATGGGAAGAAGTCAGCGATACTAATTTGGGCACATTCAATCTGGCTGCATTCAAGATCAGAATGTTCGGGACAGCAGGGCATAGTCCATCACCAATAGCTGTCAAAATTGTCAAGAGCGGAATTGTTGCGATAGTTGGTTTTTCCTCCTGCTATTCAGTGTCCAGACTTGATCCTGGAGTGTGCAGAAAATTATAATTTGGAGCAGGAGACAATCTCAACATCAGACAGCAAATTGTTGGCAACATTGACTCCGAAGTCAATTGGTGAGGCTTTCAGAATTCCTTCGCACTATTCCATGACATACAAGACCAGCAGTGGAGCTAACGCAGTATATGAAACAAGTCCTGCCAGGTGTGCTGATTTGATTAATAAACAGTGGTTGTTGAAGCCTAGAATGCATGCCTCCAAGATGCCAAAGACTCTCACTATCCTTGAGTTCAAGCAGAAGTATGTGGACCTGATAAAGATGCTGAGCAGAGTAATGGGGTGTTCACATTTTGTGAACTTTGAAACCTAGATGTTCTTTTACATAGGCGAGATCATGAATGCAAATGGGCTAGTTGACTGGGCCAGATTGATCAGTCATTACTTGCACAAACAGTTAAAAAACTTAAAAGAAAAAAGGTCCCAGTCCTTCTTCATGAGCTCCTACCTCTTCTATATGCTTGCGCGAAGGGGAGGATTTGATGGTTTGCTAGCAAAAGGAATCATGGGTTGCGGACCAACACAGCTGAAAGTACATGAGTGTTATCCCCAGCTGCATCTTCACAATGTTAGTTCTTACAAGTTGGCGAATGACACCTTCACTATGTACTTGACACGGCTTATGCAGAAGAAGTTGCACGTAAGGGTGTCGTCGCAAGCAAGTGCCCTGATCCAGAAGTATGGAGCTACATTCTTGCAATTTCCTAAATTCACCTACATTTGGACGCAAGGATTCTCATTCCAGTCATACAAATTGCCAAGATATCCATCACACAAGCTCATATTGTTGGAGCTCATGAGACAGTTAATTGCCTACGATCAATTACAGAAGAAGAAGAAGAAGAAGAAGAAGAAGCAATCAATTGAATTCTCGGTTGTCTTGGGTGACTTCATGGAAATATGCCCAAGCTTGGAGTGCGCTGAGAGTGCAGTAGGGGAATTGGCATTCTATCGCCTGCCATTTTATGCATCTAGGGCCCAGTATGATCCTTACTGCCAAATCAGGAAGGTTGCTGGCATCAAATTACTACACAAGTTTCACTTAGAAGATTATTGGGCAGGTGTCGAGGATGACCTTGAGCTCCAGAAGAAAATGCACTCCAGATTGCCCCTTGACACCATCAGGTTAAGTGAAATTTATCAAGTGTCGGATCAGGTGAAGGAGGATTCAGATTTGGTGCAACCTGAATTTGAGAAAGTAAAAGATCAGCCCATTCAGTTGATAGATTGGTCAGAGCCCGAAATTGATGATTTGAATGTCCTGGCTAGACCACTGTTGAAATTCACTAAGCACTGGATTGACCGGCAGATAAGGAAGTTGGCAGAAGGAAATGTTCATCTAACATATCAGCTAATGGGAAGTCTAGATTCCCATAGTGAGGCGACCGAAGGCTCTTCACAGGCCCAGGCAAGAGGGGAAGTCCGGATTGATAAAGGAAAAAATGCCCCAAAGAGACCACGGACAGCAAGGAAGAAGGATATCCAGTAGGAAGTTCCACAGGAAGTTCAACAAGAAGTCCAGCGGGAAGAACCTCCACAAAAGAGAGCAAGGGCAGAGAGGGAGCATTCACCAACGAGTTCCTCGAGTGTCCAGGAAGTAGAGATGTTTTCAGATCCAGCAGGTCCACATCCAGAGAACATTCCGGCACCAAATATACTCAGCGTTAATGCTTCACAAGGACACAATCAGCCAAGAAGTCAATGACCAGAAAGTCCCTCACACCAGGAAGAGGCTTGTCAAGATAGCTTCGTGGAAGTTATCCTTGGCGAAATGGAAGAAGAGTCACAGGAGCAGGAGCACGTAGAGGTTCATAGTCACTCCATCCCCGCTCCAAATTGGTTGGTAGGAAGGCTAAGAAAGGAACCAAAAAAAGAAATTGATCCAGCCCGGGAGTTGGAAGAATTGTTGAAAAAGATGGATCAACCAACAGAAAGGAAGGCTCCCCGGAAATTTTCCAAGGTTGTCAGGGAAGAGTCTGGATCCCGGACACTGCACATTGTTGAGCCTACAATAGATAGAGACAGGAATGAAATCAAGCAAGAGGATTATGTTATCAAACAGATTGATCTTGGCCATGCTTCCACAGGTCAAGTAATGGAAGACTTTGAAGAAACTTCCTTAGCCATGAGGGGGAAGATGCTGAAGTCAAAGGCGAAATGTAAGCGGTTGAGGGAAGAAAATAAAGCCCTATGCGAGTACATCAGGAGTTTCAAAAGACCCCTCAGGGAAGCAGGTCCTTCATTCACTCCTCCTTCCTCCCTTCTTAAGGATGTTGTTGATGATGCGGAAGTTATTGGAGCGATGGCACAAAATTCCAGGGAATGGATAGAAGATGTTTACACTAAAGTGGGAAAATTCATCAAGAACCTGGCACAGCTTCATTCAAAGTTCATGGCCCTCCTGAGTAGATTGGAGATAGCAGAAGGATTGTTTGAGGATGTGCACGTATACCAAAACTTAACCATTCTGCAGCTCAAGGCTTTGACAAAGATTCCAAGGCAAATTCTGATTGATGGGAAAGTAATTCAGGAGAATGAAGCTTATGACTTTCCCTGATGGTTCTACACCGTTTGCTCAGGAAAGAACACCTTCGATAAAATTAAGCGTAGAGTCCTTTACTTTGAAAGATTCCATCAGAGGGGTGCAAGAGGAAATCATCAGTGCAATTGAGGCATTGTTCGTAAGGAAACTCAATGACGGTGGAATAACAGTGAACTCCCTGAAATCTCAGTTGCATGAGTTCTTCTTCGTAGGTTCATTCCCTAAGGAACATTTTGCAAATTTTTTTTCATTTTCCAGTATAATGAAGACACAGGAAATCATGATGGAGTGGGGGAGCTTCTTTTCCAAGAGCGAGGAAGAAATTGTCTTGATGGAATTCGACATTGAAAATGTGCCAAGTGTCTCCATCGAAGAGCTGGAAGCCGTCGTCAACAAATTCATTGCGTACGCCATAAATGAACAGGATAATGGTCGTCCATTCTTGGACAAGAATCTTTTAGTTGAATAGTGGTGGCGTATTTACCGCTGGGGGTATTTTGACTAAGTGTTGGTCCAGTCAATGCATGTCGCCATCGCATGAGGAATCTTCTTGCATGCAGCCGCCTTATTTGTGATTCTATGACAAATTCTCCATGCATGTAATCGTCGCATGAAGAATGATGGGCATTTATTCCTTGCATGGAGATGTTTATTATATTTTGGGCATGATCAGTATAGTGGGGTGCATTTAATGCACTAGTGGGCGCTATTTTAGGCTCATGGAATAATTGTATACAGGCTTTATGGGGTATTTATTGTGGATTCCCACCTTGTTGCATCTTGAGTGGAGAATCTTCTAGAGTGAAACCCTAATTAGGGTTTGCATGGCCTGAGGCCTATATAAAGGGGTGACCCCCCTCATTTATAAAGGGAGGAGAGATTATTATCTGAGATTGTTGCATCAGGATTGTTGAAGTAGCCGACTTAATACATTGTTCGATTTTGATGGTGTATTCTTGTTCTATTCTAGCAATCTGCATGGTCTTGCTCTCTTCAATTAGATTAGATTTGCTTACATGTTGTTAGGAGAACCAGATTTGATATGAGTACTTGTTGCAGAATCTGAGCTCATACTTTTGGTGTGCAACCGATTGTTGTATACCATGCAAAGTTAGCCTGAGCCTTTTGTTATGTGGGTACGCTTAACTTTGATCATCAGTAAACATTGTTCAATCCAATGGTCCATATTGGTGATCTGAAAAACCTCTACACACCCTTTGAAGATTGCACCGCCTTCGCGTAGTTGTGCTATGCTAGCAAAACGAAGCGTGGTTTGATTTTGCATGAGTGATCCCATCTCCTGTTCTTAGGATTAGATTAGCTTTAGCATAGTTCTCTCTACCCTACTCTCATTTACTTTTTGCATAATTCGAAAATCCAAAAAATCCAAAACTAGGGCTTTCATTGCAAATCATTTGTATAGAAATCCTCGAGCTTGCATGAGTTTATCATCTTCTTCAATTGAACACATGGAAGGCCCCTTGGGTTAACAGCAAACCCATCAAACAACTAAGTCACATCCATGCACTGAAGGAACCTTGGAATTAGCCGTTTGAACTTTATGCAATCTTAGCATACGGACTAATTTTGATCAAGAGAGGGTAAGGTGACCATTGGTGACTTTATTCTGTGTTCAACGCTGTCAAAAAAACACGTCAACAAGTATCTCACTCTAATTTCTTGCACCAATTCAGATTATAAAAAGCTTACTGATATTTTAATATGGTTCTTAAATCACAAAATCCTCTTCAGGCATTACTACAACAAACAAAACTTAGCCAAAGCTGATACATTACACCTATAATGACTACTGTCCAAACTGTGAAGCTATACTGTAACTAGAACTTCAAAAAATTGAAACTATGTGAGAATAATAAAAGTAAACCAAAAGATATAAATTCATTTTAGAAAATAACATTGCATTTAAGGTCAATTCTAATCCTCATCTTAATGCATGTTAAGATCGTCCTAGCCTTAACACAGAGATATCTATGATATTGAGCAAACATTGGGTTCTTGCAGATAACAAAAGAGAAATCGATTTACAGATTGATGACTTTTTGTCCTTCCTCTTTAAGGATGAGAGAAAACTTATTCTGAATATCGAACCTTGCCAATTTCCAGCCCTTGATTATGTTGTTGAGAGTTACTGACAAAAACATATCCTAGTACACATTTCCAACATGAAAAGAAAATATCAGAGTTGCGCAGCAGAAGCTAACTACATCACAAGGAGGATCTAACGATTACGAATCTCCAATGATTGGTTTGGTATCTCATGTTGACAGAAGTTTCCGCAGACGAGATAGAAACTACCATTGCTTGAGGACAAGCAATCT